>NC_080740.1:17592474-17924974 GCF_020826845.1 Diceros bicornis minor
TGTTATCTGATTTGTATTTTTCAAAAATCTATCTCTGTTGAGAATAGATTGTAGAGTCTAATGAGGAACAGGGAGATCCACCAAGAAACTACTCGAGTATTCCTGGTCATATTTTATGTTAGTGCTATGGGCTGAATTGTGTCCTACTCAAAATTCATATGTTGAAGCCCTAACCCCCCAAAGTGATGGTATTTGGAAACAGGTCTTTGGGAGGTAATTAGGTTTAGATGAGGTCCTGAAGCTGGGGCCCTTGTGAGAATTAAGAATTAGAGCTCTTGGGGCCGGCCCGGTGGCACGAGCGGTTAAGTGCATGCGCTCCACTGTGGCGGCCTGGCGTTCGCCAGTTCGGATCCCGGGCGCGCACTGACGCACCGCTCGGCAAGCCATGCTGTGGCAGCGTCCCATATAAAGCGGAGGAAGATGGGCACGGATGTTAGCCCCGGGCCAGTCTTCCTCAGCAAAAAGAGGAGGATTGGCAGATGTTAGCTCAGGGCTGATCCTCCTCACAAAAAAAAAAAAAAAAAAAAGAATTAGAGCTCTTATTAGAATAGACACCAGAGAGCTTGCTCCCTCTCTGCCATGTGAAAACACAGCCAGAAGGCAGCCATCTGCAAGCCAGGAAGAGGGCCCTCACCAGGAACCTGGTCATGCTGGCACCCTGATCTCAGACTTCCAGTCTCCAGAACCGTGAGAAAATTAATTTCTGTTGTTTAAGCCACCCAGTCTATGGTAATTGTTATGGCAGCCTGAGCAGACTGATATAGTCAGAAAGCAAATAATGATCTGTGGAAGGTAGTAGGAACTGGAAATCACCCCTTACTGAGTTAGCTAATCTGGGCACTGTGAGGGGTTTTAATTTCCAGTGTGAACAACAATAGTGAGGTTGCTTGGCCTGGGAAAGAAATTACTATGGTTTTGAAGGAGAGGCAGATCTTGAACAGTATAGACAAAAGAAGAGTTTCTAAGCTCTGGCAGCTGGCCTTCCTTCTGTCAGTTTCCCTGTCATCTTCATTTTCTGTCTCTGAAAAAGGCTAAGCCATAAATGTAAAGAGAGCAGTTCCACAGGTTGTAGGATCAGTCAGTTCTCCAAGGAGACTCAAAACTCCGTCTGCTGCTATTTATTAGATCACTCTGAGCCATAAAAATCTATTGATGAGTGGCAGCCAACGATATGCTGTTACGACAGTAGAGATAATGCAATAGCCATGTCCTAAAATGGTTACCCATCATCATGGTTATGTTTCAATTGTTTCTCAATGCACTGAGCGCATTAAAGGGCTGTATTTCTACTGGGCAAACAAAATTCTGGTCCTGGAGCTCCTCGGAGACACCTGCTGTGAGTGAAAGGTAATATTGTGACGATTATTACTGCCTGGAGAGCAATTGCACAGACATGTGCCAGCTGCCTGTTCCTATGCTGGACTGTGTAACAGAGTGGGCCTAAATCAAACCGAAAATCAAATCAGTTAACTTTAAATTATATAAATTTCCCAACGAAGCAAAATTGCAAGTAGGCTGACTTATCCTGTCTGATTTTGTGACCATACTTTGGGGAACAGACTGCACTGAGGCTGCAGTGAGGCATAGATATATTACTATTCTAGACTATTCCTAGGACACCTGTTTCACAGCAGTGCATTCAGTATTTACTTTTCCTTCCAAGGAGAGCAGAGACCTGAGAAAGATCTTATTTTTTGTTGGATGTGTGAACCTGTCCATTCTTATTTCTCAATCCAGATCACTGAAGAAAGAGTCCCACCCCTGCCTTATTAAGTGAATCACAACCGACTTCTAATCACTTTCCCAGGGCCAAGTCAGAGCAGCTCCTTTGACCTCAGAGTGAGAGGTTATCAAGCCTGCAGCCCAGGTTCCTTGGCTAACTGATCCTCGGTCTGGGATAGCTGAGAAGCCAACAAGTAGCCCCAAATCTAGCATCTCACCCTTGCTTTGCTCTCCTAGTTCAATCTCCACAAATCCAGAAGGAGCCCTGAAATGCAGAGCCCCAGATGCAATCTACACAGTCGTGAACCATGATTGTACCCCCACACCACTGCGTCTCTGGTATCTCCCAACCTTTTGCTCAGGGAACCCACCGAGATGGAAAATGACCTTACCTAATGCTGCTCAACCTAAAAGAAGCTACAATGGGAAAGTTGCTGAAGTTTTTCTCAATTTTAGTTAAAAAAAAAAAAGATGAGGTTTAGACTAGAGGACCAGAGACTATAGTAGTCAACAAATATCCATGTTTTTTCTACATTGACTAGCCTTCCTGACAGTTCCATCCAAGCCATGAGACTAGCTCTGCACATAGGATGAAGGCAAAGGAACAAAGTCACTTCCAGGCCTGGCTCCTTAAGACACCCCATCTCTCCAGCTCTTCCGTGCCTTCTCCCTTGGAGGCACCGGTACAATTGTATAACTACAAGATGGTGGAAGCCACCAGATCTGCCTCAGACCAGAAAGTGAGGGAGAAACATGTATCTTTATTGTATTAAGCCACTGAGATTTTAGGAGTCTGTGTGTTATACCCACGAGCACTGGTAATCCTGGCTAATATAGACTTCTGGCTGCCACACTGAGTTGGTTTTCAGGCACTGTACCTTGTACTTAGGCCAATCTGATCAAGTGGTAGTAATCTCACCATGTTCAAGTAGTAGTAATCTTAAGGCTTGGACTAATGGGCAGGAAAACTCAGTTAAATGCTTACAGTTAAATGCATCATGTCTTACTGAGTATATGTACAAAACAGCAAGCTCAAAATTGTGGGAAACACCAGAAAAGTATAAGCTACATTCCAGGAGATTACGTGAGAGGCAAGCGTAAAACAGTTAACAGACAAAACAGTTGAAGAACTGGTTCTTAGTGGTTAGTGGTTCTAAAGAAATTTAAAGGGGCAGCCCCGTGGCGTAGCGGTTAAATGCGCGTGCTCCGCTGCTGGCTGCCGGGTTAGGATCCCGGGCGCGCACCGACGCACCGCTTGTCAAGCCATGCTGAGGCCGCGTCCCATATAAAGTGGAGGAAGATGGGCCTGGATGTTAGCCCAGGGCCAGTCTTCCTCAGCAAAAAGAGGAGGATTGGCAGATGTTAGCTCAGGGCCAATCTTCTTCACAAAAGAAATAAATAAAGTGGAATAAGTACCTAAGTATTTAGAATACGTATTCTAAAACTAGAATAAGTGTAGGAAAGCCCAACATTGGGAGTGTGTGTCAGTATGAGCTCATTTGGGTTCAAGAATAGATTGTCCCTAAACATATAAACCAGGAGAGATGCCCTATGTACTGTTCTAATTTTATAATAACCAGAATCATTATTTAACTGAGTCGTAAATGTGAATATTTCTTACAGAGCAAATAAAATTGATAAAAAGGTATTTATTAAGGCTCTATAATACACATCAAACTGCTTGTGACACAGATGTTGCCTTCCCCTCTGAGAAAATAAAAACACAGACTCTGGGCAGTAAAAGAAGAAGCAATAATAGGTAGATAATAAATAGGTGAGATTAAGCATATGCGTTGTTTAAAGATCAAAGTTTAAATGAACTCTAGGGCAGCAGATGTAATAGTCAAGTGGGAATATATATGGGAATAAAATAAGGAATATAGGAAATCTGAAAGTTAAATTATTGTTTATGTAAAAAATGTTCATATAAAAATATAAAAAGCCAAGGGACAACAACACTTAATTTCTTTGGATCAATGTGTCCATTTTTTATCTTTCTGCTTTAAATCCTCACTGGTGTCAATATTTCACTCAAAAAGATAGAGTCTATTTGTCCAAATTATATTTTCTCCTATATGTGTGCTCAGATATCAGCAATCCCCATGGAGAACTTCAAAGGAAATTTTATTAAAACTCACTTAACTTTGCTGGTTGATTTTTGTTGTTTACCTCCTGAAATATATATTATGTGTAGAAATGAGATTATTTCATGTCTATTAAGGGTATTATCACATTACTATTTTTTAGAACTATAGAAGTCTAAATTAACTTACATTGTATATGCCTTTTTCACAGATATTATCTCACAATAGTCCAATAAGGAAGTTTGTTTATTATTCCTATGATACAGATAGGGAACCTGTTTACATTTAGTGTAAGATAGAGCTGGGACTCGAACTTGAATTCTCTGACTCTAGATTGCTTGTCACCTCTTGTTCTATGAAGCATTCAAAACTAGAATAACACCATCTTTTAAGTGTCTACTTTAGCAAAGCAGGTAAGTAGCAGATAACTTATTTTAAACATAGAGACGTAGAGACGAAATAGAAAAAGTGTTTTTATTGACTTGACTGAAATGACGCAGAAAGTTAGTGATATGGAAATACAAAAGAGGGCCGGCCCCGTGGCTTAGCGGTTAAGTGTGCGTCCTCTGCTGCTGGCAGCCCGGGTTCGGATCCCGGGCGCACACCGATGCACTGCTTCTCCAGCCATGCTGAGGCCGCGTCCCACATACAGCAACTAGAAGGATGTGCAACTATGACATACAACTATCTACTGGGGCTTTGGGGGAATAAATAAATAAATAAAATTATAAAATACAAAATATTTTATTTTCTTTAAATTTTGAATTATAATAACAAAAATCTCTTAGAGAACCAGTTGAAAAGTAGGATAAAGCAACATGTATCCACAGATCATCTAAAAAACATTTGTTTTTCCTGTGAGAAATGGCTGGTATTCTTCACCATTAATTTATAGAACAAATAAGCAAATAAAATACACTTGTTTTATACTCAGATACATATCTTTTGGAATTTGAGAAAATTAAAGAAAACAGAAAAAACACTGATATGTGGCCTCCGAAACAGTTCTTTCAATATTAATTTCTCCACATTAAGCTCATTTAACTTGAAATTGTTGAAATTGTGTTCATTTTCCAATGAGTGAGGTGAATTCAATAAATCATGTTTAATGCATGTGTTGCGTTTACCTCTCTCTGTCTGGTGTGTCTCCTCTTTCAGTTTATGCTGGTGATCCTATTGGCCCTGAAGATCACCGAATGGCTAGTGCAGAAGGGACTTTCCTTAAGGAGCCCTTGGTTAGAAATGGTTGTGTTTCAGAGCCAAAGTCATGGAAGCTGCCAAAATGATTCTGAACAATGGAAAGAGGCCTCATCTGTACCTCACGGCTCATTTGACACTTTGCCCCTTATCCCCAGGCCTTTTTATCTTCAATGCCTCCCCCTTCATTGCAACCACCCCCAGTGCTTATAGACATTTTCAAATGTTTCTTCTTTCTAAGAGAACCTTTTCTCCGTCCTGCATTTCTTTCAATCCCCAAGCCATTTTACAAAATATCTGGGAAGAATAGTGACATTTGATGCTTTCACGTCTATGCCTCCCTCTCATTCACCGAAACCAGGCTTTCACTTGTCCGTCTACTAAACTTTTCCCTAAAAGGCCTCCAGGGACTTCTGAATTAGCAAGTATGGAAGCCTCTTCTGGTCCTCACTGTTGCAGCGTTTAAAGTGCTTGATTGCCTGCTATGCCTGTATCCTGGACTCGGAGCCTTGCTTCAGAGTTCCTTTCCTCCTACTCCTTGAGTCTCATTTGGTTGGGTGCTGAAATGTAAGTGGCCCCTAAGCTTCCATACTTGGCCCTCATTTCTTTCTACTCACCCTGCACAATCTCTCTTGCTTTCATTCAGGCTTCCACTGGGACCTCTATACAATGATGACACTCCACAATTTATCTTCCCCTTTTCTGATCTTCGCAAGCCTGAGCCTGTATTTCTTTCCAAATTAAAGCTCAACATTTCCACTTGGATATGCCTTAGTCACCTCAGAATCAGCATTCCAAAAACCGAACTTTTCTTTCCCCTCCGTTTTTCTTTTTCCTATGTCTTGGGCCCTTCTTGGGTGAATAGCATTACCATCTCCCTATTCCTCCAAGATAAAGAACTGAAGTCAGCTCTGATGTGTGTTTCCACCTAAGGCCTCTCTTTAAGTGGTGTAATCTGTTTCTCGAATTCTTCCCCTCTCCTCTCTTTCCTCTGCTCCACCCTAGCTCAGACTCTCACCCTCAATGTTCTGGACAATACTGATAGCCCCCTCTTCCAATCTTTCCTAACCCAATACATCCTGATGATGATCCATAAGCATTGAAACTATTATCTCTTATCAAGTAAGGTAGAATTCAATGGGAAAACTCATCACGATAACTGTTTTAGTAGGGGAAAAAAACCACTGCTATGTTAAAATTACTGCATGAACTCTAATCTGTTTTCCACATGATTTCCTGCCAGAGGAATATTTGTAAAGTGAAAATATGTTCCATTACTTCCCTGATTAAAGCTTCTTAATATCGCTTTACTGTCTTCAGAATCAAGGTAAGGACAACAAGGATCTTACCTTCCACTCCAGGCTCCTCTTCCTACCCATCTTATTCCCACTCCTACCTCACTCCACCTCTGCTAATTTGTGCTTCATCTGAGAGGTCACTGTGGTCGTTAATAACTCTGGGCTTCATACATTCTGTATTTTCTGCCCAGAATGCCCTCTTCCCACCTGTTCTTTGCCTGTCAGATGTCTATTCCTCCTTCACTAGCTAGCTCCTCTTTACCTCTCTAGGTTCATGTCTCACAATCTCCTTAAAGTCAGCATTTAACCCTTCCCAGATGTCTTTTAATCCTTTCGAATTACTGTTTCTTGCCTGGGGGCCTTTGTACGTGCAAGTCTGTCTTTAACACTCGTTCCCTGCGTAGCTTGCCTGACACTTAGCCTACAAATTCAGTTCAGCTGTCACCTCCTCTATCCCTGACTCTCCACACCATCCTCTGTACTTGGATCAGAGCATTTTTTACCACTATCAAAGCACTGAGCTCTATAGTGTTTTTGAATCTATTTTCCTATTTGATTTTGAGTGCAGTATACTAATTAGGGCACTGCTAGCTATTGGAGGAAACAAACTCCTACATGTGAGTAGCTTAATGCAAAGAGGTTTATTGTTGCCCATAGGAAGTCCAAAACAGAGGTTCCTAATTGTCAGGTGCTCACATCTACTCCAAGCACGAGTTAGGGTCTCAAGCTCTACCTCGTGGCAGTTTCAATACATGTTTACTTTGAAAAAGAGGAAGGAAGTGTTATGGGTCAGGCCTGCCAGTATCACACACAACTTGTGCCCACAAGCCACTGGTCTCAGGCACATGGCCACACCTAATTAGGGGGGCTGAGAAAAGTAGTCTAGCTGTGCACCTAGGAGGAAGAGTAAATGACTTGTACGCAGTCATCCAGTCTATACTAGAGCTGGACACTGCTTTTTATCTATCACTAGTGTCTATCATAGGCCTGACCCGTAGTGGTTGAATGAATGAGTGAATGAAAGGTAATAGATCTTAGAATTCTCAGCACTGAGCAGACTAGCACAATAATCCATAAAATAGAAGCCCATGGAGAACCTAAAGCAGTTCAGAGAAGAACCAGAAGAGATTATTAAGGAATTGGAAATTAGGTCTCTGTGGAACAATGAAAAGTTCTGGATTGTTCTTCATGAAATAAAATAGCCTGAGAAAAAAATTCATCACACCCTTAAAAGTGATCAAAGTCTAATAAAAGTGCTTCAAATATTGTACTTATTCTACCACTAAGCTTTGTTTGTTGCTTGGTAAAGAGTTTCTTTTCTTTTCTTTTTTTTTTTTTGATATAACTAGGATTTCTAACAAGAAACAGTACCTATGACAGTTTTTTAAAATCTGCAAGTTATATGAGATTTGCTAAAGGAGGCCATGATGTGTAAATCTCAAGTAACACCTGCTCTATGGATCTTTGGAAATGCCAGGAAGGGAGATATTTATCTTTTTTTAAATTGTAGGAAAGAAAGTTAACTTTTCAGATTAAAAATTAAAATCTGAATTAGGAATTCAATTCTCTTGATGCTACATAATTCTTTTTTCTGCTTCTACCACGTGCAACAAAGAGCAGAAAAGTTAGGCATAATGAACTAGGGTAGAATTTCTCTGTGACTCTTTTCTCCCTATTCTCTCTGTTATGAGAGTTAGGGAAAAAGAAAATGAAGAGAGTGCTTGATACCTTGGTTGGTCTCAAGTTCTGAGGTTGAGGTCTTAGTCCCAGATGTCTTTTTCCAAGATCATGGTCAGAGTTTTAGAATTAAACGTTTTTTAAAATTGGCCTCCTGTTAACCATGCTAATGACAGTTAAATATATAAGAAAAAGACATCAAACTTTAACTCAGAAGTTATGTTTTGAAATTTCTGGTATGTATACCCTCTTTAAACATAGAGCCCAGTAATATTGCTTTAGTTTATATCACAAGTAAAATGTATGTGAATAAGCTCTATAACTGGAAGTAGCACAGTATAATGGGAAAAACACTGGGATGGGAATCAGGGCGTCTGGATTCTTCTTCCAGGGCCAGCACAAGCAGTATAATCTTAACAAGTATAAAATTGAATTAATCTAAAAGTATCATGGTTATAAATCCTATGTCCATGAGTGCTATGTAATATAGGGATTTTATATATGAGCATTAGAGCATAGTAGTTAAAAATGGGGCTTTGGAATCAGATAACCTTGAGTTGGCTTCCCACCCTAACCTATACTAAATGTGTGACGTTGAGAAAGTTACTTAATCTCTCTAAGCTTCAGGAAATGAGGATGATGAAGGTATAATAAAATGACACACTGCATTGCAAACAGTTTGAGAGTGCGATGAGATAATCCATATAAAGCATTTAGCATAGGGCCTGGCCCTTTGTTGACTGTTTCATACACTTAAGATTATCATAGCATTAAAAAATTCTGCACTCATCTGGTTGCCCCTGCTAATTGTGCACAAATAATTTAGCATAAAACAAATAGTCCCCCATGAATGCTGAACTTGCAAACAATCTCAAGAATATTACATAGCATACTTTACCTGGCAGAGGTTGCTTGACTCTCACTTTCACGAAGAAAAGAAAACTATTACATTGAGAAAATGAGTTATTTATATGGTAAAGAATGTCTTTTGCCTTAATTAGAATTTTTAACCTGAGATTGGTTTATTTCATTCCAAAGCTAACTTTACACACATTCAGATATTTCTCCTCTTTCTATACAATTGTTTCTTCCATCGTCTCCAACTTTAAAGACCTGAAATCTTACATCTGAATTGATAGAATAAGGGGACTGTAGGCAAGGGAAACCCTTGGTAAATTAGGCTGTGCTAGATTGGGGAGCTAATCTCTTTCTCATACACACAAACACACACACACACACACACACACACAAGATTTGCTTAAATGCAAAAACTAAATATTTCAATTACAACCACACACTTGCTTTAGGTATGAGGTAAAATCAATAATATCAACCATAACCACTGGCCAGAGAAAAACCTTAATAATTAAATTTACTTATATATTTCAACTGATATTCACTCATAATAATTTTAAATAAGAGCTTAAAATAATAGGTACCTTGCAACGATTAGAAGTATATGAAGTATATGGCCCTGGATGTTTCTTTCAAATTGCAGAAGAATGATGCAAGTTGTCAGGGAGTATGGAACAAAATTTCTTTATATATGCATTATAAAAAAACGGCTAAAAGAAAACTTGTAACAGGCTAATGTTACTCTTAAAATGTTTACTTAAAGAGCTTGTTACCTTATAATAGAGTAGTGAGTGGAATGTAAGGGGTGAGCGGAGAGAAATTAATATCAATTCTAGCCTCATGTACATATACATCATTCACTCAATATATTTTTAATCCCCTACGGAAGAGACCATGCTCAGTATACAGGGAATTTTACAGACAACAAGATAGATACAGTCCCTCCCTTTGTGGAGCTTAAATTTTAGCAGGAGAGACATGTGAAACAACTAAATCCTTATTTATTTAGTTGAAATTGTACAAACGCTAGGAAGAAGTACAAAAAAACTGATAAAATATAATCAAAGGAGACTGTCTTGATTGGTTTGGGGGGATCAGTGAGAAGCTTTAAACGCAGCGTCATCGAGCAGAGCTCTGAAGGATGAGTTGGAATTAACTAAGAGGAAGCTGGGGCAGGAGGGAACAGAGTGGGGTATGTTTCAATCAAAGGAATTTCTTTGCTCGCAGACCTAGAGAAAACCAGTATAGCTGGAATCTGGCTATGCCATTGAGGTAGGCAGGGACTGTGATAAGATTTTGGTCTTTATCAAATAGCAGTGGCAGATCATAGAAGGCATTTAAGCAGAAAGTTAACTGATTTTGTTTGTATTTTAAGATTTTAGCCCACTCTGGCTGCAGCTAGGAGAATCGTTTGAAGGAAGCAGGAGTTGTTGGTGGAGACAAGCCTGTGTTTACCGTGGTCCAGAGTGGAAGATGGTGGTGGCCTGATCGGGGCATGCAGGGGAGATAGAAAACAGTGCAGGGATCCACAAGTGCTTTTTGAACCCTGGAAATTTCTCTTATTTGCTTATGAAATCAGCTATGCATTTTAAAGGATATTTACTATATCTGAACCCATCATCTCTATTGGTTTTCTTAGAGCACTTAGATCACAAGTCTACTTAAAAGTCTTTTTTTTAATGCCTTTGTTTGAAGAAAGGATTTCATGTTTTATAAAAGTGAGGAGATTTAGACTGGAGAAATTGTGACTTATTCAGAATCCTCTAGCTGAGCAGGGAGCAGCAGCGCTGAGGTAGAATCGAGGTTGTCTTCTCTGTCGGTTCATATTAAGCTACATCTCTCCTGTTCTCACACAAAAGCAGGGAGGGAAACTCGCCCAAGGTCCTTTTAAGGCAAATATGTTGTCTGCTTTGATCAGGTGAGTTTACTACGACTCAGCCAAACTGGAACATTTTTAGCTCAGCCCTCGCAGCATAGTGAGGATTTTTATGATATAAACTCATAATTCTTATGTATGGCCTAATATATTTCAAGTTAATAACAAATCTAGACCTTTATTCCTCATCCGCAATTCTTTGTCTCTCAGTACAATGAAGAGCATCTAATTTTTAAAGGCCAGTTAGTACAACTGAAGCTGATCAAACCAGAGAAGGGTTTCATCAAGTAAAACATTACATACGGTTAAATTTCAAAGAGGGTAGTAAGCATTTTATTTGTTACATATAAATACTGTCAAGCTAGCCTGAAGCTGCTTCTTAAAATTCAGTGTGCTTAACAAATGGGCAATTTTAAATAAATATACTCCACATATTATATTTTAGTATAAGCAGTCACTTTCTCATCTGTGGCCAAGTGGTCCTAGGAATGTCCCTCTGCTCCTTTCCTCTCCATCAGGGCCATTCATCTCTATTTAGGGCAGAAATAGTCAAGACTTGGAGAAGAACAGAGGTGGAAAAAGGAAAGGAGGTCCTTATATCTTATAGAAAACACAGTCAGAGGGACAGGCGTCTATAGCAGCAAATTGACAGGCTCCAAGGAAAATTCTCTCCCTCTGGTTTTCTTTCCCTGTTTCTCCCTCGCTCTTCTACTTTTTCTCGGTCTTCCTCCCCACCCCCAATGCAAGGTTCCTCATCAATTCTTCTCTCTCTGTCTTTCTCGTTTTTTTCCTATGTATGCTGTTCCTCTGCTTGTCTGCTTCCTTGACAGAACTGGCTCCCGGTGGGTCCTGGAAATCTCTTCATTTCAAATAACTATCAGGGGTTAGCTGGTGCGTCTGTCCCTAGTTGCAAACTCGCAAGTTAAAATATCTGGTTGGCCTAGCTTAGGTCAGGTGTCCACCCGTGGTTGCATCCGTTTTGGCCTAATTGCCCAAGTAACTACTCTTTTTGGATGTCTAGAGAGGTACCAGGTAGCAGAGAGGGCAATTGCGGGCTGGATAGCCAACTTCATGTACTTTACACCCCCTTGCAACCCTGCCCGGGCCCTCAGCCAGTGTCCTCAGTCTCCTGCCCTTATCACAAGAGTTTTCAACCTCTTGTAATAGTTTTTCTCACAGTATTGTTCAAATCACTTGCATCAAAGTGTGTTTACCAAAAAAATGCAGATTCTTGGCCCTTACCCTTTACCCCTTACCTATTCCAGCTACTTTATGTGTTAAATACACTTTTGGGACTGACATGAAAAACTCACTGATAATAAGACTCTTTCTATTGGAAAACACGCTCTGAGTTTCAAATAACCTATCGACAAATTAACTTCTGGGATGAATATATTCCTGATAATTATAAAACACTAGTGATAAAAAATATATACCACTTTCAAGATTAAAAGAATATTCACTTTAAAATTTCAGGGAGAGAGAAGATGCTATCATGCAAAATTTAATATGCAGAATAATGCTCTTTATTTATTTGCCATACCATCTACTTTGTGCATCAACAATTACTATAGGTCTATAAGGAACCCAGGAAATCTGCATTACTTTAATCACATTTCTGCCTCTTCCCTCTTCCACATCCATCCTAATGACTCTGTATTTTATTTTCTCTTTGACTCCCGTGCTGACTCCTAACATCCCTACTTCATTACAGGTATACGCTAGATCTTGTCGTCAAATGCCGCTGTTCTCTGTGAAAGTTATTCACAAGGAAACCCAGGCTAATCCTCCTTACCTACTGATTAATCATGAATACATTTTCTTCTTCTCTGACTAGATCCTCTCCCTCACTATTCCTCTGAGCTTTTGCTTCTCAAATTTGAATACATACATCCCTGGGGATATACAATTTTAGATCAGAAGCCACAAGATAAAGGTGATGTTTCTTACTGGAACATTTATTTAACTGAAGATTTAATAACTTAACTGAAAAGTAACTTAAAATGTTATTTTGGTCTTAAATTAAACATGGATATGTTAAAGAGAAAGATACAAAATTCACATCAAATTTTAAGGAAAAAGGTAAGACTTTAAAAAATTTGTGCTATGTCCTCCAAGTTCCCAATCTTGGTCATATTATTAACTTGATAATGTTATTAATTTAGCTGATCTTCTTGAAACATGTGCATTCAACAGCTATGAAAATACCAGCTTTAACAATGAGAAAGCTTACAAAAAACTGCAGATCAGACCCAGCTGTCATCTCCCCTCTCTGTCTAATTATAACTGAGCCCCAAGTGTCTCTGGTTTTTAAGGGCTAGGTGGGAGCCAAAAGAAAGCAATTTCATTTTCAAGTATGTGTATCTTTCAGTAGATCTTCAACAAAGTACATATCCTCTGGAGTTGGTTTCATAACAGGTTCCTCTTATGAAGGCTGGCTCTAACCAGTTCTTCAGAAATGTGCTTACAGACAGGAATTGCCCAACTTGTTACAGTAGACAAGAAAATACACAGGGCAACAGAGGTCATGCCAATGGATGTATACCCTATACACATCTTTATGGACAAACTAATCCACCAAACAATGCCACATACTTCCTTGTTATTAGGATTTAGACAATACCCTCCAAAGAGCTCAAGGCATTCTTCATAAACGCTTAAAAAAGTAAACAGTGTTGTTCATTCTTTTCCTGCTGGCAGAGTGAAAATTACCTCTATGGGAGTTGACCATATAGACGGTGGAGTAGACAGCTGCCCACACAGTTTAATTTGAGGAGATCCATAAGGTCCTGCCTGTTGGAAAATATTTTCCCCTTTGATTTCTCACAACATAGCCTTCCCCATATGCCTGGCCTCCATTCCCACCGTTAATCACCAAGGAATTAGACACTAGGTAGAAGTGTTATCCTTCATAAAATCACGGTGGAAATGTACACTTAAGTGAGGGGCGTTGGCTTTTTTTTCCCCACTTATACAATGAAATATATTAACCTGTTGACATAGATTAGTCTACCTGGATTAATTATCAGCCCGGAAGACAAATACTGGGATTCTGATGACGTATGACATAAAATGGTAGGTTTTTAATGAGAGTTGAGGCATGGGTTACATGGGCTATTACCCAGAATCAGAAGACCTGGTTGGAGCCCAGCAGAGGGCACCCTAGGAAACCAGCACAAAAAAGGCTAGATACATAATAATAGAGACAGATTTACTAAACCTAATCTTTTTCTCCTTTGTAATTTTTGCTCAACCAGCCCTGATCACCACAAAGCAAACTGGGCAACTTCAAAGTTGACTGGTCTTGAGTAGAGCAGCCAGGAGGCAGCAGATTACTTTTGAATTTTGTTAAAATGCTAAAATAACAACAAGAATCACCACCATCATCATCATGACCCCCATGAGCAATATAGAACTCCTCAATAAAAAGTCACTGGCAGCCACAGAAAACACAAAGAAAGGTAATTGGAAAGGCGCAGAGGGGCGTCAGGACTGATAAGCACAGTCACGGAAGGTAGCAGAAGGGCAGCTCAGATACCGTCTTCACTGATTGCTCCACAACGTAGATTGCTGGGAAGGCCACCAAATTGCTCTTTGAGACTCATTTGCTCACATACCTGTAAGGTCTTTATAGAAAATGACACATGGAGCCTGGTTAGTTCATTTTTAGAGAGCCAGAGGAGACCTCATCCAGACAGCATACTAAATTCCTCCTAAGGAAAAGCATAGAGCTCCCTTTAGATTCACAAAGTCGATCCCAAGACAGAATTGAGGGCACACTTGCACTATGCCAAGGAGTAGGAAATGAACTTTGAAAAATTATCAAAACAAAATTAATAATCCAAATCATTCCAATCATGTAGAGCAAAACTTGTGTATCCAATATAGCTTAATAAAAACAATAACCACTTTCCTTGCCATCCCCTTCAATATTAAAATATTGTTTTAAACAATGATTCTGTTTTGTGACATAAACAGATATAGAAGTAGCAAGCTTTGATGAGAAAAGAGAATACAGGGATGATGATGGCCTAGAAACTGTCCCTATCACTGTTATTATTACACCTTTTGTTGTCCATCTCTCCCCACTATTCTGTAAATTGTCTATGAGTGCAGAGCCAAAGTGCTTGTATTTGGTAAATGCTCCACAAATGTTGATTTGATGAATCAACCCCATACATTCCCTAGAGTTGAGGCAGAATTTGGGGTGATAGCCCATTTAGAAGTACTAAGAGGAAGTCTAGTCAGGCTCATAGAACTTGGTGCCCAATATGTGTACTTAGAGGCAACAGGTGTCAGTGATATCCAGAAAGAAGTTATGGAACATGCCAATGGTAAGGTAGCAGGAGCCCAGAAATGAGAAATCTAGAAGGTGCAGCACACAAACGTATATGTGCATGGGAAAATAAGATCAGGACAACCTATTAGCAGGTAGCAGAACCCCAACATTGGACTGGTGTCAAGGAGAGATTGTAGTCATTGAGAAGGCATCCACCTGAACGAAGCAGAAGCTATGTCCTAGAATATAAGGTTATTGAGACAGGCCTCTAGATATTTCTAGGAATGGAAGCTTCCAAATCTAGGGTAAATGGCAGAGGAGGATTGATTTCATTAACAAGGCAAGCAATAGTAGCAGCACAGCAACAAGTGTTATTGGTCCATTTTACAGATGAGGAAGCTGAGGCTCAGATAGAATAAGTAACATGTCTGAGTCCATACAGCTAATTTAAGTACCTGATCCAGGTTTAAAAATGAAGCCTACCTAAGTGCAAAGATAATTTTTTCTTACTTTGGCTTGCAGCTCTAGATCAGTTACTGGAACTTGTAAGTCACACTAGCTTTGTAACTTGATTTTGACTCCTCCAGACTCCTTGGAGCACTGGACTTGAACTCCTCAAATCAGCCCTTAAATGATTCCAGAGCTGAGGATAGAGTTGAGTCTACAGCAGTGGTTCTCAGCCTTGCCTGCACATTGGAATTATCTGTAGTATTTTAAAAATACTGATGCCTGGGTTCCACCACCAAAGATGATAATTTGGTTGATCTAAAGTGGGACCTGTGTATTAGGATTTCTAAAAAGGCCTCTAGGTAATTCTAATGTGCAGCCAAGCTGGAAACTACTGGCTACAAGCAAAAGTCAAGAGGCCTCAGCTGTTTGCAAAGGAGAAATATGGTGACCAAGTTTGTATATTTCAATGTGATAGGAAAAGTACTAGAAGACTCATGGGTTTATATTTTTTTTCTTGGACAAGTGGACCAGAACCTACTCTTTACTTTTCTCGTTTAACCTCTTAGAAAATGTGCCAAAGTAAACAGGTGTACGATTAACCTTGCAAATCAAATGGTTCCATGTTCTTAGATTCTAAGTGATAGTTGTGTGTGACCAAAGGCAAATTTTTAGAACTGGGTCTCCCAAATTGCTCATTACTATTCTATGCTTGGTTAAACCTCTTACAACATCCCACAATGGAATGTGACCCAAGTCAAGAAGAAAACAAAAACATCTGCATTGCTTTCACAATTAGTAATGGGATTGGAGAGAGGTTGAGGTGTCTCAAAACAACTTGTACTTTTCCCAACCTGTTTGAGACCTGATTCATGTTATAGTTACTAACCCTGATGCTCCCAAAATGATATGGCAGATGTAAATTTCTGGATGTGTACATTCTAGATGTGTAATATGCTTGGACTAAATCCAAATCCTGAAACTTGTTTATTATATAACGTACATATTTAATACAGCAAACACAACAAAGCCCCTCCCCCCAACTTCCATTAACAGAATTCTTGCCCACAGCTCCCTAAAAGAAAACAATTAACTACAAAACAAGTACACATTTGTCTAGTGTGACAATATATTCTGGTTTGCCCAAGACAGTTCTGGTTTACACCTGTTGTTCCAGCATAATTATTAATAGTACCGTCTCTCGCTTTCAGAAATGTTTCAGTTTGGGTGATAAATTATCTGGCCACCCCACATTTAGCTCACTCAATCTGCATTCCCTCTACAACTACTGTAGGGAAACCTCATGTTTAGAATGTGGTCCTTTTATGTTTAGAACACTCCTATAGCTATTCAAGAAAATAAGGTCACTGAAATATCAACCAGTTGATCAACGTTCCTTCTTTAAAAACAAAATAACAAAGATTTCTAAAATGTTTTTCTAATTAACTCCATTAACCCATAAAATCCCATTAAACAAAAGTGAAAAACCCCATATTTCTCAGCTGAAGACCTGCATTCTTTATCTGTTTCTGCTGGTAACTAACCATGTGGCCTTAGACAAGAAGTCAGTCCATCTTTTCTGATCCAAGTTTTCTCCTATGCAGAAAGAATGGATTGAACTAAGTGGTGTCTATCATCTTTGTGAGTCTAGATTGCTACTTTCTCTAAGCATTTTATTTAAGCAATGTTTGGCTGATCCTACACGTCTGCACTGTCTGTATTAAAATAAGCTCATGGGTCTCTAAGACCAAATCTGTTGAATTCACTTTTTTCAGTATCTGCTTTACTATCATAATCTATGAACTTGATAATTAAATATTTTTGAGGATAGTCTTGATTCTATCAATATTTATTTAATATAAATATTAAATTAGGCACATGGATACTGTAGGCTAGACACATGGATACTCTACTGGCTAAATTTTTACAGTTAATTTTCATTTATTTGCCCATCATCCACTGTCTACAATATTGTCTATGAAATATTAGGGCTATTTCGAAAAATACAGAATTTTTTTAAGCATGCAAACACATCACTTGTTTTAAAGCATGCATCAGCCAGTGATATGTGTACTTTTTAAGGACAAATGCAAAGTTGTGTATTTAAGCTTAAAACAATATGATTAGATTTATTCATCCCCTTATTCAATAAGCGTGTATTAAATATCCACTGTGTCCCTGGAACCGAGCTAAGCTCTAGGAATACAAAGACAAATAAAACAGTCTCTCAAGTAGTTCATAGCCTAGTGCACCTGTATGTCTGTGGGATACCTGACACATCAATAGCAGATAGTGGTTCAATATTAGGGTGATCAAAATAAGGTTTTGAAAGTGAAAGGGGGCACCATTAATAATTATGCCTAAGGCACAATTTGGGACTGTCCTAGGCAGTCCAGACTATGGTCACTCTGGGACAAAATATAAAGTGTCCTATGGTATCCACTTTACCTCCAAATTCAAGGATTGATATTCCAACCAAATTGGACTGCTTGTAGAAAGATGTCACAGTTGACAAGATGATAGTCTGTATTTCATGGTGCAATCTTATTTCCTTGTGGTTTTATTTATCCCAAAACATTCTCTTATAGAAGCATATTTCTATGCTTAGTAAAAGAAACATAGACGAACAAGAAAATGTTTTGAGGAAAAGTGTCCAAGACAGTGAAGGTCATGCAAGATGTGTCATTTGAGAAATGGCTGAATAAACAACAACACTGGATGGGAAACATGATTTGCATGATATCTGACCTCAAACACTTGAGGGAGCATCCTTTTTAAGTGGGAAGGGGCAAATGCTGTACTCCAGAGAGCAGAGCCTAGACAGATCAATGTTTTTAAAATCCAAGGAAACAAATTTGAATTCACTGTAAGGAACAACTTTAATACTTATTGGCAACAGAATAGATTGCCAAGTGAGAAAGAAAGTACATCAACACAAGGAGTGTACAAGTCAAAGCTCAGTCCCAATCAGTGGTGTTACAGAGGAGTTTGATGCTCCAGGTGGTGCTGGGAATTTCCTCCAGTGAAATGGCTGCTATTTCTGCATGGCCAGCACCCTATTCCTTCTTCTGGTTATGGCATCCCAATGTTCTTTGTTGAACCACCTCTCCTGCACTTCTATGAGGTTTGAGGTCTGATAGAGCTGAAGTCATCCTCAGGTTTCAGCAATGGGAATGTGATGCTGATATAGGCATTCAGTGCCTCTCATCTTCTTGGCCAAAAATGGTACATGGGTCATGATGCTGGGTAAATCTAAGTCAGTCCTAAGACTCTTTTAGAAACTGTTGAGAAAAAGAAATTCTTTCTTTGACAGGGTTGCTGGAAGGATAAGATGTAGTCCTGAAACTTCTGGCAGCCATCTTGTTAGTAATAGGGGAGGGCTTGCCTGAGAATGGAGCCAATACAGAGGGAAGTACAGCCAAGCAGTGGAGAGAGGCAGACTCAGTCCTGGCGTTTTATTTTAACCCCCACAATGCAGCAATGCCTTCAGCCAGACTAACCCTGGATTTTTCAATTCTGTGTGCCAACACAATCCTGTTTTTATTTAAGCCAGTTTGAATTGAGTTTCTATTATTTGAAACAGAAAAAATCCTGAATAATACAGGTCCCTTCCAACAAAACAAAACTTGATTACATGGTCATGTAGTCTGTTAATCTTGCTTGGCAGATCTCTAGTAATTTCTAGTAGATTTCTAGCATTTCTAGTAATGCTTTAGATGCAGTTAATTGCTATAAGTACTTGGAAATTATAAAACCTCATGTTTTTAAAAATTGGTGTTTTACATTGACATACTCCTTCCTCCCATTTCATTTGAATTAATAAGATTTTATCGCACAGTGTGCACTTTATCTCAACCTGGTGATCCTCAACCTACAGCTCCTAAAAGTAGCGATGAAAGGCATATATGTTATTTTGAATATTTTTTAACTGATGAATATTATAATTTTATCTGACCTAAAGTTGCACAGACTTAATAAATGCATTTTGCTTAATTTTAAAATATAAAGTTCATGACTGACTTTTAAAAACAGATTTTTTTAAAAAAGGGATTGTTTGAAAGGCATTTTTAAAAGGGATTTATAACAATGGCACAATGTTGGAGACCACCACAACAGATGCGATATTAGTTGAGATTCTTGATTTTTAACAATTTTGGCTAGAGTTAAGCACGAAAGGAGTTTATTAAAAGGATATTAGAGAGTTTACAGATGCACTGGAGGACTAGAGAGCCCAATTTCAGGCTAAGAATCCAAAGGAAAAGCTCCAAACTAAGTCTCAACCTTGTTGTTCATAAGGAAATATTTGTTGTCATTGCCACGGTCACACACAGAAAGAATGCTGTTCTTGGTTTCTTGCATCACTAACTCCTTGGTCAAAGTCCAGCTCAGAACCTAAGTCTCATGAGAGAGTTCTATCTTCAAGGGAAGCTGCTAAGTGTCTAAGATTCTCAGCCTCTATAGCAATAGAGTCTCTTTGCCCCACACCAAGACTCCTAAGAGGAGAATTCCCCAAATATAGAAAGGGGCTTGGTTGCTATGTAGCCAAAATGAATCACAAATGTCCATTATAAGCCAAACCTTGGGCAGCCCAATATCAACTTACAAGCTTCTCCTCATACTTAAAGTTCCAGAAAAAAATGCTCCCACTTAACCTAAAGTAACTGTCTTCCCCATTTAAAGGGAATGAACTGAAGTCTTAATCCAATTGAAATCCAGACTTTCTGGAAGATATCCAATTCTCCTGGAGTTGTGCCATGGTCTTGTCTCAATATTCTATAAACTATGTACATTAGTACATGTAAAGTTAACTACCACTAAAATACACTATATAAATCACAGGAGAAATGGAGGGAAAATGTAGGGAAACCTGATAAAATATAGCTACACAGTAAAGAAAATATGGGTAGATGCTACAGTCCTTATTTCTGCAACTCATCTTTGGTGCTGTATTTGTAGTGTTGACTTGCCTCCTCTACTATCAATTTCATGTTTCTTTTGCCCTCAGCTAAGGGTTTCATCCCTGAGAAAGCTGACCCCTTGACCATCTTTTCTGTATTGGATTGTTGTGGATTTCCATTAATCTTTAACACTGGAAATGGCAGTATTAAGAGGCACCTCAGAAGATCACTGAGTTTCCATTAACACCTTTTTGATTCCATTGTGTAATAGCAACACTATTTCCCCATGATAGCTAGGATCAATCATTCCTGTCATACCATAATCCTCTTTTTGACTATTCATCATGTGGTTTCAGAATTGGAAATGGGAAAGTGGCAATGTCATCTTCCAATTCAATCATACCAATCTTTGCTTGATGCCCTTTGGAAGCAGCCCTCCCTTGCTTACGAAGACACCTAAACCAGTGGAGCGTAAAGGGACTGGAGTAGGAAGCAAAATTTTTGTGCATGACACAAATTTGTGAGAGATGTCACTCCCAGTTCTGCCCCTTGCTTACCAGATTCATGTATTCTGGCTATGGAAGCATCAGTACTATAAATGGTCACTGGGTCAGGGCATATACCATATCTTATAGACTAGTACCTCAACTTCACACAGTGTTGTCTCCTAGCTGGCACCGAACTGAATATTTGGTATGCCATTCCAAAATTCTGTAAGGTCAACTGCTGCTGGAAAATGGGAATGCATAGTTAAGCCAGTAATCCCATCAACATTAGTCCACTTTCTTACTTCCTTCACCATGAAAT
This sequence comes from Diceros bicornis minor, assembly GCF_020826845.1. Taxonomy (NCBI): domain Eukaryota; kingdom Metazoa; phylum Chordata; class Mammalia; order Perissodactyla; family Rhinocerotidae; genus Diceros; species Diceros bicornis. Next base: position 17,613,615 of record NC_080740.1, read on the forward strand.
AAGTTATGTTGTATGGTACTTCATGATGCAGAATATATTTGGTAAATCTATGAATGGTAATTCTGGCAGAAACATGGTGGGCAGGAAAAGCAAATACAAATACAGAATAATCGTCTAATCATCTGTTCCAAAATAATTGCACCCTCCATTATGAAAGGAGTCCAATATAATCAACAGGCCACCAGGAGGCTGGCTGGTCTCCAGACAGTATGAAAACTGAAATGTTGGTAGTTCAAGCACAGGTTGGGGCAATATCATCTTGAAATATGGTTAGCAGTTTTCTTCTCAGTGCCAGTTCTGATTTGGGGTGTTTGGGGGAAATTTTCTTGATTACTTAGGCCAGATTCTTCAGCTCTCCCAATGATTCTGTGAGCTAGTCAATATGCTATTGTACTGCTTAATTCAACTAGAGTTAATTTCAAGTGCTTTTAACTAAGTAATAAGTAACCTTCCTAAAATAGATGCTTTTATAAAAGTTGGTTATGAATCAACATACCACAAATTGAATATTCATCTAACTGCTTATTCCAAATCACTAAATGACTAATAGGCATCTCAGTCTTAACATGTCCAAAATATAATTCTTGATTTTCCCACCAGACTCCTTTCCTCACCTAGTCCTCTCTATCTTAGCTTATGATGCTTAGACCCAAAACTATGGTCTTTTCTTTCTTACTTCCTCTCATTCTTTTATCCACCCACATTTAGCAAGTCCTTACAGCTTTGCTTTCAAAATGTGCTCTGAATCCACATATCATCCCAATTTCCACCACTGTCATCCTATTCAGAGTCTTTCTTATCTCTCACCTGAACAATTGCCTTAGATGTATAACTAGTCTCTCTGTTTTACTCTTTCTTCCATATGGTCTGTTTGGTACACAGCAGTCAAAGTGATATTCTAAACATTTAAGTCAGATCATATCATTGCTGTTATGGACTGTTTTTGTCTTCCCAAAATTCATATGTTGAATCTCTAACCCCTAGTATGGCTATATTTGGAGATGGGGCCTCTAAGGAATAACTAAGATTAGGTGAAGTCATAAGGATGGGGCCCTAATCCAATGTGATTAGTGTCTTTATAAGAAGAGATACCACTAACAACAAAATATCTGAAAAAGAAATAAACAATTTATGATAGCATCAAAAACAATAAAATAACCAGAAGTAAGTTTAACCAAGAAGGTGAAAGACCTGTACACTGAAAACTATAAGACTGATGAAAGAAATTGAGGAAGACACAAACAAATGGAAAGATATCCTATGTTCATAGACTGGAAGAATTAATATTGTCAAAACGCCCATCCTACCCAAAGCCATCTATAGATTCAATGCAATCCCTTTCAAAATTCCAATGGCATTTTTCACAGAAATAGAAAAAAATCCTAAAATTCGTATGGAACCACAAAAGATCTCGAACAGCCAAAGCAATCCTGAGAAAGAAGAACAAAGCTGGAGGCATCACACTTCCTGATTTCAAACTATATTACAATGTTATAGTAATCAAAACAGTGTGGTACTGACATAAAAATAGACAGACCAATGGAACAGAATCAAGAGCCCAAAAATAAACCCTCACATATACGGTCAACTAATATTTGATAAGGGAGACAGGAATACTCAATGGGGAAAAGATAGTCTCTTCAATAAATGGTGGGAAAACTGGATAACTACAAGCAGAAGAATGAAATTGGACCCCATCTTACACCACTCACAAAAATTAACTCAAAATGGGCCTTAGCCTCCAGAACTGTGAGAAACTAAATTTTTGTTGTTTAAGCCACCCAGTCTGTAGCTCAAGCTGACTAATACAACTCCCCACCTTCACACACAGATTAAAACCCAGAATTCTCATCATTACCTAAAGGGCCCAACATTATCCTAATTTGTCTGTGACCAACCTCTCCCACATTCACTTAGCACCCAGCACACTGGCCCTTCTTGATATTCTTTAAGCACACCGTGCCCAGTTCATTTCCAACTCAAGGGCTGTGCGCTTGCTTTCTTTCTGGTTGAGTCAGCTTTCCCAGTCCTTCTTACATCTCAGTCCCTCACTTCGTTCTCATCTCTGAATAAAATCCTCTCTTCCCAACGGTCTTCTCCGATCACCTTGTCGAAAACAGCAACTGCCACTGCCAATTGTGCCCCATCACTCTATCTTCTCTCTCTTTTCTATTCTTCTTCATAATGCTTATCCCCACCTAAAATTATCTATTTATCATTTTACTTGTTTTTCAAAAATATCTTCCCCACTAGAAGATAAACTCTGTGAGGACAAGAATCTAGTCTGTCTTGTATACCACTGTATTCTAGACACATTCTTATGGAAAATTTTAGCCTTCCAGACATTGTTTTTTAAAAGCCATATGTGATTCAAAAAAAATTTGCACATGAAACAACAGGCAAAGTTTTTAAAACTACATTTTAAACAGAATAATAAAAACTTTCTAAGAAAAATCAATAACATTTTAAATCAAACAATGTGCTAAAAATACAACACAGCAGAGTAATACATAGCATGGCTTTGCCAGAAATACATAGAAAGGGAAAGCCCTCGGCTTACTATTTATGATAGAAACATCCAAAAACTTCTTTTTAATGGACTATAAAAAGATAGGTGTTCAAATATAGTTGCCTTGAACAATTTCTCATCCTACACTTATAGCTTGACCCCGGTGGCCTTGCCCCAAGAATTTTTGTTTCTGATAATGAAGCATAGTGGAAAACGAAAAAAAAGGTGTGTACCTGTGATATCCTTAGGTTGACAGTGTAATTAAGATTAGCAGCTGGAGAAAAAGAAAACCCCAGCTAGAGATTTCTTTACTTTAGTAACTTCTCCCTCCTCCACTCCTAAAGCCGGTGAGCAAGGCTGCGAGGCAGGTTGCTCACACACACAGCTTAGCCAAGAACGGGTGGCATAGAGCAACCGGGAAGACAGGTTTAAATTGGCAATGTCATTTTCCTGATTTGATCCTGTGACTGGAGCATCCTGCTTTGGGAACCGGGTCGGTCAATCCGCAGGTGTTTATTCAGTGCTTACTTTGTGTCCGGAATGCTGTTAACTCAGAAGGACAACAGGCAAAGGCAAAATAACAAAATTAAAGATTAAAAAAGTATGTTACACTAAAGAAAGTTTCAGTACCACTAAAAGTAGGAAATAATTATATGTTCACAGATATATGAAGTAAAGACTCATCCACAGCTATAATCTATTGATTTAAACCAAATGTACCTATAGAATATATGCTAAATACATTGGATAAATATATACTTTAAAACTTTTTAATTGTTATTAGCCAGTGAGAACTATAGGGACGGCATAGCTGTTTATTTTAACAATAGAAAATTCCATACATCACCCCTCCCCCAAAAGTTCTCATTCCTTTCAAAATTAGATGGTTATTTGAAAACATTTAAAAACTCAAATATGAGGTACAGTCAAGCATTATCAGGTAGCGCCTAGAATTGTCGTGATTCCTAAATGCACTCCAATGGCAAAAAGAAGGTGGTGTCAAGGCCTCCATCAAAGAAGAATCAGTCCCCATGATGGCCTGATGTTCACACTCAGAGGGGATCTCACCTGCTGTCCCAGCTCCTTTCACATCCTTAACCTTCAAACCTCCACTGGCCTTGCACCCCTACTTCTGGTTCAGGAGAGACTAGACCAGGCCATGTGCACATATCTGCAGAAATGTCACAGCCTCAAATATTTTATGTGTGGATCAAGTCCTCATAACCACGAACCCTTGATGTGTAAAACCACTATGGTTTTGCACCATCAGATATAGATCAGTAAAGTTGCTGAGATCAAGTGGCTACTTTTCACATCCTCTGGCTTCTTAGCAGTGACTATATCTCCTACCTCACAGAGGAGAACTGCAGTGAACAGATGTGTAACCAGTCCATGACTCATTTCTCTTTTCTTCTGTCTCAAGAGTTTGCTCCTCCACTAAAAGTTAATTCTTCTCGGTTCTAAAGCAGATCCTCTACTCTCTCGTGCAATATTTTGTTTCATAAATCGTTTCCTTAAAAACTATATTTCAATATCACCCTCCTTTTCCTATAAAACAGATTAAGTCTCACTATAAGAAAATAAATAAAATACTCTTCCTCAATTCTGCACCCACTTCATATCTGGCCTCCCTGTTCCTCTTCCCCTCTGCTCTTTCACAGCCAAGTTCCACAAAAGAGTGGTCTTCAATCTCTGGCTACATTTCGTTCATCCCAATTTCGCCTCAATCTCCAGCTACTTTCCTTTATAGCTCAGGTTCTCACATTTCTCTGGCAAAACTCATCAAAGACTTTCCTATTTCCCAATCCCTTGAGTTTCTTTCAGCTCTCACCTTAATTAAATTATCTACTGTTTCTGCTGTGGACTGCTTCCTCCTTGAAACTCTTGCCTCCCTTGTTTCCAGAGACAATTTCTCTGACCACTCCTTCTTTGTCTTCTTTTTACTGATGCCTGCTATTTAAATTTTGGTGTTTCTTTTTTATTACTCTACAGTGATTTCCTAGGAAATTGTATGTGCTGATAACTCCTAGCTCTATATATCCTTCCCTGCCTTTATACATCCATCCCATATTTATCCCCACGCATCTAGCTCCCGCTTCTCTATGTAGCTCCCAGATAAATCAAACTCAACGTGTCCCAAGCAGAGATCATCTTTCTCTCAAAACTTCGTCCTGGGGCCGGCCCCGTGGCATAGCAGTTAAGTGCGTGCGCTCCGCTGCTGGCAGCCTGGCCTGGGGTTCAGATCCCAGGCACACATTGACGCGCCGCTTGTCAGGCCATGCTGTGGCAGCGTCCCACGTAAAGTGGAGGAAGATGGGCACGGATGTTAGCTCAGGGCCAGTCTTCCTCAGCAAAAAGAGGAGCATTGGCATGGATATTATCTCAGGGCTGATCTTCTTCACCAAAACAAAACAAAACAAAAAAACTTCATCCTCAGTCTATTTCCTTATTTTAACAAATGGCACTGCTACTTCTATGCCAAATGGTTTCTTGTCTTCTGTATTTTTATCTGTTCTGTTCCCTCTACTGAGGTTACACTTTTGTCCCACTTGTCTGCCTAAGAAAGCTGATTCATCTTTAAGTTTGAGAATCTCTGTCATGAAGCATTACCAGCCCAGCCCAGTAAAAGTAACCACTGACAGCCACCTCCTGACCCTAAAGAGATCTCTAGAATAGTATGTGTAGCACCGAAGTGTGAAGGAGAAGCATGTTCCAGGGAGAGGGAAGAGCACATAGGAAAGCCCTAAGATAAGAAGGAGATTGGGGCTTTTGAGGGATCACAAGAGCTCATTGTGGCTGGAACACTGAGTCAAAGGGACAGTGGCATAAGAAACAATTGAAGAAGGTGGGGTCCTAATCAAGCAGGGCCTTATAGGCTATGGTAAAGATTTTTGCATTCTATCCTAACTACAATGGGAAGCCAAGAACTTTTCTAAGGCTGGAAGTGACAAGATCTAAATTAGGATTTAAAATGATCTCTACAGCTAGATTTCAGAGAAACAAGATTATTAGAGAGGCAATTAGTTAGGAAGACATCACAATAATCCAGCTGAAAAACAATAGTCACTTAGCCTGGGGTGGTAGTAGGAATGATAGAGAACAGAGTCAACATTTTTGACAAATTCTCTTTTACAAGCAAACAAATGAGACGATGTTGTTTGATTAAACTAATAATCTGTTTCAGGATGTTCCATGGTCATTACTGGCTGCATCCTGTGACCATCTGGAGACCAGAATGACCAGCCAAGCCCTGGGTCTTCACGCACACACACAAAAACAACTTTTACAAAATTCATTGGCACGTTTCTCAAAGTCTGCTGTGTTCTTTGAACTCTCCTGACCTTGGGAAAATGCTTTGCCCACAGAAAACTTTTCAGCCAATTGAGCTTGGACTCTTCTTAAAGGTCACATGGACTCTTGTATTAAAAATACTATTTTGTACATTTCTATTTCCTTTGACGGCTTCAGATTCTACATTTCTCTCATGGAACATACAAAGAATAAAGGGAGATGTGTAAAAACACTGGGTTTTAGGGGCCAAACTAGTCTAGCTCTCAATTCAATGCTATAGACCTAGTTGCAAAAACACTTTGTTATGAAATCAGTTATGCAATGTCATTCCATAAATATTTGTTGAAAACTGATTGTAGTCTCAGATCCATGCTAGATATTATGGATGACAAAGCCATTGCCCTCTGAGGAACTCACTCTCAGACTATGAGATGGAGACTTTTGTTAATAATTCAGCAATTTAAACCCTACATACACATGCACACACACACACATATACACACAGAGATAACTCAGTTTTCAAAATATATAAGAGAGATAGAAGTATAGCTTTATTTACTACTAGCTTTATATAATCAAAACTAAGTGAAAAAATAAAGTATTTTCTAATGGATTTTAATATCATCTATTATAAATCTGGATAATCTGAATTCATCTTCCCACTATCCAACCCATACCTGCTAATTAGTTACCAATTTTCTCTTAACTTGCTTCTACAGTGGATTCCTATGTTTCCTTTATAAGAACTAAAGGTTATAAGTTATAAGAACTAAAGGTTATAAGAACTATAAGGTTAACTAAATATGGAAAGTTGTTGAAAATGAAAGCATAGCTATGTGGGAATATAAATTTCCCTGAGACTTCCTTTAAATATTTTTAAAGAAACTCTTAGTAATAATGTGGATTCCAAAATAAGGGAGGAAAACCATCATATTTCATTTTATTGTTGAAAATTGTGCTATCTCTGGGACTTTTAGGGACGACTGAGTTTGTTCCTAAAAGTCAGGTTAGTTAATGGTAACTCATCTGACTCTGTAGAAAGTTACCATTTCCTGTTAGCTAAAATGTTAACAAGATATTTTCTTAATTATTTGTACTAAGTTGAGAAGTGAGATCTGAAACATACTTTCAATGCTTACTACAATGCTTACTAAACTATGTGAAAGTGAGTAACATTTTTTATGCCAGGTTTGTCTGTACATCTTCTCTGTTTCTGATTTTAAAGGTTACTGTGATATCTCATGTAGAGTAGAATCCTGAAATTTTTCAATCATTGGAACTTCTCCACCAATCTTTGTGTTCATTCCTTCATTCATTTATTCAGCAAATATATCTATCACGTGCCAGTCGGTGAGAGGACACAGCAGTGGAGATACAGTAATGAACGAACAGAAAATGCCCTTGCCTAGATAGGCCTGCATGTTCTAGTGGATGGAAATAGTATAAGAACAGTCAGAAAAATATATAGTGTGACATACGGTGATAAGTGCATGGAGAAAAAATAACCCGAGGAAGGGGATACAGATTATTGATTAATAATAAAATGGTAATTACAAGAAGAAGCCCACTTATCATCTGGATATTACAGTTGCCTTACATATTTGAATATACATCTGTTTATTACTTGTAAATATTTACAATAGCTAGGATGCCCTATGGGTTCATATTATATTTAAAATAACTGGTTTTTAAAATAACTGGTTCTACATATTGTATATAATCAATCAAATACATATTGAAGATGAGCTATAATAATAGTGAGTTTTACCTTGTAGAGTTCCACTGTGGAACTCAACTGGGGTCAAATTATAGCATCTTAAAACTCTGTTTTCATTTCTCTGAAGTAAAGACTGGCTTTTGTTGGCTCTACAAAGTGGAGAATATAATAAACTGGTTCCTGTCTATGTATATACATTTACTTTCCAGACTACACCAACTTACACCCTACATTTGAAGGTCTTTGGGCCCTTCCTATCAGGTTTGGCTGAAGTTCTAGGGAACATTGTTCTTGTTTCAAATTAGGATGACATGGAGCAGACTAGAACAATGGGACTTGATTAGATACTCATTTGATCACATTGATATCACTTTTATAAACATACTAGATTCCTTAGGACTTCCCATACCTTAAAATTCCTAGCAGACTGTTTCCAAATTTTCCAAAACTAATTAATCTCACAAAAGATGAAAATACTCTTCAAATACATGACATTTTGAATAATATTTTCCAATTCTAAATCTGACTAGTCACCCTGAACTCCACTTCCAAATTCCATTGTCTTCCTACAACTAAAACCACATCCATGATTCCTTTTTTGTTTCCCCTAAACAGTGATGTGCTAACAGCTGGCTTTCCAGGGTAAGAAGACCTGATTTATAGTGTTTTCCCATTCCTGTAGTGTAAGTACTCCTGCCATGGCTGATTTTGAACTATCAATATGATGTCACTGAAAGTAGAGTTGGAAAGACGTGCTCACGGTTGGTTCTCGTGAGTCAGTCTGCACCAGCTCTAGCACGCCATTAATATACCTCTTTATAGCCCACTGCAAGGCACACGGAATTTGAACTGTGAAAAATGTTTGTTTAACTGTTGCAGGCAGCTTTTTGGGTAGTAGTTGAGAAGACTGGGAGTAAGATATTTGGATCTGGAATCTAGCTTATAAACAAGACAACTGCCAAGGTACAGTCTTTTTTAGTATCAATAATAATGACTATGAATGATAATTTTACGCCTCAAAAGAAAGAACTAAAGATTTTGTTTTTTTGTTGTTGTGAGATCAGCCCTGTGCTAACATCTGCCAATCCTCCTCTTTTTTTTGCTGAGGAAGACTGGCCCTGGGCTAACATCCGTGCCCATCTTCCTCCACTTTATATGGGACGCCGCCACAGCATGGCTTGACAAGCAGTGGGGCGGTGTGCACCCGGAATCTGAACGGGGGAACCCAGGGCTGCCGGAGCGGATCGTGCGCACTTAACTGCTTGCGCCACCGTGCCGGCCCCTAAAGATTTATTTGAATTATAAATTTCTGATGTTTAAACCCCTCCAAATACATCCTTAATTGATAAAAAAAAAAAAAAAAACTATTATTTTTCATTGACAGGTAAAGACTTTATGAAACTTTGTTCTTGCCATCCCTACACAGAAGTACTAGCCAGTGCACTATCAGCTGGCTAGCACATGATTAACGTAAAAGGTATTATAAAATTAGCAATATTTAATTATATTGATGTGAGGGTATTTTCATCGTTGAAGGAGAAAAGTGTGTTTTTCTTGAAGTTAACTCAAAATGAGCCATTTTGAAATTTTATACAAAAGCCCCAATAACAAGTGTTTCAGACAATCTGGCAAACTGAGTTTAGAAATAGCAACATTGTAAACTTCCAAAATATTGCACAATACATTAAGTTCCATTTCATGCTTGTAAATTACACATGAAATCACACCAACAAACAATTTTTTGTCATTGCACAGATATGCGTAACCTTCCAATTGCAGTCCTTGTACATGCCTGGGAGATGGTAGATTATCAACAAGGGCCTTTGAGTAGGTATCGCTGATGGTGGCATGCAAACACAAACAATATATACATACAGAATGTTGCCTGGTAATGAATAAACTACTCAGAAAATATGTGTCAATCAATATCACACTTATTAGAAATATATGAGATTTTTCATTTCAACTATTAATTACCTGAATTATTAATTGGAGATAGACCAAAATATGATATTTTTTTCCATTACATTTTTAGACAGGCATTAACTTGTTTAATTATTTCCATCTACATATCTCCTATAAAATTATCGGAAAAATGGAGGAAAAAAAACATTTAATTTTATTGGCTCGTCAATCCCAAAATTTTTAAATGGTTTTCTCACAGACTCGCCAAAACTATCCATCAAACCCTAGTTTAAAACTCTTTTTGGTCTTACCTCAAAGGAAACCGATCTTAATAATAATAATACTTTTAATTTTAAAGATGTTTGTTCTAATGATTCTAGAATTATTATCCCCATTTTACACATGTGGAAAGAAAGAAAGCTAGTGACGTGTGACTAATCAGAACTCAAATGCAGATTTTTTTTTTTTTACCACAAATTCAAAGCATTTTATAAGCACTCGGAAAACAGTATATATTTCAGATCCTATTGCTAGAGCCTTCTCTCCAAATTTTAAGTGTACAATATGAAGTTTCCTTTGAATGCTTTTTCCTTTTACCTTCTCAAATGTTGATGCTCTGAATGTTCCCATTTCTTTTTTTTTTTTTTTTTGTGAGGAAGTTCAGCCCTGAGCTAACATCCATGCCTATCTTCCTCCACTTTATATGGGACTCTGCCACAGCATGGCCTGGCAAGCGGTGAGTTGGTGTGCGCCCGGGATCCGAACCCAGGATGCCAGCAGTGAAGCGCGCACACTTAACCGCTAAGCCATGGGGCCGCCCCCCTGAATGTTTCCATTTCTTACATTACATTTTCTCCTGTGTGATATCGGTAGAACTCTTACCTTGTTCTCCATATGTGTTTTATTATTTTTTTTAATTACTATTTTTTTTGAGGAAGATCGGCCCTGAGCTAACATCTGCCAATCCTCCTCTTTTTGCTGAGGAAGACTGGCCCTGGGCTAACACCCATGCCCATCTTCCTCCACTTTATATGGGATGCCGCCACAGCATGGCTTGACAAGCGGTGTGTCAGTGCGCGCCAGGGATCCGAACCTGCGAACCCCGGGCCCCCGAAGCGGAGCGCCTGCACTTAAACACTTGGCCACCAGGCTGGCCCCTGTGTTTTAGTTATACTTGGCCTTTTGCATTTTCGCAGAAATTATAGACTCAGCTTATCAAGTTATACAAATACACACACTACAATTGGGATGAGAGGAAGAAAAGCGTGGTGAGGAAGGAAAATAGGAAAAGAGATGGGGTGATTTTGTGGGGCATGTGTCAAGTACCGTGGTCAAGAGATCCACAACTACAAACTTGTGTTACTCTGCTCAGTTGTATCCGGCAAAAGGAAGAAAAACAGAAAATAGATGCCCATTTTCCTCTAATAATTGAACTCCTCTATAGATAAAGTTGTTTCCCTGCAGTAGCTATCTCCATCACTATGTCTCCAAAGATGGCGATGCTGTTCCTTACCATTTGGGGTCATTGAAAGACAGACTAACATTAGAGTTAGAATTTCCTCATTCAATGGAAAAATCCATGCTTTGCACCAAGTAATTTCAAGGCTGTATGGTAGAGGAATGCAGTTAAATAACATTGGCTGGAAAAAGGACCAATACGCTTTGCTTTTTAATTCTTTCTGATGAGGCATTAGACTCATAAATGACCAAATTTCCAGAGACTTCCATTTTAGGGACCGTCAATCAGCAGCAGCATTGAGGAGCTAAATGTGTGCATGTCTGGACTCCAAGGCTGCTAAAAATGTTCAGCTGCCAAACAGATGGAGTGACTGTTTCGTCACCGGGCAGCTGAGGGGTAAATGAGGACAGCCAGGCTGGGTACCCTGCCACAGCTGCCTGTGTATGTTCACCTCACATCATAGGCTTCCTATCCCCCCAGTCAGCTCCATCTTTCCCTCCTTTATGCTTAATAAGTACTCATATATTTAAATATAACTTCTTTGTATATTTGTATATGTGTTTAGATGCATTTTACATTTCTTTTTGAGATAAAGCTTGTTAAAGTTAGAGATATCTCTTCTTCTTATAACTCAAATGATCTGACTCACTATAATGTGAACTATGGATTAGGGCGATGATGCAGAACAAGGAGTTGGCTGATTTCCTCAACTCTTAGGGGAGTGCACAGTAGACTGTGATCTACTAATTCTAAGAATTTTAGAGCTTCAGCTTTAATGGTTTAATACAAGTGATAAAAGACAAACTTGAGGACCCATTCAGTATAGAAATTCTTATTTGAGACCCTCTTCCAACGAAAAAACTTTTGTTCCCCTCAATGGGACAACTAAGAAAAACGGAACTAGTAAAGAAACATGCGTCCTTGGCCTTAACTCTGGATGAGGGTAGGAAGTCTTCCTTGATATTATTTAACCTCAAGCTAGCCTTCAATCTGAGTTTAGAGTCAGAATTTATACTCTCTGTATGGCTCAAAATGTCCAACCGAAAAATTTACATTCAAGTGGTCCTAGGTTGGCACTGTTCTCAGGTAGCATAGATAGAAGAAAATGTAGATGTTTTAAATCCAGGTCTCAAAGAGTTCTCGCAGATAAATTTCCAAGGAACAGGAGTACAGAATGAAAAATCTCAAAATATACAACAAAACAAGCCACTCTGAGCAGGAGAAACAAGAAAACAAAATGACATCACCACAACAGAATCAAACCCACAAAGGCTGTAGATACTGAAATTATAGGCTATGGAAAATATGATAAGCATGTTTAATGTGTTTTAAAAAATTATGTTGGTAGATTAACTGAAGGTAGGCCAAAGAGAGGAAGGGAGAGAGAAGAAAGTGGGAGAGGTTAAAACCAGAATTTAAGGATTTTTTTTAAACATAACTGAAGAAATTCCTATGGTAAGAGGTGAAATTGAACAAAAAATTTTTGCCAAAAAAAAAAAAATTATTTTGGGGCCAGCCCCATGGCCTAGTGGTTAAGTTCTGAGTGCTCTGCTTTGGCGGCCTGGGTTTGGTTCCTGAGTGCAGACTTACACCACTTGTCTGCAGCCATGCTGTGGTGGAGACCTGCATACAAAATAGAGGAAGATTGGCACAGATATTAGCTCAGGGTGAATCTTCCTAAAGCAAAAAAACAAAAAAATTATTTTTAAAAGAACTAAATAGAAATTCTAGAAAGAAAATATGTAATAATTAAAATTAGAAACTCTACATGCAGTTTAAAAGCAGTTTATACACACAGCTGAAGAGTGAATTAGAAGGCTAGATGATTAAAGAAATTACCCAGAATTCTACACAATGATATGTACATTAAAACTGTTATTAGAAGATAATATTTTAAAATGTAACTGAGAATATCCTAGGATAGATAAAAGATACAAATCTTCACATTCAGGAACACAAGGAACCCCAAGCAAGGTAAATGAAATCCACACCTAAACCTGTAGTTAAACTGCAGAACACCAAGAACAAAAATAAAGATTTACTCACAAGAACAAAAAGAATGGGAAATCTGAATAGGAATCTGAAAACTAGATGGATTTAACAGAACTTAAGAAGCTTGAGTACTCTAAAATGAGTACTCTAAAAACTCAAGAGCTTTTAGTACTCTAAAATGACAGTAGAGAAAGTGAAAAAAAGCAACCTGATATATACCTCAAAACCCACAAACAGCTCAGCAGTGGTAGTATCTGATAATTTGGGAAGTGGCCTTAAAAAGGAGGATTGACTCAATGTTTAAGAAGTAGTTAGATACCCAGAGCCTTACAACCCCATGTAGCCAGGGGATTGCCATTTTCCTACATCAGCAGAACACAAGAGAGGATAGAATAGAGTGTTTCTTGACTGGAGGGCTCAGGGCACAGTTGAGGGCAGGGCTGGCTAGCACACTGAAAACAGAGGGATTAAATTAAATGTTTATATGCTGGCTATTGAGATACCACCATTCCTCCACCAGCCTCCTGACTCTGAAACAGCAGCAGTCAGGTTTCACAGGCAAGGAAGGAGAAAGGAAGAATCTCTTCTGGGGAATCTTCCAGGTTTCATAAAAATATCCATAGGCACAGATGTCAGAGGTTACTCAATGAAATGGTTTAGCCCAAACACCTTGAGATAATCTCATGGTCAATAAGTCCCATGCGTGGACGTGGAACTCCAAACATCTTTCTAATGCCCCATTCTTAAGTAACAGCTAGCAGCCAAGGATCACTGTGAGCTATTGAGGAATGTGAGAAAGAGACACCAAAACAAAGAAACAGAAAAAAGCATTTTCAAGAAAACAGAAACCACACAAAAAAGAGAAAAATATTTTTTTAAGTAAGTTATTTATATATTCAGAGAGATAAATAAGATAATGCAGCTATAAAAGAAGAAGAAGATGCTTTATTAAAAGAACACATGGGAAAAAGGAGCTAGGTACCAAATCCACCCAGTTTTTCCCTCCTGTGTCTTTCTCCTTCATTACTCACACAGAACGCTTCACTTCTGACACTTCTGGCCACCAAACGTGTGTGGTTCCCCACCCCCCGCCCCCCGCAAGCAATTCCCCATGATGCCAGCTGGGTGTCCCGCAATTTAACTTAATTCTGACTCTATCTACCTGGAGATAGTGTCAGATCCCACATGTTAAGGGCTCAGTCCCACAAGACGGCTCCCACCCCACTTCAGATGCCAATCACAAGTAATAGGTCCTCAGGTTACCCACAACTTCTGTCCAATTTGGCTACAAATTGGAGCGTCTCATGACCTGCTCCTCAGGTTCAATTATTTTGCTAGAGTGGTTCACAGAACTCAGGGAAACACTTACATTTACCGTTTTATTAAAGGATATGATAAAAGATATACTCTCTGGAGGATAAAGGATAAACTCTCTGGAGAAGTGGAGGTGGAGCTGAAAATTCCAAGCTTCCCATCATAGCTTGGTCTTTCCGGTGACCAGCCTTTATCCAGGAGCCCACATACAGTGGTCTCATTAGAACAAAAGGTGCTCCTAGTGCTGTTATCACTTAGGAAATTACAAGGGTTTTAGGAGCTCTGTGCCCGGAACTGGGGGCGGATACTAATATATATATTTCTATTCTCTCTCAGAAGCCATTGGAAATTATAACATGATAGAAAGAAATTAGAAGGGCTTAAAGTTAGAATTAAGATAATTTCCCAGAAGGTAGAGCAAAAAGGCAAAGAGGTAAAAGATAAGACAGAAAATAAAAGCAAATTAAGACACCAGCCCAACATACCCAAAATTCAAATGAGTAGAATACATAGATAATTATCAAAAGAGTAATCTAATAACATCTTGTAGAGCAGAAGTTCATGAATTTCCAGATTGAAAGGGCTCACACAGTGTTCAGCACATGGATAAAAATAAACCCACACCAAGATGCATCACTGGGCAATTTCAAAACACCGTGGGCAAAGAGCTTCCATAGAGGGGGAAAAGCAAGTTACACACAAAGGATAAAGAATCAGAATGGCATCAGGTGGGTGAACAGCAACACCAGAAGCCAGAAGACAATGGATCAATGCCTTCAAAATTCTGAGGTAAAACTGTTTCCAACCTAGAATTCTATACTCAGTCAAACTATCAACATTAGGGAGAAAAACACAGGGGGCTCCTAAGATAGGAGCAATGCTTTATTTTTCAGGTTTGCTGGAAAGTGCATGACTATTCATTTTATTATTCTTTAAGTCAGGGTATGTTCTATATACTATTTAAGTTTTCTAATCTATCATATAATTTAAAAGAATAAAGAAAAATAGCAGGCATAGCAAAATGTTAGAACTTGATGGAGTTGAATGATGGGTGTGTGTATGTTTATGTTATTCTGTGTACTTTTGGTATACTTAATATATATTATGGTAAAATATTTTTAATTTTTTTTTTTTGGTGAGGAATATCAGCCCTGAGCTAACATCTGTGCTAATCCTCCTCTTTTTTTTTTTTTGCTGCTGAGGAAGGCCGGCTCTGAGCTAACATCTATTGCCAATGCTCCTCCTTTTTTTTTCCCCAAAGCCCCAGTAGATAATTGTATGTCATGGTTGCACATCCTTCTAGTTGCTGTATGTGGGACGCGGCCTCAGCATGGCTGGAGAAGCAGTGCGCTTGTGCGTGCCCGGGATCTGAACCCTGGCCGCCAGTAGCGGAGCGCACGCACTTAACCGCTAAGCCACGAGGCCAGCCCTAATTTTTTTTTTTAGAGAATAAAGGCTGGGAAGGGAGGTGGTGTAGAGAGAGAATGAGTGACAGCACACTAAAAGAATATTCCCTCTCTCCAGAATTGTAAAAAGACTGTTCTTAGTGGTGGGGTCTGATCCTTACCAACTTATCTTTATCATTTTTATAGGTATAGTCCTAAGCAGTTAGACTCAGTGAGTAGTCTATTCCACCTACAAAAGACCACAACTATGACCTTTTCTGGCAAATTGTAGACCTCTTGGCTTATTACATATGCCATTCAAAGTGCATGTTGGTCTTCAGGTATTCTACTGTAGAAATAGGCAGGCTGTCATGATCCTTCCAATGCTTCCACTATGTTCTTACAGTTTATTACCTTGTGTGGGCTTTGGGTTCAGACTAGCTGGGCTATAACCCTTTGTGATGCCTGGGGTAAATTTCTATCTTCTTTTTTAGTTTTCTCATCAGTATACTGGGAAAAATAATAGTATCTAACTTTAGGGATTTTGTGAGGATTACTGTTAGCTATTGTTATTACCACTCTTTGCAAGTGGCAGGGTTGTATTGTCATAAACTAAAAGTGGTCATTATAGTCTTCTAACACTGATAAATAAATGCATGGTGACCATTTTTACTTGTGAGCTTAGGTATAAATGTAGTCACACTGCAGAGAGAGAATAAAATAATCCTAAAACAAATACAAATATGATAACACTAAAAATCGATACACAGCAGTACTAAGAGGGTCTCTGAACTACAGAACTATTCATATTCTTGAAATTCTGTTATATATATATTTTTAATCAATACTCTGCGCCTTCTTACTGTGCAAGGTATTTGAAGAATAGCTATGGACTTTTGGTTTGCTAAAAAAATGTGTTACAGAAAAAGAGGGAAAAAATGAAGATGGCCTTGCCTCCTTAGAAACCAAAATTGCAGTTATTTCTACCAAACTGAAATTGTTTGGCTAAAGACTCACAAAGCAGTAGAGTCTAAATACTAAATTTAGGTAGGTATAGCCTAAATACTAAATTTCACTTAATCAGTGGTTGCCTCACTAAACAGGTTGCGTAGGTCACAAAACTCATCAAAAATAATACTAAATCCAATATTTAAAAGACCAATTGAACTCCATAAAAACACGTTTGTGATATTAAAAGATGCCATAAATTCATTGTCTTAATTTTGATTTACATATTATGTTACCTTTTGAATATCAGTACAAAATCCCTGAATTAGCTCCAGAATCATAATGCTATATCCCCAGACAACTTTAAACTTGAAAACTTGAATTATATAGTGTTTTGTCAATCAAAAGACATCATTTATAGAGCACGACATTAGTGAATTTTGGTGGTAAATGTGGAATAATTGGGTTATGATCCTGATTAAATCAGAGGAATAGACTAAATGAACTCTTGTCCTTTCTAGCCTGTACAATTCATGGACTTGTTTGAGTCTGAGCTGTACCATAATTATAGATGCAGATGTATAATACATTAAAATTTTTCTGAGCCTACTACCTTTTTTGTTTGCCCAGGCTCTTTTCCTCATTCTCAAGCCACGAGGCTCCAATAAGACTGACACCACCCCCTGCTAAAGTTGTGACTCAGGAGAGCAAAAAGAGTTAGCACATCCTCTTGGGCAAGAGATTGGTTCCCTTACTGGAGCTGTTGACAAAGAGACTCCCTTTATCTGCTAAGGTTTCTAAACTGCTAGCCTGTAAGTTTGAAGCTGCTCAGAGTCTGCTTGCCGAGAACGACTGCCTAAGAATGAAGGTAAATCAGAAGAAAGCAGAGCACATCAAAGGAAGAAGATCATTTCTTAATGACAGTGTTTGAATCTCTATATCTGAAACAGGTCACACCATGAACTTCCCAATCTCACAAATGAAGAAACAAGACAAAGATTAACTCTAAGGAAAACAAAATGTTATGCAGGAAAGAAAAAAGAAATTATAAAATGCTACATGGCTCAGCTGTGAATAGCTTTTTTCTTTCTTCTGCCCCCAAGAGTATTTGAGCATGCCTATTACATCTAGCCTTGGCCAACATGACCATTATATATATTTTTTCTGTTATAATAAGCCCCGTTATTCTGTTTCTTTGATTATTGCTGGGATGGTTGAAATTTTCTCATATATTTCTTTACTGATTATATTTTCTCATTCAGGACATGTTACTCATACATACCTTGGCATTTATTTATCAGTTTATGTGAATGCTTTATTTGATCAAGACATTAACCTTTTGTTATAATTCCTGCAAATATTTCATCTTGGTCTGTTTACTTTTCATTTTTGATAATATTTAACGTACATAAATTCTGAATCCATTAAATTGAATAGCTTTTACATAGTCATAATAATGTATATTGAATATTGATTTAATCAAAGGTGCAATTTAATTATATGAGGTGGATGTGAGGATGAGAAGAGAGATATGAAGAGGCTAATGGGGAAACAACGCTAAGTCTGCATCTACCACAGCCGCAGTCAGTAGAGCACGCCTCAAGCTGCAGATCAAGAAGCAGCAATATAAGCAGATTACCCAGAAATACAGCAAACAGTTACCCTCCACCCCTAAGAAAACCACTGAAAGATTTAGAAATCTTTGCTCTGGGCACTTGGCAGTCCCTTTTAATGGGGAAATTCATATCTTTCAGTTCTGCAAAATGTTCTTGATTTACTTATTTGTTTATTTTCTTCTATTCATTTTCTCTTAACTCCCTTTCTAAAACTGTTATTGGACCTCCTGGCCTGGTCCTTTAGTGGTCTGATTTCTAAATCTTTTCTCTCTTATTATCCTCTCATTATCTTTTTGCTTTCCTGTCAGAGAGATTTCCTTAAATTACCTATTTATCTTTCAACTCTTTTATTCTTTTAAAAAAACTTCTACTCTCATAATTTGAATGTTTAGGAGCTCTTTTTTGTTCTCTTTAGTTATAGATAGATGATTAGATTATCGCCCTGTTCTAATTTTATGGATACACTATTCTCTCTTCTTTATCTAGGATGTGAAAGATAGTATTTCCATTTGCTTCCCTCACCTATGTCCATCTCTTCATTGTTGCTTTTATCTGCTTGTTTCCATCTCTGCCTTTCACTTCAGAGGCTCCCCTAAGATGTTGAGTGACCTGTGGTTTTCTAAGAGGTGGGGGGGCCAGAAAGCTGATGGAAGCTCTGAGTACCTCTGGGTGCGGTATACTGAGGAGGGCTTTGCTCTTGGTGGGTGCTTTGGGTGGCCCATTTCATTGAAGGAACCCTGATGTCAGGATCTTTAGGTCTTCTTGGTTGGTCAGATTTCCCAGATGTGACTTTTCCAGTCCTAGGCCTAGGAGGTAGATACTGGAAGCGAGCAATCCAGAAGGCGAGAGGGTGAAGACAAGATGCTGTTCTTAGAATTCTGTATGTTCAAGTTCACTTAATTCCACCGTTTTTAGCATGGTACCCTAAGCTTCAATTTTGCCCAGAGCCCTCTTTTTCAATGTACCTCTCTAGAATAAACCTACAATCTTTTGTCCTAGGTGGGGATCACAGTTGATCCATTATACAGAGTAGGAGAAGAGCTCTGTTGCGGGGAGGTGTCTAACCACACCCTGTAAACACTTTCAACTCATTCTCCTGTTTATAGCCTCACATTAGCCACAGTTCAAAAGCATCTGGTGCCAACAATTTTGAGCTTTTAGGAAATCTGAAATGTAAATTAATTTGCTTCTTGACTTTTTCCACAATTGCTTTCTAAAGTTTTAATAGGTAGTTACCACTTCTGCGTCTGCTTGTCAGTTTCTAAAGTTTTCTCGTATTGACTCCTCTTCTGTCCTCTTTGTCTTCATGGGTTTGTTCTTCTTTTTAAATCAGTTTCTATCACTTTGATGAGATTATAGAAAGGAAGCAAACACAAGTACGGGTATTCGATCCTTTATCTTTACCTAGAAGTCTAATCTTCATTTTTTATTATTTTAGCTATTACAGCAAGCACTCTAAAGCTATAGGTATTAGGTTTATATGAAATATCTGAAGATAGATATCTTTTAAAATAGTTTCGATTGAGCAGATTTAGGCAAACTGTGGAAACTCCTATTTGACTCTCAAAATTTTACTGAGCTATTATTAACTTTGATAGCAGTTAGTGCATTTCTTAAGTTGACTCAGAAAAAGCTCCTCGTCCATTTTCTAGATCCTAAAACTGAATTATTTTATATATAATTTCCTTCATATTTTGAATTCAATAGGAGATTGTTTCACTAATGTAGGCTAATTTATTTTTAAATCTATTTTCACCAAAGATTTATATATGTATGTAAATCTATGTAAAATTTCTTTATGGCATACTTATGGCAAACAAACAGTGAGCAAGCTCTAAAAACAATATTTTTCTTTCAGTCCCCATTCTGTTGATAAAAATGATAATGATAAAATAATGATAAAAATAATATTAGCTTATTTGCTATGATAATTACTTCTTCAAAAGTGCAAATAGCAGGTACATCTTAAAAGTATAAATTCAACTTTATAGAATTTATGGGATTATCTCTACTAGATAGTAAGCATCTGGACATCAAATATAGGTTAATTTTTATGTCATGTGTTTCTTTCCACATCTAGCACAGTGAATTGTACCTTGAACTTGCACAATATGTGATTGTTGAATTGAAATACAATTGATATTCAACGTAATGATCATGAGTCAGGATTACATATAAGAAATCTAATAGACTGATTTAGTCTTTAGGTAATTTTTACTGAAAATTTGGTATCAGAAAAATGATTAATTTTTTTCCTTTGGACTATGTAGGAAATAGGAGAGATGATTGGGCAGAATGTCCAACAGCATTGAATAATCCGTCAAATCTTATTTTTAAGCTGTTTTCCTAAAATGTAATAGCTTGATTTAAATGCTTGGCTCTTTGATACTTTGGAAATGTGTTTGTAAATGACATTGAAGTCTTTGGTGTGCACTTGCACATTCATTATCTCGTGTGTCCTTGCCAGCACCAGGAGGCAGAACCAATATTATTTTTCCTTTCTGAGGGTGAAGAAGTTCACAGAAGTCACCTGGCTGATCAGGGCTTCTTATTCACTGAGATGTTTCAAACAGGTACATTGAATCTTCACTCACTGAATAAAATAAAGACTCATTTGCAGCAAATATTTTCATTATTGTCTGTTCACTCCATGTTATTGTCCAAAAGAGTTGTGTGATTCTGACAAAATTTGGTCCTCTAAAGAAGGATATCAAGAAACACCTAAAGCTTTTATTTACCAACTGAAACAAAATTGTCACTACGAACTAGATTATAAATCTTTTGAGGGCAAAGACCATTTCATTTTATCTCATATCTCTTCATCACCCTAGACCACTGATAGACATAAAACAGATGTGCAATGCCTTTGTTGATTGAATAATTGACAGCAGTTTCCAAATGGGCTTATGTTTTCCAATTTTTAATGGATTTTATTGAAATGTACTACCTGGGTAATGTTAATTTATGTTACTGTATTGAATAACATTTATAATTCCCATTTCTGCTGGTTAGTAAGTTTTCCAAAGTTGTTGAACAAAATGAACATGATGTGTAATCAGCCACAAAAATTAGAAAAGTCACTAAGAAACTTTATTTTGCTTACTATTTTATTTATCAGTTTATTTATTCTGCCTATTCTGATGTTCGAGAATTATGTGAATCCTGATTATGCTTGTTTTTAGAAGCCTGGATTTTCTTTGGAAAAGGTGATCCTTCCCACTAATAATTTATTCTACTCTCAATTTATACCAATATAAAATGTACATCTGGAGTCTCTCCATCAGCAAATATAGCAAACATTTTGCCAAAAGAACAGCCCAGAAACAAAGATGTTTGGGGCTCACTGATCTGTAAACACAAAATTAATGAATCAAGGTCTGATACTCATTCTACTACTCATGCGAGTTTTAGCCTGTTGCACCACACTTAAATATTTATACCTTTGCCTATAAAATAGAAATACTACCTCCAAAATAGTGTCAAGAAATAACCAAGAAAATAAATTTTAATACTAAAATATATGTATGCGTATAGATGTAACGAGTCATGACTGATTACAAAAACAATGATCAAGCATCAAATAGTATGTGGCACATTATTAAGCATTATAAAGGAGGTTAAAATTGCAGCCTTACAAAGAAATGATTCTCATTTAATTCTCCTCAAAATTAGGTAAAAAGCTTTCTTTATAAAATTTTAAACTATTGTAATCTTAAATATTTAATATTTAATAAAATAAGTTTATATCATATCAAGTAAACAATAAGAGTCTTGCTAGCCATCTTAGCTTGGTAAACAAGGCTCCCAGAATTACTGAACAATCTAGTTGTCATTAATCTTTCCAAACACACACAGTTTCTTTGTTTAAGAGGGACAAGTTACAAGTTGCCGGCCTGGTGGTGCAAGCCGTTAAGTGCACATGCTCTGCCGCGGCGGCCCAGGGTTCGCTGGTTCAGATCCTGGGCGAGATCCTGGGCGCGCACCCATGTACCGCTTGGCAAGTCATGCTGTGGCGGCGTCCCATATAAAGCGGAGGAAGATGGGCACGGATGTTAGCCCAGGGCCAGTCTTCCTCAGCAAAAAAAGAGGAGGATTGGCAGATGTTAGCACAGGGCTGATCTTCCTCACAAAAAAAATAAATAAATAAGAGTGACAAGTTACCATTATGGCTTAATTACTCGTGCTTGCTCTAGGCATATGCAAAATATTTACAATGGAATAAAGGAATCCACACAACCCAGTTGCCTTGGTACAGATAAATTCTACAGCCCCCTCTTTTTTTTTTTTATTTTTTATTTTAGAGAAAATGTGTTTGTCATATCATATGCTCAGCATCCAAGAAGTAAAAATTACAGTTCCCAAACCTGCTTTGTTTAAACGTGTTAGTAAACATTCTTTCAGTGTGAATTTCTAAACATCTCCCTCACTCCCCTACCTGCAGCACACATGTATATTTGAACAGATATTGCCATTGCTAAATAAGCGGAAAGGAAATCTACACAACTATAGCAGCATTGGATGTTTCAAAAATACTTTGAGTAACTGATATAGATCATAAAGTTTTCTTAGAAATTGGTTCTTCCAAGTTCTTTGATTGAGCTATCATTTGGTGGACCTACTAAATCTGCTGACATCATGTAGGATCTTAAACTCATCTATTGGTGTTTCAGGAAGCGTGTCATGGCTATTAAAAAAGGCAGAAAACATAGGCACCCTTGAGCAAGAAGAGTCAGCAATTGATCAAAGAGTATATCTGGAATTAGTATATTCTAGAATTAGAATCAGTTGACTCTGATCCTAGATCTTGATTCATTAGATTTGACTCAAAGGGACCATATATTTATCTGGACTTTAAATTTATAACCTATAGAATAGTATGACTAATAGTTGTTCATCTCATATTTCATAGGATTTCTGTGATTCTTATTTTATTTTATTATTAGTTATTTTCCAAATTTTGAGTGACATATTTTTATATGCTCAGAATTTTAAAGTGTTCACAAATTGGCATACAATCTGTACATTACATGTTTTCGTAACATTGAATTTACTTCAGGCAGACACGTTGAGCTATTTAGATTAAAGGTCTTTTGGGTGATTAAAATGGTTTGGATTTACCAGTGACCATGAGTTTCAACTTAGTTTCTTACCAGTTTTTAACCTCATAAACTTTATGTTTTTTCTCCCTGTTTCTTCTTTAAACAGATTTTTTTTCCTGTATGTAAAGGATGTATGGGTTTGGAATTAGATTGACCTGAGTTTGACTCCTTCTCACACGACACTTTCAATCCACTAGGAATATTGTAGCTCTACCTTAGGAATATGTCCAGAATCCCACCACTTCTCTCTAGCTTCACTGCTACCATACTGGTCCAATCTTCCACCTGGGCAATTATAATAATCTCCTAACTGGTCTACTCACATCCACCCTTGTTTCCCATAGTCTATTTTCCCACATGTGAGTGATCCTTCTAAAATATAGGACACATGATGTCCCTTTAATGCTCAAAATCCTCCAATGACTTCCCATTTCATCCATTCCAAACTTTACTAGCCTACAAATCCCTACATGAGCTGGGCTTCCTACCTTTCTGACCTCATTTCCTATTCTCCCCCTCTCTCATTCCATTGTAATCCCCTTGGCCTCCTTGATATTCCTCAAACACACCAAGGAATATCCTTTTGGTGTTCTCTTGCCTTCTGAATGCTGTTCCTACAGATATTTTCATGGTGTTCGCTTTTACTTCCTCCAGGTCTTAGGTCAAATGTCTTCTTCTCTAGGAAGACTTCTGCGACCATCTTCTAAAATAGCAACATATCACATTCTTGCCCTTTTTCACTTCCCTCTGTAGCACTTATTCCCAATGAATATATTATACATTTATTTGTTTATTAGTTTATAATCTGATTTCCCCCATTAGAATGTAAGCTCCATAAGGCCAAGGACCATCTAATAATTTCAGTAGATGCAGAAAAAGCATTTGACAGAATTCAACAGCCATTTATGATAAAACTCTCTGCAAATAGAATGGAAAGGAGCAGTCTCATTCTCATAAAGGGCACCTATGAAAAACCTACAACTAATATTATACTTAATATTGAAATACTGAGCATCCCCCTCCCAAGACCAGGAACGATGCAAAGATATCTGCTTTCATCACATCTATTTAACACTGTACTGGAGGTCCTAGCCATTGTAATAAGGCAAGAAAAAAAAAGGCAAGATTGGCAAAATTTACTTGTAAACAACATGATTGTGTAAATAGAAAATTATAAGGAACCCACAAATAAACTACTGTGACAAATAAATTAATTTAGCAAAGTTATAGAATACAAGGTCAATATAAAAAATCAATTGCATTTCTACATGCTAACCATGATCCACTGGAAATGAAATTAAAGAAACAATTAGATTTACAACAGCACTGGAAAACATGAAATACTTAGGGATAAATTTAACAAAATATGTGTAATACCTGTACATTAAAAATTTCAAGATGCTAATGAGAGAAGTTTAAAAAGACTTAAATAAAGGGAGAGATATATTGGACACATAGACTGGTAGACTCAATCTTGTTAAGATGGCAATTCTCCCCAAATTGATTCAGTGCAATCTCAATCAACAGCTCAGCAGGCTTTTTGTAGAAATTGACAAGTCAATTTTTAAATTTATATGAGATTTCAAATGACCTAGAAAATACTTTTGTAAAAGAAGCACAAATTTGGAAGACTTCTACTGACTGATTTCAAGATTTATTATAAGGTTAGGGTAATTCAAACAGTCTGTTATTGGAATTGGTGTACACATATAGATCAATATAATCAACAGTAAATTAAAGAAATGGGCCCAAATATATATTGTCAATTGATTTTCAACAAAGTTTGTCTTTTAATTAAATGCTACTAGAAATGAAATTCAACACTTACCTTATACTGTAAGCAAAAATTAACTGGATATTGATCAGAGACCTAAATATATAAGCTAAACCCATAAAACTTCTAAAAGAAAGCATAAATGTTCATTGCAACCTTGGGATAAGCAATGATTTTTTTTTTTTTTTGACAAGGAAGGTTAGCCCTGAGCTAACATCTGTTGCCAATCCTCCTCTTTTTGCTGAGGAAGATTGGTCCTAAGCTAACATCTGTGCCCATCTTCCTCTATTTTATATGTGGGATACCTGCCACAGGATGGCTTGATGAGTGGTACATAGGTCCGCACCCAGGATCTGAACCTGCGACACCCAGGCTGCTGAAGCGGAGTGTGCGAACTTAACTGCTAGGCCACTGGGCTGGCCCCAAGCAATGATTTCTTAGGGCATAAAATACCCCAATTCATAAAAGAATGAAATTGATAAATTGGACTTTCTCAAAATTAAAAACTTTTGCTCTTTAAAAGACACCATTAAAAAAATGAAGTGGCAAGCCAAAAGGTGGGAGAAAATATTTGTAACACACACATCTAATAAAAGATTGGTATTCCAAATATATAAAGAATTTTTACAACTCAGTAAGAAGATAACAATCCAAAACAATATTCACAAAAGATTTGAACAGACATTTTACAAAAGAAGCTATCTAAAGGGCCAATAAGCATGTGAAAAATTGTTTGATGTCCTTAGTCTTTAGACAAGTGCAAATTAAAATTGCAATGATATACCTCGACAACCCCACTAGAATGGCTAAAATTATTTTAAAAACCTGACAAAGCCAAGTGTTGTGGAGGATGTAGAGCTACCTAAATTGTCATATATTACTAGTGGGAATTTAAAATGAAGCAGTCATTCTGGAAAACAGATAATAGTTTCTTAAAAGCTTAAATATATACTTAATCATACAACCCAGCCACTTGCTCTTAGATATCTGTGCTGGAGAAATGAATACTACACAAAGACTTACAAATCCATAGCAGCTTTACTCATATAGCCCCCTAATGGATACAATCCAAATGTCCATCAACAGAAAAATGGATAAACAAATGGTGGTATATCCATAGAATGGAATACTACTCAGGGAGAAAAAAGAAAGAATGAGTTACAGATACACGCAACAACATTGATGAATCGCAAAAAGTTTATGCTAAGTAAAAAAGCCAGACCTAAAATAACACATACTGTTTATAGGCAATTCTGGAAAAAGCAAAACTAATCATGATAAAAAGAAAATCAATTGCCTGACCTTGGGGGTGCAGGAAGGAACGACTGAAAAGGGCATTAGGGGAGGCTCTGGGGCAGGAGTGGGTGATGCTCTATATCCTGTAGTGATGGTTTACTCAAGTATATACGTTTCTCAAGTTAGTACACTTAGAATGGGTGCATTATACTGTATGTAAACTATAACTCAATGTAGGATTTATTTTTAAAAATGTGGCTTCATAAGATAAAGAATATATTCCAGGACTGAAAATAGTATTTTTAGTTATAGATGTTTGACAAGGGGGGATCTGAAGGTACATCATTGAAATATCTGATGGTTTCTCTTCAAACCCAATTCCACTGTGTGCTACCAGGATGCTGGTAAAAGCATCAGGATAAAAGGTGAAGTCACCATGAAATCAAAACTCCACGATTCTTGTTATGCTTAGGAGCTAGTGCAGAAGCTCTGGCCCTCATGAAAATAAAAAGTAGGTTCTGGAGATAGAATCATCACAAAAAAATAAAACCCAAAGATTGGGGAGGTGGTGAAAAGGGGATGGTGCTAATACCAACCTGGCTCCTTTGCTGGGAACTCTCATTATCTTGTTCTGTATTTATCTGGTGCTGTATTTAGAAAAGATTAAATCAAAACTGTGAAATTAAAACATGATGAGTGACAGCTGTGAGAGACAACAGCTGTGGCATTAGATTTTCATCATGTCAGGCCTGAGATCTGCATTTCAGGTCACTTTTTTCCATTGGCACTGATCCCGAAGGACAAGAATTGTCTTTCTATTGGCTATTTTCTAACCCATCTGTTGCCTCCATGGGGTAAAAGATTAACAGGCTTTCAATGGGAAGTGAGCCATTTCAGAGGCCTGGGTTGAATAGGGTCTTTCTAGAGCACTTATCTTCAGAAGTTTAAGCAAAAGAGCATCTGGTGTTATCAGCAACAATAATCCTATGTGTTGTATTCCCATTCTAGATAGAGAAAACCTTTCAAATCACAGCACGCACTTCAAATGTACATGTACCATGAAAGAGATGAACAAATATCTATGCTTTTTCCAGTAATATGAAAAATATATTTTTTGAAATAGTTATACTTAATATATTGTCAAATAAATCTAAAGTAACTGAAGAAGTCAAGGCATAAAGGGAATTTACCTTATTTTTTCCCCTTTTTGATAAATGCATAATTTCAGTCATGAAACCATCCTCTTCTACAAAATAAAGTTATTGATAAATGGTTAAATATCAACATTTGGATAAACTAACTGTGGTACATCCATACAGTGGAATATAATCAGCAATGAAAAGGAACTAATGATACATTCGAGAAAATGGATGAATCTTAAATGCATTATGCTAAATGAGAGAAGCCAAATTCAAAAGGCTACATACTACCTGATAACATTTATATGGCATTCTGGAAGAGGCAAAACTATATATAGAGGAAACAGATCAGTCATTGCCAGGGCAGGGGGGAGGGTAGGATTTGACTTCAAATAGGTATGCGGGGCTCTGAGGAGTGACGAAATTGTTCTGTATTTTGATTGTGGTGCTGGTTATATGACAATACGCATTTGACAAAACTCACAGAACTGTGCATTAAAAAGGCTAAAAAATACTGTATATAAATTATACCTTAATTTAAAAAAAGAAAAAAATCAATATTTTCATGGAACTATTTCCAAGAAAACATGTGTTTTAATGTGAAGGAGCTCTTAATGGTAGTCACAGGTATTGCAGATATAAAAATCCTCATTCGAGTCTAAACGTACAAAATGAGTCATCAGGCTGTTCTATTAATAGAAACTGAACTGTATGAACAGCAATATTTTAGTAAGGATATAAGCCTCGTGAAGAACTGTAGATACTATTGTGGGGTTTTTTGCATTTGTGTTCAGATGTAATAAGTATAAGAAGTCTATTTGAATTTTATTCTTTTACATTTGAGAAATTAAGACACCTGATTGAAAGGAAACCAGGAATTTTCCACCAGCAGATTACTCACATTCCATTTTGGAATGTTTTTTAATTACCTTCATAAATTGTTAAAAGTGGATAGATTGTTTAGCTTGTGCATATAAATACTACTACTCCAGCCTGAAAATGTATTTACACATCTATTTATTCATCATTCTATTGTAATCTAACATCATTCTTATTAATAATCTTTCTACATAAGGAGCACCTTAGTAATATTTTGTGGGGGTGGCATTTAGTACAATATCTAGGAAAAAAAAAATCAAGAAGGAAGTACAACCTACTGCTTCTTATCACCTTCCAGTTTATGGTAATGGAATTATCACTCTTGGAGTCAGTCAGGCTTGAAATCTGGTAGATGTTTTTGGTTCTTCTTCCTTCTCCCCATACCAGTCATTTTCCAAGTCATGAGGCTCCTACCTCCACTTTGTCTTGTATATTTACCTCTTCCCCAAGTCACTAGTAACTTCTTTTTTTTTTTTTCCCCAAAGCCCCAGGAGATAGTTGTATGTCATAGTTGTACATCCTTCTAGTTGCTGTCTGTGGGACGTGGCCTCAGCATGGCCAGACAATCGGTGCGTCGGTGCGCACCCGGTATCCGAACCCGGGCTGCCAGCAGCGGAGCGCGCGCACTTAACCGCTAAGCCACAGGGCCGGCCCAGTAGTAACTTCTTGGTGGTGCCCAAAACTGGATGTATGCATGAGCCAGGGAAGGTATTAAAAAAAAAATACAGATATCTAGGCCCATGCCAGAGGTGCTGAATCAGGATCTCTAGGTGGAGCCCAGGAATCTGTACTTTTTGAGAGCTTCCTAGGAAAATGTAGAAGGCTGCCTATCTGTAGCACCTCGAGAGCTTCCCTTCTCAAAGACTGAAGATGTAGGAAAGGCTAATAGAAGTGGGACCAAAACATCCAGATAAATTGAAGGTCCTACAGACAACAGTGAGACGCAGTGAACCACAGCGAACCATGTTCCCCTCTTTCCCTACTTCGAGTCCCCTAGTTCACAACATCTGACAATTAGACATTTGCCCCAATCCAAAAAAAACTGAAGATTCTCATCTAGAGCCATTGAAAATACTGTCTAAGGGAAATTATGGCAGCTAGTAGCACACTGGGTTGTTGATGCCCTAAAATAAAACCATTCTGGAATTTGAGGACCTAGGAGCTTATGTATCCTAAACTGATGCCTTTCTGGTGCCACTTTCTAAATATAAAAACACAATCAAGGACCCCTAGACATTTGAAGAAAACTTGCAAAATGAAAGAAATGCATCAACAGAAAACCTGGCATAAGGAAACACAAATAATTCAGGGAACAAAGAATTATTAGAAAAACAAAGCTCTAATAAGTTTATCAGAGAAATTCAAGCAGATAGGATGTTATAATAAAAGAACAATCAGATGCTTACTAAGAATTCTGAGAAAATGAAAATATATTTGCCAGAATAAAAATATAAATGGAAGGATTAGAAGATAAAATTAAGGATATTCCTCAAAATATAGAGCAAAGAATCAAGAAAACATTGGAAGAAAAGCTATAAGGAAAATAGAGAGTTGACTGAGAGATCCAAGATCTAATTAGTAGCAGTTCCAGAAAGAGAGGTCACGGAAAATGGAGAAAGGAAATATTTAAAGAGCTGAAGGGAGCCTTGAGTCCTCAGATTGAAAGTTTCTGCTAAGTTATAAGTGGAATAAATTAAAAAGTGCCTATAACTAGAAATAACAGCATGAAATTACAGAAAGCTAAGAATAAAGAGAAGTGATTCAAAGGTTAGAGACGAGAAAATAAAGGATTGAGAGTCAGGCTTTCATCTGATTTCTCATCTGCAGTAGTGTTTAAAAGACAATGGAGTGGTGCCGGCCCAGTGGCGCAAGTGGTTAAGTGCGGGCGCTCTGCTGCTGCGGCCACAGGGTTCGCTCGGATCCCGGGGGCGCACCGACGCACCGCTTGGCAAGCCATGCTGTGGCGGAGTCCCATATAAAGTGGAGGACGATGGGCATGGATGTTAGCCCAGGGCCAGTCTTCCTCAGCAAAAAGAGGAGGATTAGGCAGATGCTAGCTCAGGGCCAATCTTCTTCACAAAAAAATAAATAAATAAATAAAAGACAATGGAGCAATGCTATCAAAGTTTTTGAAGGAAAATGACGTCCAACTAAGAATTCTATACTCAGTTGACTATCAATTAAATGCAAAGGCAAAATAAAAACATTTTCACATATGCAAGAATTAGTACATTTATTTCCCAGGCACTCTCTCTAAAAGATACTTGAGAGTGGAAGGAATAAGTTAGGAACAAAGATAAGAGATCTAGAAAACACGGGCTCTAACCTAGAATTGTCAACACACAGGAGTCTCAGAGTGATAGCTGTGCCACAGGCCTAGAGGGCAATCAGTTCAGAGGCTGAAGGGGTACTAGAGGCTGGAGGTCTCCTAGAAAAAGAAGTTTCCATAGACCAGGTAGCATGTTTGACGATTTTAGAAGAAATTATGGGAGACAATGCCAAAAAAAAAAAAAAGACAATTAGAACTTTAGGAAAAGCAATAGATTGTAAAAAAGGACATAATATCATACTATACTGTTTTTCCTGCTATGAAGAACTAGTCTTAGTAATGTAAAATGTTGTTTAAGAATTTTTTATTTCAGCGTCAAACCTAGAGACAAACCTTAGAATGGTTAGGTATGTTAATGTTATCAATCCCAATAAGGTAAAAGGAAACATACAGATGACAGAATTTAATAGGTACAAACAGAACATAGGGGTGAAGAGAAAGAGGGGGACCATATACTCTCTTCTAACAAAGTAGATATGCATATTTTCCGTCATTGATTAAAAAAAATCTTTTGAGGCTTAAATATTTTACTGAAAGTCATATGTGGTGTAAGAGAGAAATGCTCACCTATCATAAGCAGGAAATCAATGGATAATGTAGTTCCAGGCACATGATATGCACTCAATAAATGTCACTTTATCTTCATCAAAAACCATTGAAGAATTACGTTTAAATACAAAGTCCTCACCATGATATTCACGATTCACTACAATTTCAAAACAGCTACTTTGGGGGCTCACTCTCCCTGCATGCTCCCTACTCCAGCCAAATGAAATTGTACCCAGCATGTAACCATGGGTACAAGCATATGAAGGGAGTGAGATTGGTGAGAGTCAAGAGTAAGGGTTTTGAGAAACCGACACGCCTTGCTCAAATTAAATTTCAACACTAGAACTCAAAAGACACGTATTTAGTGTTGGCCAATATGAAGGCTTTAGGCTAATCTTTACCGGCAAAGAAAAGATCACATTTAGCTTGGCATAACAGGGACTCTGTTTCTATTTTGCCAATTAGCTCCCTGGTAAAATAGCTGTAATTAGAAACTTTGGAGTACTTTTCTTTAATCTCCTTAATATTGCAAATATCATGAAAACCACAATGAGGAATTAGAGGCAACATAAAGAAGACTATTGGTGGCTACAAGTAGCATAACAAGAGTGATTCTCTCTTTTGCACCCCTTGGCAATTCAGATGATTCAGAAGGAAGAATGACTCAGCTTGAAATAAAGGGCAATAATGACAGCTGGAAAAATCAACTGAAGCAAACTGAAAAAAGCTTTGTTACATTTCAAGAACATAGTTTATTTATCATGAACGCAGACTACTATTTCAGGTCATCCTAGTCGGGTGGCTGGAGGCAATACGTGTTCTCCCCATCAATATTTTCATAGCAGTTAGGTTCCTTTGGTTGTAAGCAATAAAAACCAACTGGGGCTAACTCTTGGCCCCATAAAAAATAATTAACCATAAATTATAATAATATAATAAAAATAATCTAAAAATAATAGGTTAAAAATAAAATATTGAAATTTTAAATTTTTAAATAAAATAAATTAATAATATTTGGAAAGATACTAGGTAGCTCTTAGAACAAAAGGAAGAGTTAAACAATTGGCACTTGAGGAGAGTAGCAACTAGAGTTACGCTGGTCTTCTCTGTGGTAAAAGAAACAAACCAAAAACCTGGTTAGTGCCTTTGAGTACTATCACTGATATGAGTCAGCTTCAACCACTTTCTCCACGTTTGAGACTCACCCAGGTTTAGATGCGCAGGACAGAAAGTAATGAGTCCTGAGTTTCACCCTGGGGAGGAAGGGAAACACTGTGGTTGACCTCCTACACAGAAATGTTGGAGAGGATGACAAGAGCTTTCTCAAAGGAGAGAGGGAGAATGAACGCTGGGCAAACAGAAACAGATGCCCACTACAAACCGTCAACAGCTTAGAAAAAGTCAGCACTATCTTAGAGCTGCCTCTCTGGTCCTACTCTGATCCTTTCCTGTGGTCGTAAGGATTCTCTTCACTTTCTTGCCCTAGTCTTGAGATAGTTTGCCTGTCAGTATGGTTATAGTTTTAGCTATAATTATTTGTCTCCTTCATTTTAACGCTTAATTTTTATGGTCAAACTAACCTTTGTGGTAGAATTTTCTCTTACCCTGTACCATCAATAGATTAAAACATGAGATTTTGTACATTTGTACAATAGTATTTCATAGCTTGATTATCATAATTAATAACTACTGAGTTCTTACTATAAATTTAGCATCACGTTTTAAGGGTTGCAAAGAAAGTTGCTCTTGAAAAAAGTTCACTATCTAGCTGAGAGAATACAAGATAAAAAGTATGAAATAACCAATGGGAAAGAATGATATATAATTATTTTATAAAATGTGATCTTGGGCCGGCCCCGTGGCTTAGTGGTTAAGTGCGCGCGCTCCGCTGCTGGCGGCCAGGGTTCGGATCCCGGACATGCACCAACGCACCGCTTCTCTGGCCATGCTGAGGCCGCGTCCCACATACGGCAACTAGAAGGATGTGCAACTATGACATACAACTATCTACTGGGGCTTTGGGGGAAAAAAATAAATAAATAAATAAATAAAAATTAAAAAAAAATGTGATCAGGTTATTTTAAAAGAGTGCTTATTTTTAATGTTATTTTTCACATGATGCATTTTCACTTATTGAAAATAGAATCTCCAAATCTCCCTGTATCAGGTTGAATTGTGTTCCCCAAAGAGATATATTGAAGTCCTAAACCCTGGTACCTGTGAGCCTGATCTTATTTAGTAAATACTGTCGAGTCTTTGTAGATGTAATCAATTTAACATGAATTTATTAAGGTGGGCCCTAAACCAACATGACTGGTGTCCCGATAAGAGATGTGAAGGCAGAGACACACAGGGAGAATGCCATGTGATGACAGAGGCAAAGATTAGAATGATACAGCCTCAAGCCAAGGAATGCCAAGGATCCATGCTACCACTAGAAGCTAGG
This sequence comes from Diceros bicornis minor, assembly GCF_020826845.1. Classification (NCBI taxonomy): domain Eukaryota; kingdom Metazoa; phylum Chordata; class Mammalia; order Perissodactyla; family Rhinocerotidae; genus Diceros; species Diceros bicornis. Next base: position 17,647,202 of record NC_080740.1, read on the forward strand.
AAGAGGCAAGGAAGGATCCTACCCACAGTCTCAGGGGGAGCATTCCTCTGGTCACACCTTGCTTTTGGACTTCTAGCCTCCAGAACGGTGGAAGAATACATTTCCATTGTTTTAAGCTGCTCAGTTGGTGGGACTTTGTTATGGCAGCCCTAGGAAACGAATACACCTCACCTCCTGTTTCTTCTCTTTTCCTCCCCCAGCCCCAGCCTGTAATTCTCACCATTACTATAAGACAGGACTTCCCAAATTTTAATATGCATGCAAATCACTTGGGGGTCTTGAGAAAGTGTTGATTCTGATTCAGTAGTTCTGGATGGGGCCTGAGAGTCTGCATTTCTTAGAAGCTTCCAAGTGATGTCCATGCTGCTGGTCCGAAGACCACACTCGGAGAAACAAGACTACATACGAGAGCCAGCAAGGAGATGTCGCTGTCAGGTGTGTGTCAGATCTATGCTTTTCGCCACAATGCTAACAGATGAAGAGGAAAAACTTATCCAGTGAGATGAAAAGAAAATGAGTAAACAAATGAAATATGCAAGGGAAAAAGAATAAGGAAAATTTCAAAATAGGCTCCCAGGTTATTCTCTAGAACAATACGTGTTCTAGAACAATTCTCTAGAACTACCCTGGCGTCAATGAAGTTTCTATTGTATTTGGGAATAGTGGCCATTTGAAAAGGTACAGAGACTACCTTTCAGAGCTTTTCAAACTGCCTGTTCTTGGGCTTCACCTTCAGAGACCGTGTTTCTTAGGCCTGAGGTCTGGTCCAGGAACTGGAGTGTTTTAAGGCTCTGTGGGTAATGCTGATGCAAAGTCAGGTCTGGGAAATACTCGTCTGAAGAAAGTTTACTCTACAGGTACTTCGTTTTATTTTATACCTGAATCTCTAATTAAAAAGAAAAATCTGTATATATTATTATACAGTTAAAGCAAACACAATGTTATATATGACCCAATTTTAGAAATATGATTGCCTGGCATCAGAATTTCAAAATCAATTTTAGAACAAAATGTTCTCAATTGTAAGGATTTCTCCTAGAGTCTTTACAAAATAATTCCTCACACCCTCATCCTCTGGCTGGTAGTGTTCAAACCTAAGGGTACACAGCAATCCCTGATGGGCTGCTTTGTGAGACCAGTTTCCAGGTCCCGCCCCAGGACATTCTGAGTCTGGTTTGGAGCGGGGTCTAAGAACCTGCATTTTTGCCACATTTCCCCAGGCCCTCTCCATGCAGGTCGTCCACGGGCTACAGTTACAGAAATCCTGCCTGCTGTTGCCCTTCACGTTGCACCCTGGAGAAGAAGAAATGAGCACGACCACTCAAGAATACAGATTTTTAACAATCTAAATCTATCCCAGGACCTTGCAGAGGGTAGTGACAGACTGAAAATGAGCATGGCATCTAATCAGCAACCGAGACGGCAGATGAGAACGTCTTTATGAAGTGTTCCCTGGATTTTACAGTAAGTCACTCAAGGGCCACACAAGATGCCAAGTTCCAAACCGATTTGCGTCACCGCAACTGCGGGTTTGTGCCAAGGCTAGTTATCAAACCTATTGAAAAGATAACCTCACAAAATGCGGGACAAAAATAAGACTGCCAGCTTGCTACGACAGAAGCAAACTGAGTGGAGGTCACCTATAAGTCACTGTGGAAGGACGATGTTAGGGATTTGTTCCAACCAGTTTCTGATGAAAGAATTTGATTAGCGGACTATGTAGCTCGAAAAGTCAAAGAACACAAAACCAGGCAATTCCCGGCTTGGTCGGGATTCAAAAGCTGTCAAAGCTGCCCTGCTCTGTTTTCAAGCCATGGGACTGGTCTGGCGTGCAGGAAAGGGCTCGGGGAGCAGGCAGGCGTCTGCGAGGACAGGCGGCGCGGGAGCGCGGACGGACGGGGAAATCCACTGGCAGCGGGCGCGGTGACTCAGCGCTGAGTCACGCCGGCCGCTACGTGCCGGCCCAGGCGGCCGAGCCGCCGCCGTAAGTCAGCAGAGCCCGGCGGCTTCCTGGAAGACCCTCCCCCGCGCCGGGGGCGCGGGCTCGTCGCCTCGTCCCGGCAGGGCCTCCGCGGTCACACACGCGCCTGCGCGCTCTCACCGCCTCCGCGTAGCCTGGTGACAGCCAGGATCCAGCGCCCGGGGGAGAGTCACATGCGACAGCTGGTTACGGAGTTCGGCGGATGCTTCCGTCCCATGTGTTTCCTCAAAACTGAGATTCCAGTTGCTCTGGCTTTTTTCGTGTTTGTCAGGTTTTTAATTTCTTTCTTTTTTTTTTTTTCCCTTTTCCTGGAAAGGGAGTAACACGCTGATCTTTTTATAGTTTCCGATATTTTAAAGGAAGCACAGGAAGAATGGATTAATAAAACGTGTTGAAAATTATGCTTCGAGTCGTCACACTTGAAGGGTCTAAGATTATTATAACGTGACTACAGTTGTAGCTTTGAATGCTGGGTGACTGGGGAGAAATGACATTAACCGTTCTGATTTGCCTTTTGTTAGTAAAAGACAAACAAATCTTTGCTATTTTGTTCAAGCACCTTTTCTAATAACTAAATTATTCTGAAGACCGGAGACATGTTTGGTAATAATTTGATGTGGGGTTACCAAAGAACAGGTGTGCCGTAGCTGGTTGTCCTGAGGTACAAATGATACTTCATTGGTCTTACAAAATATTAATTGCAGTGATTACATCTATGCTGAAAGTCCATAGCAGGTATTATGCCATTAAGTGTAGCTAGCCAGTGAGAGAGTTCTGATACAGGTGGGTAACTGTGAGTTAGGGGCAGTTTGAGGCTGATTTTTCAAGACGGAGTGGGACTGGGTCTTTAGAAGTTGTTGTGCCAGCTGTTCCCAATTGTTCTCCTTCTTTGGGAGAGTTATATCCTCCTTATCCGTGTGTGCGTGTGAGATGATGCAAAACATGAGAGTGGTTCTTGTATTGTGGCAGCTTTTCTTGCAGGGAAGGAGACTGAAGTAATTAGAGGTTGAACTGACTCACCAAGGTTACGGGGAAGCATGACTATCCAGTTGTTCAAAGGAGGGGAAAAGCTACCAATCAAATAAAACGTGGAAACGTGAAAATGTGCGAGATGGTGAGAGCCCAGGAAAGCAAAATGAGTAGTATGGACCAGACATGGCATCTAATATACTTGAACTATCCATACCCAGAGAGATGCTTAGGCGTATAAAATGATTAAAAATTTAACTAAGTATATATAGCATCTGATGTTTAAAAAACTGCCTGATACTGATTCTTTGTTATTAGCTTGTCCGTATTGATACTGCCTTGGCACTTAGAGTCAGACTAACTTCAGTTTGAAACCCAAGTTCGCTTTATAACAGTGTGAGCCTGGGCTAGTGACTGAGCTTCTCGAAGCCTGAGTTTCCTCTGTGGAATGGAGATTAGAATGACTATTTCATGGGCTTGTAGGCAGGATGAAAAGAGATGATGCCTATAAAAGGTTTAGCACAATGCCAGGCATGTTAAAAAAAAATTCCCTCAGTAAATGAAAGCTTATATCCTCTTGTCATTATTATTGAACTTAATTAAACTACTGACAAGGTCACAAAGATGTAATATTTTGTCAAGATCACAGAACAAATAAAGCTTTGGGAATATACATCACAAACACCTTGGTTCAGTGACCTTGGGCGAGAATCTTAACTTCTGGGCCTCCCATTTCTCATTTTAAAAATCAAGGGGTTTATACCTTATGATCCCAAAAGTTCTTTTAGGATTCCTTTTTTTAAAAACCATAGTTTATTGACTTGTTATTAGCCATATGCTGACTGAGTTCTATAGACATTGTTTTATTTAATTCTTGTAAAAACAACTTTGTGAGGTGAGGTGTTATTATTCCTATTTTCGATAAGAAAACTAAGAAATAGGAAGTTTAAGTAACTTGCCCAAGGGTACTCAGCTAATAAGCAGAGAAATGGAGCTGGGTTGGAATCCAGCCCTTGTCCAACTGCAAAACGTGAGATCTTAATCATAATGCTATTTTGCCTTATTTCATTTTTATACACTTTTCATTTTTATAGAGAGGCTGTGGCTGAGAAAAGTTAGATATTTTACCAGGAAGTTCACATCTAGGATTGGTAGAGGTAGGCCTGGATTCCAAGACCAGCTCTCTTTCCCTTATGATATGCTTCAGGTGTCTATTTTATCAAAGAATATTCAGAATGTGGTTATTTTAGCCTATTTCAGTGAGTTTATTAGGAATGAATACAATTCAACAATGAATATAGTCTATTGTGTTTGTTGAATAAATAAATGAGTTTATCTTCTAGTTTGGAAAAGTTTTCCAAAGTACTTATTATGCTTCACCAATTCTAAGCAAAAGTCAGTGAAAAGGCAAGTGCCTGGTAAAGATTCCAGTAACATAATTGTGGCAACACCGGAGTGCGAGGGGTGGCAGTCGCTATAATACATGAACCATCCTTGAAGGCAGTTATTTGAGAAAAGTAGAAGAATATAAAGTATATTCCCTCTTAATTAGATAAATAAGGAATAATGACACAGTTCATGTCATCTCTATCTCCAAGGAAGAAGAAACCTGGCTCCCTGCCCTGAGTTCCAATTATGAAGCAGAATCTCTGAAGGTTTAGCCCATGAAATATAGAAATACCCATGGACCCCCACCTGCAGGGGTGTGTAATCGACTTTAGGAAACAAGGTCAAGAGAGGAATTCCAGGGCCTAAGAGGACTGTCCTTGACTATGTTCTGTCCATTGAATAAGCCCCATGAAATGACCTTGCTGGGTGCCCTGTGAAGCCAGGCAGGCCTGGACCCCTCTGGGCCTTCTTAGGCCGTCTTCCCTCTCGGCTCTGAAGTCAGTGAGGGCAACGTTGAGGTGAGGAAGGCCTTCCCACCAGCCCTCTGTGAGAAAAAAACAGCATTGAAGGGAGGGTTCTACCATCGAAGGGATGGTGATGATCTAATCACTTGTCCCAAACTAAGATATTCCTAGATCTACTCTGGGATTTTCCACAGTCAGACCAAAGTACAAAGCTGGCATTTGTCCCAGTAGACCAGGGTTTGTTTTAAATCTCCTCAGTAATTCCAGGGACCCTAAGGAAACTTGAGTAATAGTGAGAAAACAGACTCTTTCCCATGGCTTCAAATGTCAGAGTTGCCTTTAGAGTTAAAAATGATCATTTGCAACTTTGTATATGTTTATTCCACAAGTGTACACAACATATGTTTTCATAAGTGTGACTGAAGGATGACTCACCAACAGTTTTTTTTTTTTAATTTTTTTTTTGTGAGGAAGATCAGCCCTGAGCTAACATCCGTGCTAATCCTCCTCTTTTTGCTGAGGAAGACTGGCTCTGAGCTAACATCTATTGCCAATCCTCCTCCTTTTTTTTCCCCCAAAGCCCCAGTAGATAGTTGTACGTCATAGTTGCACATCCTTCTAGTTGCTGTATGTGGGACACGGCCTCAGCATGGCCGAAGAAGCGGTGCATCGGTGCGCGCCCAGGATCCGAACCCGGGCCGCCAGTAGCGGAGCACGAGCACTAACTGCTAAGCCACGGGGCCGGCCCTCACCAACAGTTTTAGATGAGTTCAGAATACAGGAGCTTCTGGGTACTCTAATAACATATATATATGCCAAGGAACATTTATTCTTATTAATAATTGTAAGGAAACACAGCTCTGCTTATTAAAGTGCTTGCCAAATGTTGATCTACGTACTACTTTTCCACAATATAGTCAGAAGGAAAAGGTCTGTGTGTGAGGGCAGGCCTAATTCAGCTGACCATCTGGCCACTTAGACTTGTCCTCTCGTCTAGCCAAGCCTTTGCCTCTAAACTGGACACTTTGTAGGAGAAAATCTCCTTTCTAACGGACAAGGTTGTCTTTTTTCAGGATCTAGGAGAGAGACTCAGAGACCCAAATGAATTATATGTCTATCTTGAATAAAATCTAGAGGCCCACAGTGAAAATGTGGTTATCCACACTTTATAATAACGTAGGGAATGGCCATAGTAAACAATAAACAAACGGATTCACCATATGAATAAAATGAGTGCTGGTTAATGCTAATCACATCATTTGCATAGTGCTTTGCCCTTCAACAGTGTAATCTCTAGCTTTACATAATACCCCTTTGAGGCAAACTGGCACAATATTATCCCCCTTTTATAGATAAGTTAACTGAGTCAAAGGATTAGATGCTTTATCTGAGGCCACCCAGAGATCAAGCAAAGACTCTATTATGCGTCTGCTGCCAACTACAGCACGGACTAGTAGCCCCTGCGGCTGTGTTGTCTTATTACGTGGGGCGGGACTTCTGCAGGCTTTGCACTTTGATAGCTTTAGGGGGTGGAACTAGGATGGCCCACCCACCCTTGAATAAGAGGTGTAGGATGCTTAAGCCAGAAGTGTAGCAAGGCATCTTGAATGCTTTGTCTAGTGAAATCTCTGGATCAGAAAGCAGCCCCGGAGACATTGCTGTAGATATTGCCACCACATCACAATGTTGAAATACAGTAAATACCAAGTTACTGTATAAAGGCAATACATTAATGAAACCACTACATGACTGAACCTCCTACAAGAGCCTTTGGGATGCCCTGCATGGAGTAGTGCTCTTCAGTGAGTGCTTGGGTGAGGCTCAAGGGCGATGTGCCTCTGATGAGCTCCGCAAAGAGGAAACCAACGTGACCCTTTGGGCCACCCACCCACCCACCATACTTCCACCTAAGTGATGGGGGTGGGGCTGGGGGACAGACTTTCCTGGTTTAAAATTTAGATTTCTATCTTGGCTCAAAAGAAATTTTATGTCAGATTTTCTCAAATCTAGATGCACATATCCTTCCCTGAGAGCAAACTCTCAAAATTAAACAAACAAACATGAAGAAACATGTAAAAAGGGGTGTACCTGAAATACTGTCATTAAAGACCTGTGTGTGAATGTCCCCTTAGCCTCTAAGCATTTACAATACTGGTAGCTGGGTGTGCCATGCTATGTGTACAACAGGTGATTAAATCCTGCCAATCAAAAGTTCAGACTCACAGTCAAAATGAGCAAATGCACAATGATTATTATTATTATCATGATTGTGATAACATTTATTAAGGGTTTACCATATGCCAGTTCTTAGGGTAACCTCTGTATCTCATTTAATCTTCACAACAAGCCTACAAGACACTATTATTCCTAGTTTACAGAAGCAGAATCTTGGATCATTTGCCCAAAGTCATCCAGCTATTAAGTGGATGAGACAAGATTTAAGCCCAGGTCTGTTTGCCTCCAGGGCTATGATATTATGTAAAAAGACAGACACAAATTCTTGTTTAGTCGTGCATGTATGCGTGTGTGTATACATAATGGGCATGAAAATTCCAGACCCAGATTCAGGTATCTTAGCATGTAGTTTGTTTATCTGTCACTGATCTTAGCCTAGTTCAAAAGCCTTATTAATTCCACTGCCAGCGGAAAACTGCATTTTGCTAATTCAAAACTCGTTTTCTTTTGAGTGATTCTTACTTAATGGAGGATTGCTTTTTCTCTGTCTTCTCCCATCCCCTTTTCTGGGGATGAGACAGCTAAGGGAAAAGGAGAGTGGGGATGTATATCATACTGATATCAGGTGGGAGTGGGCCCCTTGGTCTTCCATCATCCTTTGTGCTTGCTGGCCTTGGTTGAAGTAGAACCCTATCTGCTTGGCCCCGCTGGCCTCCACTGCTGATGCTCACAGTCTATGTACTGTAGACATCATGCCCAGGCATTCTGTATCCTCCTCATTCTACCCCAGCTCCATTGGGTCCCCTGGCTACTCTCAGCCACCCCAGTGCCCCTCCTGAGAGCTGTGGCATCTGATGGGTACTCTCCTACCAGGTGTGGGGTGAGGCTCCCCTCGGTTCTTCTCGCCTCCCTCATCCAATGTGCTGTGTTGCCTTGCTGGACAAGACATTTCTCTGAAAGTCTTGGAGTCTCTGGCTATTCTCTGAGAATAGACACAAAACTCCCCACATTCTCCATCTCCAGCCTTCCTAAGACTTTATGGGGTTTCTATTGCCCCCTCTCAGGGACCCAGGCAGCATGTGGGCACTAACCAGGTCTCTCTTTGAATCTCTACCTCCTCCCAGCTGGAGAAACTTTTATCTCTTATCTTAGTGTTGGGAAAACTAGCCACTGTACCCTCTCTGTGGCTTATGATAGAAGCTCTGGTGCTCTGGCTCCTTCAGACTCTAAGTTGTGGGGCTTAAAACATCCTTTCTTCTTGTAATTGTTGGCTTTCAAGACGATTGTATCTACTTTAGCCTTCAGAAAAGCTATTGAGTACTTTAATTTACTTCTTTAATCTGTATCCTGTCTCTTTCTGAGGCAATATTTTCCCCTAACCTACTGGTTGATGTGGGCAACCAAAGGAAATGTAAGAAAAAAAACCCTCAGACATTATTTCAAAACAGTAACTCATAATATTTCTGTACAGGGAGAGGTATGTGTGTTTGTGAGTGTGAATGGTAATTTTTCAATAATTGTCTTCTATGAGAACAGTGTCTTAACCTCAAATTTCCCTATAAATACATGTCTTTTAGTTGCTTTTCAACAATATTCAGGATATATTACCTGTTAATGAAATGGAACTAACATGTAAGGGAATGCTACACTTTTTTGATTTGAAATTACACTTTCCTTAGCAGAAAAGCAATTAAGGTGTGTGAAAAGCACTATATCTGTGTGTGTGTGTGTACCACTAATCAGGCTACCATTTTGCACATACATCATAATTGCCTTTTGCGCTAAAAGCAGTGCAAAAGTGAACTGTAAAATTTTAGCCACTGGGAAGTTTCATTCTATTCATTGCATTCAGATCATTGACATTTTCAGCTGAATCATGTATCACAAATTCATTCCCATGTTCCCACTTGCTGGTTAAAATCAATCTGATGCTGGACTGTGCTAGGCCCTGAAACACAAGTATCTGAGACTTGTGTTGGACTTATATTTGAAAACTAAATGTTCTTTGTGTCAATGGCCATTCCTCTGCTGCATGGCCCAGGTCCTGGATGCCACACCAGAAAGCTCTCCTCTTTTGTGAGATGACCAGGAGCCAGCGCACAGGGCAAGCCTGAGAGGGAGAGGAGGAAGGCAAATGCATCTGCACCCCCTCCAACTGCCATCCACACACCATATTTTAGCAGATAAAGAGAACAATGAGACCCCATTTTTGTAAAAACAAAACAAAACCAAAAAAACACAAACTCCTGGAAACACCTATGTCCATATACGTTTGCATGTGTTTAGAGAAAGTTCCAGAAAACTACACCAAAATGTTACCAGTAATTACCATCAGAGAGCAGGGGTGCAGTCAGTCAGCAAGGTAGACTTCTACCTTCAATTTACACAACTCTGTGCTGTTCTGATTTTTTTCCCTCATAAGTATAATCTACGTTGTCATTTTTTAAAAATTATTTTTATGAAAGAGAACATCAAAGCCAGCATTCTAAGGGGACAGGTCATGTCAGAAGGGTAGGTCGGGAAGTGTTTCCTTCCTTCTGATTCAGTCAGCGATGAGAATTGCTGTCGTGGTTATGCAAAAGGAGCAAGGGAGAAAGAGAAACTCTTTACTCTTAAGAAAGATGCAACAAAAGGGTGCAGGAGAAGCTTTCAGGTGCACGGTGGAGAAGGAGGTCTGAAATCTACAGGCCACAGCCTGACTCTTCTCCAATGCGTGCCTCCCAAAGCCGAGATGATAGACTTAGCATGAAAGTCACACCTTGATTCTATCTCAACGTTGTCTCTGCCCGGTCACCCAGAAATCCAGTATATTAATGAAGTGAAGGAAGAATGCCAAGCCCAGCTCTGCAGTTGGGACACAGCCCTGGCACGCCTCCTGCTGACATGTGCCACTCCTGGAATGCTGGGCCACTCCACCCTTGAACTAACTTCTGGCTGAACTGGGGGTGTCCTGGCTTCAGCCGAGAAGAGGCTTCAGTCTTGGTTTTCACACTCGAACTTTTGGTTCAGGAGCAAAAGCCAAAAAATGCAACCTACCCCAAGCAACAGCCAGGATGATGATGCTGCCAGGCAATTCCTGGCTCACTGGACCACCACCTCCTACTTTCTGGACCAAGAGGATACACCAGAGACCAACCTCCTGTGATTCAGGCCTTGCTGACAAATCGCTGATCCAGCCAGAGTTCCTCCTTTGCTTGAATTACTACCTGGTAATGAGTTGTGCACTTTACAAAGCATATTAATACTTTTACACTAGCAAGATTGGAAAAAAAACACATGCAACATTTATTTAAAAATGATGGCCTTGGGCGGCCCCGTGGCTTAGCAGTTAAGTGCGAGCGCTCCGATACTGGCGACCAGGGTTCGGATCCCAGGCACGCACCGACAAACCACTTCTCCGGCCATGCTGAGGCCACGTCCCACGTACAGCAACTAGAAGGATGTGCAACTTTGACATACAACTATCTACTGGGGCTTTGGGGAAAAAAAAAGAAAAAAAAAAAGGAGGAGGATTGGCAACAGATGTTAGCTCAGGGCTAGTAAAAAAAAAAAAAGAGGAGGATTAGCATGGACGTTAGCTCAGGGCTGATCTTCCTCAAAAAAAAAAAAAAAAATGATGGCCTTGGGGCTGGCCCGGTGGCGCAAGCGGTTAAGTGCGTGAGCTCTACTGCGGAGGCCCGGGGTTCGTGGGCTCGGATCCTGGGCACGCACTGACACACCACTTGTCAGGCCATGCTGTGGTGGCGTCTCATATAAAGTGGAGGAAGATGGATACGGACATTAGCCCAGGGCCAGTCTTCCTCAGCAAAAAAAGGGGAGGATTGGCAGATATTAGCATAGGGCTGATCTTCTCATAAAAAAAGGAAAAAAAAAATGATAGCCTTGGGGATTAGAAGAATTTTAGGGCACATGAGATTTCATTTTTAGTACCACATCTGCTCTAACATGCTTAAAACTTCATATAGTAAGTTGCTACTGACATGTGATTCATCATATCATCGAAATTCTAGTGTGGTGGCATTCTTTTTCTACAAAGAAGTGTTAAATGCATGGGACTTAAAACACCATGATAAGGCCCCAGCTGTACGGGAGAATAATTCTTAATCTATATGGAAAAGTTGACTATGACTTGAAGTAAATAAACAGGTTTGTGGTACTCATTACTACAATGTGGTATAGTAAAGATGAGAAAAATCTAAGAATATTGATGGAATATGTAGTGAAGGATTCTACAATTATGATAATGAAGATTGTCTCATGGATCTGGCAACAAAACACTTAATTTGCATTTTATTTCCATATAATCTATTCATGTGACTTTATATCTAATGGAAAACTTACTTTTAAAAATAAATTGTCTTCATTTTCTTTTAGCCTTACTTTAAAAATGAAAAGTCACAGAAAAGTTAACTGGTTAAAGTTTACCAAATAAATGCTCACTAGAGACAAATTGGAACCATCTCCTGACTCCAAACCAAGTACGCATGCTATTTGACCAACCTGCCTCCAAGGCTGTCATTTCCAGACAATTATGTTTTATTGCTGCTATTTTTAATGCCATTTCGGAACTTTAATTTTTTTCTTTCCTCCTCACTTACCTATTATCACTGAGTCATCTATACTGTACCAGAAATTCTTAACAGAGGGTGGAAAACACACAGAACCTTGGAAAGCGTGAATAGGTTAACGGCTAAGCACCAGCAGAAATTCTCATAGGTGCTCGGACTAGTGGAACATGAAAGAATAAGAATCTCTTTTCTTGTTGACAGTGACATTGACTTTTTCTTAACAATGAGAGCACAGAATTTAAACTTTAAATCTGGGACTGTAAGAGGTTAATAACTATATTTTTACATCTTTCCAATTTCGTCAGTTTATATTTTAGCTCTGAACATCTGCTACTTCTTTGTACCAACCGTAAGAGGTTTGCATTCTTCGTGAGCACGCTGACTGTAAGAATGATGAATACCGTTGAGTAAGGAAAACTGAATTCCCTCTACTTGTTCCAACTTTGACCTTGGAGAAGACAGAAAGTTTTCTTATTAGGCATTGTTTATGGGTCGTGTGTTCAGATGAAGCAAGCTAGTAAATCTGTCAGGGAAAAATTCACATTTCTCAGAAGATGAGACATGAATGCCAGCCAGCATCCCATCAAAGAATATGAATCCATATATGTCGTATATTTGAAACTCTATGGTTTTTTTCTAGTATTTTAAGCTTCAGTTCACGAGCTTGTTGACATATGAGAGTCTTCCTTTTTGGAAGTGCAAACAGATTGAAAAACAAATTGTGAAATCACATGACACAGAAATATTGCATCACTCTACTCCCCCTCACCCCACCACACACTCTCCCCTCCCACTTTCTTTCTCAAAAGATTTCCTAACATCTGAGAGCATCATCAGTGTGACTAAATTGACATTTAAAAAGATGAAAAGATGTTTGTTAAAGCCCCCAAAGCATTTATTTACTCTTAAAAATCATATATGGAATGAATTACCATTGAAAGTTAATCTCAAATATGTTTGTGTTTTATTCCATCTCAAGCACAGTTGAAAGAGCACTGTTGTTTTGTGTTAAAACAATATTAAGCTGGCATTTGTTTTATTTTGCATATCCCTTCCAGTATTTGAGGAAGTAGAAAACAAAGAAGTAAAATTAGAAGAGTTGGTTCTAGTAACTTAAAAATCACAGTGAAAAAGTCACAATGCTCTCAGTTCCGGTTGGCTTTCCAAGGACAGTGAGCATCATGCGATTCTCACTGGTAGATGAATCACCAATAAGAGACAGGCCCAACAACAGCTTCTTCTGGTAGAGATCCCCAAAGCTGGAGAATTTCAAAGTGGATTATCTGTGTTATAGCCAATAAATGCAGCCCCCAAAAGAATGCTAGTTCACACTCAGTTTTGACATTTTATTCAACAATTATTATTAATATATTAGTACCTGATATATTAGCTATTATTGTTATTATTATCTGCTTTGGTCATTTTACATTTCCAGTACAGAGATGAGTGCTTGGCATATAAAAGGCAATCAATAAGTACTGAATGAATGAATGACTCAATGAATTAATCAAGAGATAAGAATTACTACTTAGAGTAATTTTGCCCTTATTTTACCCTGTAAAAAGAGCATCTGATAATTAGCTATATTTAATTTATTTTCTTTCAGACCTTTCTTTGTTAGAACTTGACTTTTCTCCTGTCTCTGCTGCTGAGAATCAGCGAGGTTGGACACTCAGCTTCAAGTTGATTTTCCTCCTACTTGTGGATATCATCCATATATACATCTTTTCAGCCAGTGTAATCTTTCCAAAAGTTCTTGTTGACCGCAAGAGCTTCAAAGCTCTTTATTGTTGAGGGCGTGAGAAGACTGACATCCATTGTGTCTCATTTAGTGACCGAAATGTGTGACACTGAACAAGGCCTTTATCCTCTGTTTATCCATCTGGAAAATGAGAACAATACTCACTAATCTGGTATGGAAGTAATTGCCAAGGACTCCGTGATCCACACAGGGAAGGTGACATTTTAGTTGCTACATATTACAGATGTTTCCCTTTGGTTAATTGTGTGTTCAGGCACTGGAGCACTGTCAGAGATGTTCAGGGAAAAAAAACCCAGAGATTGGCTTATAGATTTTTAATAACATTTACATGCTTTCATAGTGTATTAACGTATTTTACATTTGGTAATTCTTTAATCCTCAGTCACAGATTAGAGACCATTTAGTCCAGTGCTTCTTAACCAGGGTGTGCCCACAATTTCCCTCTGGAATCTTTCAGTCTACACCTGCCCTGGCCCCACCTTTGTATTGATATATTTTAAGTTAACTTTCTAGATACCATGTTGCAGTGACCACTGGAAGTTTAGTAGTTTTCTGTGCTGCTTTACAGTTCATAGCTATTTTTCCCCCTTTCCATTTCTTCTGTAATCTATCAAGCCTTCTAAGATTCATCTTGTTAGAAATAAATTCAACCCCTTACAAGCTTTCAAAGCACACGGAATCTGCATTAGAGCATTTATAAATCAGTATGGTCCTGTATTAAAGAACTTTTGTCTTTCTCTAGATTGTGAACTCTTGGAGATAGAAGTCAATTTGCTCATTGTCTTTAGAACAATAACAACAAATAAAAGCTTATGCACCAAGCAATGAGTTAGACCAGTCGTTCTCAAATTTCAGCCAGCATCAGAATCACCTGCAGGCCTTGTTACAGTTCATGTTGCTGGGCCCCACCCCCAGAGTTTCTGATCAAGTGGGTCTCCGGTGGGGTGGAGAATTCACATTTCAAACAAGCTCCCACGTGATGCTTCTCTTCTGCATGGTTTTTATTGGAATATTTGCTTCTACTCCAGTAAGTAGGTTTTATTATTCTCATTTTCAAAGATGTCACACAGCTAGTAAGTGGGAGAGGCAGGATTGGAATCTTGATCTCTTGTTGCCTAATGCTGTGGTCTTTCCCTTACAAGCCTTCCTCTTATCTTGGAATTCCTCTTACATGTCATAAACTTTCAAGAAATGCATACAGGAGATAATTGAATTGTAAGAATAGAGGTAGATAGCCCAGGTTCAATTATGATATTGGGCAAATTACCTCACCTCCCTCCCTAGGCTTCAGTTTTCTTACCTGTAAATTGAGGATTAGCAGTATTTACCGTAGTACATATTGTAGTTGGTTCCCTCAAATTTGATCTATTCCTCTTCTATTGTATAATAGGCGATGTGGGTTAGAGAATGGCCCCAGCTCCAGGAGTAAATTCTAATTCATCCAAATCAATCAAGATAATCCTAATCCTCTGGATTCAGGAAGATGAGCCTTAGTTAATTATGCAATAGTATTCCTTCTCCCCCACACCTCTACCCTCAATAGCTACTATTTCAGAGATAAGCAGCTGACTAAATGTAGGCCAATCATAAGGAAGAGAAGGCAATTTTTTTCCCTTTTTCATTGTTCGAGCACTCTCACCTTTGCTGGGTATAAGGAAGGTTTCCTGCTTATGGCCATCCTACAGAGGGAAATTGGTTTTAGGAGGAATCTAACCCTGGATATCAGGACAGAGACAGAACCTGGGGACCTGGGGACAATGTGGAGCCACTGGATTCATCAACCAACCCTGAGCCTGCCCTCTGTCTAGACTACCAGTTATGTGAGCCAACAAATGCCCTTGTTGTTTTAGTCAGTTGGAGGTTGGTTTTTTTTTTCCTGTACCTTATAGTCAAACACCCTGATACTCTATCACAAAGGATTCCTGTAAGAATTAAATAAGGTAATGCATAAAAAGGGCTTGGCATTTAATAAGGACATAACAAATATGAGCTAAATACCATTATCAGGGAAGTTACTAGGTCCAAATAAAAAATATATATATTATTGGTGATTAGGTCCTGGTCTCCTTTCAAATTCTCCTCTACCAAGAGCACAAGTGACCTTAAATGCCATTGTCGGCTCCTGACGGAAAACTCCCTTGGAGGTGTTCTCACCAGCAGGATTAGAGAAGCCAAAATAACCAGGTGAATATCTCTGTCAATGATAGTGAACTTGGCTATAACAGGAAAAGATTATTCTGGAACAACAGTTACAGTTAACCTTAAGTAAGGAGAGTCACAAAATACAGGTATTAATAGCTCTGGTCCCAGCTGAAGAAGCTAAGGCTCAGATTAAGTGAGTTGCCCCCAGTCTCCTAGCAGAGCTGGGCCTCATCCAAGTCTGGTGCTCATGTTACTTCTCATGGACGTCTGCTCTCTTGGCTGTGCAGCATGTCACTTTTTCTTTGAGGGCACTGCCCCTCCACTATATTAAACATGTGATTCTTTGGGGGTTGCCAAAAAATATTTAGCTACTTTTTTACTAGGCTAAAACAAAATGATTATTTCTTCAACAATTACATTTATAGTCTTTGATCCACTCCCAAGCATATTAAAATCCAAGTTTTAAAAGGAAACAAGAAAGGCTAAGTAGAGGACACCTATTATCTTCAGTCAATAGATGATTCCATTATGGTTTCTTTTAGGGTTTGGAATACACTGACCAGTGTATCAGACAAAAAAATTTCATGAGAATTGGCTAGGGAGAGAGGGAGTAGATCCATCTGAAATTAAAAAGTATGAGTTGGGGACTAAATATTAGGGGGCAGAAGTTTGCAAGTCACCAGAATATGCCCTGGTGTGACTCTGGTGTGTGGGTGTGTGTGTGTGTCTTGGTAGTGATGTTGTGTCATTGCTTCATTCTTGGCACTCAGTCAGTCCTCAAGAAAACCAGATTGAAAATTTGGAATCTGTGCTTCACTGGATTGAAACTGGCCTCCAGTCGCTAAGGAAAAATCAAAACAAAACACACAAGAATTTAGAGGGGACATTTTCCTGCCAAAAAATTTTTCCTTGATGTTATTTCTTAGTTGGACCAATATTCCAATGGAAAACATAGATAGATTGGTCAAGAGTTCAATATAATTTTCTGTGATGTTTGACCTAAGGTGACATAATAAAAAATTAATGACAGAAAATTGTATCTTTCCCTATGGAGGTATGTGTGGCTGTTTGTCTCATACAGAATATTTAAGAGAAAAAAGTAGAAAAGATAATCTAATAATATTTGGTTTTACTTGAAATGTTAACTCTCAAACTAATTTATTTATTCGATAAATATTCAGGCCAGGTACTCTTATATGAAGTTGGGATAAATCAGGGAACAAAACAGAAATGGTAACACAACTGTACATGGAGATGAGGGTTTAAAATTCTGTTGGCCTTCTGAGACTCTTTTGTGGACTAATTTATTTGCTTGCTGTCATTGCTGTCACAATTCTTGGCTAAATAGCTATTATAAGGCCTCAATTTTGAAACCTTCAGTTAGGGTCTAACTTCCTGTCCTTTGTTGAGCCAAGTCATATGACAGGTGAGGAGAACTAGGGAAGCTGAGAGGAGGCGAAGTTGTTCTTTGTGAAAACAGAGGAGCAGACTCTGGGATAATTTGGAGTAAACAGGGGAAGAATGCTGTCATCCAAGTAAGGAAGAATCTATGTGAAGGGAGATTTTGGGATTCCTGTAGAAAGGGAAACTCTGAGGGAAACTGGGCAAGGTTTAAACAAGATATTACTTCGCCTTCTGGTGTGAGGTTAGTTATAAATGCCTCAGCAGTACTTAAGAAAACTTCAATAAAACCTCCTTCTCTTCAATATTTTTGATGGAGATTTTTATACCTTTGTTTCTCTTCCTACTTCTCCTTTTCTTTTTCTTCTTCTTTTTTTCCTTTTTCCTATTCTTTCATGTCAGATGTGTAGAGAATAGCCTTAGGGCAGGGGCAAAAAAAACTAGTATTAAGTTAATTAAACCAGGAGGCCATTAGACTGAGGTGGCTCTAATACCTTAGCAGCCTACCTGCGTGAGCAAACCAACACCTAAGCCTGTAAATGCCTCAAGGTTAAGAAGTTGAGGCCTGAGGACAACCAGTCACCAACAGCCAACTAGACTTTCCCAAATAATGCAGCCAGCTAAGCTATAGCCAATCAAATAATTCCCTTGCTTTGCTTCCGCCTCTTCTCTGTAAAAGTCTCTCCTCTAGCTCCTATCAGTGGAGCTCTCCTGACTGCTTCCAGTTTGGCGCTGCCCAATTAGAATCAATTTTTGCTCAAATTAACTCTTAAAATTTTTAATATGCCTCAGCTTATCTTTTATCACCAATTATATTTGGGTTACATATAATTTTAAAAAACCTTTAACATTATAATTTTATGTTCAGGAAAAAATATTATTCTCATAAATTAAACATTGTAAGAAACCTAGACAATATCTTCTTGGCAGGGATTTTCAACTGGAGGTCAATTTGAGATTTTTGTGATTGTCAAAAGAAGGGTATGGGTTTAGAAAGGTTGAGACACGCTGACCCATAGAATTCCATCATTAAAGATAAGGCCATTGGCCATACTCGGGAGAAACTGCTAGCCTTATCAGGTGCAACCTAAGTCATAGTAGCAGAAGTAGTAACAGTAATGATTACAAGGGAAGTTGTAGTCGTGATCGCTTCTATTTACAAGGAGCCTACTGTGTGCCAAACACCATTCTAGACATTGTTTCATTGAATTCTCACAACTCTTCTATGAGGCGGGTAAATTACTTGCTCAGTGTTACACAGATTTGCAGCCATTCTTTGACATATTTGTTGGACATGAATCACCAGAGGAACAATAGATTCTCTATCATTAGGGATTCTGACCCATTATTTTTTTTAAATGAGGTAACATTGGTTTGTAACATTATAACATTATATAAATTTCAGGTGTACATCATTATATTTCAGCTTCTGTGTAGACTACATTGTGTTTACCACCAGAGGTCTAGTTGCCATCTGTCACTGTACAAATGTGCCCTTTTACCCCTTCACCCTCCTCTCACCCCCTTTCCCTCTGGTAACCACCAATCTACTCTTTGTGTCTCTGTGTTTGTCGTTGTTGTTTTGTCTTCCACATATGAGTGAAACCATACAGTATTTGGCTTTCTTTATCTGATTTATCTCACTTAGCATAGTACCCTCAAGGTCCATCCATGTTGTCACAAATGGCAAGATTTTATTTTTTTATAGCTGAGTAGTATTCCATTACATATATATATATACACACCATATCTTCTTTATCTATTCCTCCGTTTATGGGCACTTAAGTTGTTTCCAAGTCTTGGCTATTGTCAATAATGCTGCAATGAACATAGTGGTGCATGTATCTTTTTGAATTAGTGTTTTGTGTTTTTGGATAAATACCCAGTAGTGGAGTAGCTGGATCATACGGTAGTTCTATTTTTAACTTTTTGAGGAATCTCCACACTGTTTTCCATAGTGGCTGTACCAGTTTGCACTCCCACCAGCTGTGTGTGAGGGTTCCCTTTTCTCCACATCCTCTCCAACACTTGTTATTTCTTGTCCTTTTATAAAAGCCGTTCTGATGGGCATAAGGTGATATCTCATTTTTTAAATTTGATTTGCATTTCCTTAATAATTAGTGATGTTGAACATCTTTTCATATGCCTGTTGGCTATCTATATATCTTCTTTGGGAAAATGTCTGTTCAGATCCTCTGTCCGTTGTGTAATCAGGTTGTTTGCTTTTTTTTTTGTTGCTGATCTTTCTTTCTTTCATGGATCTATTCAACAAACAAGTATTGAGGGGCTCCTTTGTGCAAGGCCCAATGCTAGATGCTGAGACTGCATGATCATCATATAATAAGAAGTATATATTTTTGTCTTCCTCCCTGGTTCTTGGCACAGAGCTCCTAAAACCCTTGGAATTTCTTGAGTGAAGGGGTGACAGGAGCACCTTTTGTTATTCATAATAAGCCCCTTTTAACCATGCTAGAGTTTATTTTAATGAGATGATTCTTGGAGGATGGAGGCTGTGGCCAGAGGACCAACCATGTGATTAGAGCCCCACCCCATGACCTCCAGGGAGGGGAGACAGGTGGGAGATGGACCTAATCACCGTAGGTCAGTGATTTAGTCAATCATACCTACAGATTGGAGTCTCCATAAAACCCCTAAACTATGGAGTTCGGAGAGTTTCCAGGGCAGTGAACATATTGAGGTGCTGGGAGGGACCCTGCATTCTCCATCCGCTACCCTTGCCCTACGCATCTCTTCCTCTGGCTGTTCCTGAGTTGTATCCTTTATATAAACCAGTAAATGTTGAGTAAAGTGTTTTTCTGAGTTCCATGAGCCATTCTGGCAATTATCAAACCCGAGGAGGGGATCATGGGAAAGCTCAATTTACAGCCAGTTGGTCAGAAGTACAGGTGACAAGCTGGGTCTTCTAATTGGCATCTGAAGTGGCAGGCAATCCTGTAGGACTGAGCCCTTACCTGGGGGATCTGTGCTAGCCCTGGGCAGTTAGTGTCAGAACGGAGTTAACTTGTAGGATCCTCAGTCAGTGTTTGCCGAGAATTGGAGAATTGCTTGGTGTGGAAAATCCCACACATCTGGTGTGAGAAGTGTTCTGTCGGTAGAGAGGAAACAACAGTTTTCCTTTAGTTGATGTTCCTTGTAATGGTGTACAAAGCACAAGCCCGTCTCTAGAGGGGAGAGTGTAATTTCCGTACAGCGTGCACATCAGCACCAGGGAGTAAGGAGCCGTACAGTCTTGTTTGCCACTGTATGCTCTGCACCTACCCAGCACAGTACATGGCAATAAGCACATGCTCCAAAAATATGTCGAATGAATGAATACAAGTCTACTGTTGCTTCCCTGATGAAAGGGTACTCTTGAAGCCTCATCTGGTTAATGCCACCCTACAGACTGCCCACATTGCCCTCAGGAAAAACAGAACCAGTGTACATTCAGATCTTGAGAGTGGTCATCCGGAATACATACCTTATGAAAAAGTAAGGATATTCAGGTTGAGTAATGATACCCTCGGCTTGCAAATAACACATGTTCGTTTTCATGCTGCTAAAGACTCCTTGCTAGGGAACGAAACACTGTAATTTAATATGCAGTGTTCTCAGAGTCCGAGGCCAAACCACCTCAAGCTGTGAACGCCTTGGCTCGGAAGAGCCAGTCAGGGTCAGGGCAGGGCAGTACTTGGCCTGATGCCCCTCCAGAATAAACCAAACAGCTACAGGAAGTGGTTTCCATGATTCAGTAGGTGGCACACTTCCTTTTGAGTCACAACTGAATCACAGCTGTGAGAGGCTAAAAAGACCTATTTCTTTATCCCATACTTTTTCCCTATTCCCAATAGTAAACTTATCAGTCGGTCATACGATATATCCTGTTTAGTTTAAGATGTTTAACCAAAAAAAAAATAGCAAATCAACTGTGACAAGGCAAGAATGGAGTGGGAAACACGGCAGATTGAAATGAATCAAAGCATCATGTCATCAGAGGGCCATATTCTCCGAGGAGGTTGAAAGAAAAGCCATCATCTAATTTCACTGGGATCATTAAGGCCCTTGGTTCTCTCGACTAGAATCTGACCCATTTCCAGTGGAAGCAATTAGATCACAGTTACATAAACCATGTTGCTTTAAATGGCCCTGCTCTCGTCTTCACTCACTGACCCTGGCTTACTCCCTGGCATGTCTGCTGGAAGGCTGTTCTCAGTGCTGTCCCAAGCATGGCCCTGGTTCAGCTGTGGGGGAAATGATCCTGTTCTGAATGTACTGAATGCTGCTGGCAATGCTGTAAATTGTTTCAGGCTTAAGGAAAAACCCCATAGATATCAACAAGTCATAAAAACAGACATATTTTCCCCTCATCTTTTTCTCAGTGTGTCTTTTATTCTTCAAGATTAAGAGTTCTGGGAATATAAACACATTTATCCATATTTTCATCTGATGGATTAGATTTTACTATATGTTTGTTGCTTCCTTCTACTCCAATTTGTTCCTATTGGTTTCGTGTTTCAGAACAAAGATTCAGAAACTCGTGCTGTATGTCCTGTATTTATATCACTCTTAGAAGACTGATAATCAGACTTATTATTATTATATATCAGAAATCTTATTGCCCAGTTAATATTCCACAGCTCCTTCTGTGAACTATTCCAATATCTAAAGAACACAAGATTCAAAGTCACATAGACCTGTGTTCACATTCAAGCTCAACAAAAAATTGTAAGAGCTATGTGTCCTTGGATAAGTCTCCCAACCTCTCTGAGCCATAATTACTCAGTTTAAAAAAGGGGTTTTAACATAAGGACAATATCAAATGGGATTCTTTTTTTTTTTTTTTTTTTTTTTTTGTGAGGAGATCAGCCCTGTGCTAACATCTGCCAATCTTTCTCTTCTTTTGCCGAGGAAGACTGGCCCTGGGCTAACATCCGTGCCCATCTTCCTCTACTCTATATGGGACGCCGCCACAGCATGGCTTGCCAAGCAGCGCGTTGGTGCGCGCCCGGGATCCGAACCGGCGAACGCTGGGCCGCCGCAGCGGAGCTCGCGCACCCAATCGCTTGCGCCACTGGGCCGTCAAATGGGATTCTAACATAAGGACAATGTGAGGACTAAATAAAGCTTTTATGTACTGCCTAGGACAACTCCTAGCTCATACTTGGTGTTTAAAATAAGCCAGTGCCCTTTCTGTTTATTTACAATACCTTTCCATCAGGAGGAAAGAACAGCACTGGGACACAGCAACTCCGTGGGCACTTTGTCTCGTCCTTCCCAAAGACGTCAGTCACATCCAGCTGCTTTAGCACTTTCATCAACAGCACCTGCAGCACATGTGATACCAAATGGCATCCTTAGTGGACTGGTGGAGAAGCCCAGCCAGGAAGCAGGCTTTAAAGCCCAAGCCAGCTCTTTTGGACAGGACAGTGGTGGCTGATAGATGACAGCCAAATGTGAACGGAGTCCTCATCTGACACAGTGAAGGGAGCACCTAGAGGATGGGCAGGGAAGAGAACCATTAACGGCCCTCAAGCCAGACAGAGCCGCCGTGAGGGCACAGGTCAAACAGGGTGACGGCTGGCAGACAGATGGAAATGCGAATACACTGTTAGATTTGAAAAGCCCTTCTAAAAACATCCATCCTCCCACATCCCTTTGATGCCTCCCACATCCCTTTAATTCCTCCTAGATGGTCATACACAGAGGGTGATGGCTTTTAGAGAAGGGTAGTCGTACCCTCCCCGCCCCCCCCCCCCAAATTAAGGTCCAGAACATCATCTTGTACTTACCTGTCTTAGAGCCATCACTTCGTATATTGTGGTTGCCTGGTTACCTGACTGTCTCTTCCACTGGACTGTGAGCTACTAAGGGCAAGGAAGATGTCTTATGTATCCTTTAACCAACCCTTACCTGTAGCTCAGTGCCTAACCCACAACAGGTGCTCAACCGATGTTTGCTGACACGAAAGAAATACAAAAGAGTCAAGTCAGAGAGACCATGAGAAAACTTGAAACAGGAATTGGTGGCCTCTGGGGCCAAGGTCCCATAGGAGGACTGGCTGGATAGGCTCCTTTTGAGGAAAGGAGCCAGAAGTCAGAATCCCTAGTGTGGCAATATGGGGAAAAGAGGAGAGAAACTGTTTTGAAAATTGCACTTGTTGTGGGCAATCCAAGCTAGACACGTGATTTCTGGAGGTCTGGACATCGTCGGAGCGCGGTGTTGATTGTGCGTCTGCTGGAGGCTTCTGTTTAAATAGCTACCAGAGTGGGATGACTCAGCAGCCTGAGGATGGGACGCTCTCAGGCTGCCTCTTTCTTTAAGTGACGAATCTCATTGCCCCGAGTTTCTGCGGCAGTCTCTGATATGACACACCTATCAGCCGGGGGTGCCAAGTCATCCATTACTGCTCTGGAGACTGATAGAAATTGTGTGACAGGCATGATCTCATGCCCCAAGCATGGAGATTCCTCTTTAAAATGGACTCTTATCAATGGGTTCCGTTTCTGAAATTTAGAGGTTGCTTTTAAATTTCTACTCTATCTCCCTGTCAAGGACTCCTGATTATCTTCAGGATAAAGTTAAAATTCAATACCCTGGTAATTGAGGTCCTGTAGAAGCTGATCTACACCTATTTTCCCAGCGCAGTAGACTCTAACTTTGTTTTGTTTGTTGTTCTTTCTTAAGACTGGCTTGCTACTGTTTCTTTCTTTCTTTTTGTCCCTGGCAGATAAACAGCAGCAAGACAAAGCTTGAAGAAAGAGGCCTGGGAGGAAATCCTATGTAGTAGCTATTTCCTGAGAAGCGCAGAAGTTCCCATTATTAAAGTTGAGCAGTATGACACTTTCATATTGGTTATGAAAAAGCAATGTTCTCTGGATTTTTGCTTTGAGAAATGCTGGTCAAATTTCAAGTCGGGTCTAGAAATCGCTTAGATACAAGGATCAAAAACTATTTCTGCAGGAGCCCATAAATTAACTTTGCGAATTGGACTAGTTGCAAAGTGCTATGCCTGAGAAGAACTACATAAGATTTCAAACTTTTATTTTTCAGCACTGGAAGTGCTTAAATGCCTGCAGGGCTGATTCAACTGTCAGATCACGTTTTTTGCAACCCCTGGCTCAGATGCAGGGAGTAACCCATACCATCCGCAACCCCACTCTTCACCTCTAATACCATCCTTCCTACTCATTCCAAACAGCTTTCCTGATGAGAATTTGCTTGACTGCCACAGTATAGTCACTGGTGAGCAAGGACGTTGGTCACACATTTTGTGTTTCTTCAGACTTTAGTTCAATGGGTCCTGGACCTGCAGTGGTGTTACTACCATTTATTGGATTTGACTTTGAAAGAGGACCTTTTCACATGCCTCCAACCTCTGCAGATTCCACTCAAGGAAAGCAGTGAATTGTGGCTTTCGTATTTACCTCCCAGGGTTTTTGTTGTCAACCTAATTATTATTTGCAATAATAATTTCTGTTGGCCACTGGTGGTAATTCTACAAATTCCTTTTGGAGAAATGTTGCTCCACTTGAGATAAATGTTGGGTAACAGAATTAGAGGGAGAAAATATTTAGACCATTTTGTGATTCTAATTGACTTGCAAATTTTACTTTTTCTGCTTTAAGACGTGCTGTAGTTGTGAATCCTTAGGAAATCCATTTTGGATTGCTTATAATAATTTTTATCACTATTAAAAAATGAAATGAAATAAAAACACCTTGTTTCATGAGTTGATTGTAGACATTTTTAAATGTGTAGATAAGCACACAGAAGAAACTGAGACATCTGCAATCTCACAACCCAGGAAAACCATGATTAATATTCTGGATTTCCAAAGTTTTTCCATGTATAAGGAATTATGCTGAACATGCTACTCTTTACCTGTTTTTAAAATTTAATAATGGATGATACACCTCTTTCTACAGCAATTTAATTGCTATAATGATCCCTTATCCTGAAACTTTTTCTTAATATAGTTAACCAAGCTTCCTTATTTTTCTCACTATTATGTGAATGCTACAAAGATACTCTTGTAAATAAATATTTGTCTGAATCTCCTATTGAGCCCTTATAATTAGAATTTCTGAATCAAAGGTCATGACTTTTCTTGTTTTTTTTTTTGTTGTAATATATGGTAAAATTTCTCCTTAGGAAATTTGTATCAATTTATACTCCTACAAGTGGTGTAGATTTTTTAGAATCACAGTTGCCAAATACCTTTAAAATAAAAGTTTGTGTGTGTGTGAATCAACAAACATTTATTGAGCCTCCTCCGAAGTGCCAGGCACTGTTTTAGGCGCTAGAAGCATGAACAAGGCAGGCAAGGACCCTGCTGTTTCAGGAAGCTTAAATCTTATTGATGGAATTGAACCATAAACAAATAATATAACTTCAGGCTGTGATATATGCTGTGGAGAAGAGTAAAGTGGTATGCATAAGCATTTGTGTGACAGGAGAGTGGGCTGAAGGTATCACTATTTTAGATAGATGGTCGGGTAAGTCCAGCATAAGGATGCAAATCAAAATAGAAAC
This sequence comes from Diceros bicornis minor, assembly GCF_020826845.1. Lineage (NCBI taxonomy): Eukaryota > Metazoa > Chordata > Mammalia > Perissodactyla > Rhinocerotidae > Diceros > Diceros bicornis. Next base: position 17,672,585 of record NC_080740.1, read on the forward strand.
TGTTTCTAAAACTAATACTTGATTATTTCAGAAAACTTTGAATGTGGACAAGTATAAAGAGAAAATAAAAAGTTACTTATAATCCTAGCAATTTGGTTTATATCTTTTCAGTTTTTGTTTCATCACACACACGTACATACGTATGTGCACGCATCTATATATTATATATTATATATGTATATATATACATATGTTATATATATTATACATACGTGCACGCATCTATATATTATTAGCATAATACTGAATATACTCGCCCAGCGTATGTGGATAGTAGTAGTCAGAAGTTTGTACGGCCAGTAGGTCCAGTAGAAGAGTCAATGCTCAGAAACTTAAGGTTTTATTCTGTGGGCTTGTAGTTACCAAGAGTTTTGCAATTGCAACATCCCTTGGTAATTTGGTTTAAAATAGTCCCTTTCCCTCTTTCTCCTAAAAAGGCTGCATGGCATATATACAGGTTTGCTTTTTTAATTAAAGTGGGTTGAAATTCATTCCTTTGGGTGAAAATATTTGCAATAGTCTAGAGATCATTGGAGAAAGTGGAGAAGGCCGCAGGACAGGCTCTAGGAATTACGGTTTTGAGATGAACACTACCAAGAGGAAAAAACTTGCTAAAGCAATCTTGCAAATTCTTGGAGGATATCTTCCCGCCTCTGCAAAAACCACAGTCAATTCCCCCTCTGTCAGGCCTCTAAACAGCACCATTCTGTTCCACAGATTTATAAAATGAGGAGTCTTTTCTGATGCTTTTTCTCTTAGAGCCCATCTCCAATGCATCAGCAAGTCCAGTTGGCTCTACCTTCGCATTGAATCCCAACTCTGACCATTTCCCACTATGTCTGATCTTACCACCGTGGTGAGCAGCACCTTCATCGCTCACCTGGAGTATCTCGATCAACTTCTACCAGTTGGCTTTTATACTTGCCTCCTTTTCCCCCTGTCCCCAAATCTTTTCCTCACATAACAGCCAGGGCAACTATATCTCTGTATCAGGAGCTGAGCAGGAAACAGATGGCATACACGAACTGGGTAATTTGAAGAGTTTCATAAAGGAACAATTTACAAAGGTAAGTACAGCTTTGAGGGAAATCAAAAAGGGATGGTGCTGCATCTCAGAGCTCGGGAAGTGGTTAACAGAATCCAGAAAGGGGAATACCCAGACCTTACCCCATCCAAGCTCTTTGATGCTTTACAGCCCAATCCTGTTCACAAAGGGCCCCGAGCCAGGGAGGAGGGTAAAGAGTGGATCTGGAGGGGCAAATAGAAGGAATCCTTTAAAAGCATAAGTCTGAGAATTTCCTTCCCTGCTCCGGATCCTGAATGCGTGGGTATCTCAGTCATTAGAAGGATATACTCTTTCTCTTCTCCCGGTTCCGTAGAGGGAGTATTCCGAAGCACATCCTGGCTTCTCTCTGTCTCTAGACACTCTGCTCCTGGGAAGATGTTGTGACTTATCGAATTGATAAGTGTGGGATGGAAAACCAGGTGTGGCCCCTCACCCCCCTGGGAGTGAGCCAGCCAGAAAAAAGCAGGTGCCCCCCTCTGCTCTACCATCAGTGAGCCTTCCTCAGGCTGCCTCCCCCCATGTCCGTTGATGCTGCCATCACTTGACACTCAATGCTTCTTTCTGTCTAATGCTGGGGTTCAGTATTATTATCAAGTCCACTTGGCTAAATGACCTAAAGAAGCATCTAACAACTGCACCTCCATCAAAAATAAAATTGGTGTGTTGGCTTCCATCTTTACTTTAAAACAGAATTTCTTCCATCATTCACTCATTAAGTATTTTTTGAGAGCCTACTCTTTGCCAAATACTATTCTGCTGCTTAGGATGCATTAGAGAGGGAGAGAAAAAGAAAAACATGAAAATCCCTTGCCTTATTTTGCCAGTTACTTAAAACCTGGGTGGGGAAGAAGGATACGATTTACTGGGGGTCTCTTCTGAGACCTTCAGCTTTATTCAGAGGAAAGTTCTGATTAAAATAGAAAGTTTCATCATAGCCCACTAGGCTCATCCTGATACAATCCCTGCTTCTTCTGTCTTCGTCTCTGAGCACACTCCCTTTCCTGGTCCTGTTGGCTTCCTTGCTGTTCTTTGAACACACCACGAACTCTCCCTCCTCTGTCCTTTGCACATGCTGTTCCTCCCATCTGGACCACTCCCCACCTAGAAGGAGACATGATCTGCTCTCTCCCTTCTGTCAGGGACCTCTTCAAAGGTCGTCGTCACAATGAGGATTTCCATCCATCTGTATAAAATTAACACCCCACATCTGTTTCTAGTCTTTCTCAATTTCCCTTACCCAGTTTTATTTTTCTTCATATCGTTTATTACCACCACATGTATACGTCACACATTTGCTGAAGGGTGGCTGACACAGAGGAAGCACTCTCTGTCGACAAGGATCATGACGAGGAACATGCACTTACATAACGCCTACTGTCTGCCAGGCGCTGTTCTAAGAGCTGTGCAACCATTAACTCATTAACATCATATCATATCACTTCATATCACACTTCTAAGGTAGGAGCTGTTATCATGGGCACTTCACAGATAGAGAAGCTGATGCACAGAGACATTACGTAATCTGCCCAAGGTCATGGAGCTTATAAGGATGGAGCAGAGATCTAAACACAGACAGAATTGTACCCCTGATGAGAATTAGATACTGTAGCAGAACAGGGACTTTGTTTTCTTCATGTTCTACCCCCAGGGCATAGATTAGTGCCTGGCACCTAGTATAAATGTATTAATAAATGAATGCATGATGTTACCTGCTGCTTAGAGTTTTGAAGATTAAAAATATCAATATATGTAGAGGGTTTAAATCAGTGCCTGGCATATAATTAAAGCTCAATAAAGATGAGAAAAAAAAAAAAAGAAGGCTGTCCATAGCTGGCTTTCAGTTAACCTTGGCCTATATTAATACCCTTTCTCTATCTTCTGAGCAGCAATTAGATATTGTAATGGGTTCTCAACTTAAAATTAGAAGATCAGTTCTCAAGCTATGCTCAGATCTATTATTGCTGGACTACGAGCTGGACTAATGTCTTCAGTGCTAAAATCAAATAATGGAATTTTCTCAACTCAGAAAAATCTCAAACAAGTGGATAGAATCTTTAAAATTTTAGATTTTTCTCTCATGAATTTTTCTTAAAACATCAGATATTACATCTTATCTGCTGGGGACAAAAGTGAGTGAACAAGTAACAAACAAATACTAACAGGAAAAGATGGAAATAGCCCTAATTGGAAACCAGGAAGTGGCCTTGTTTTATTTATAAATATAGGATCAAGGGAGTGTGATTTATAACACCAACACTGAGTATTCTTGAAAAACGAATAAAATAAGTGCATAAATATTTATATATCTATTAGATCTCTGTATCTAGATGTAAATACATAAATTTTCATACTAAATCAGAGTTTTCTTGGATTGGAATAAATATATCTATATTTTTTCATGTGACACAAAGAGCACCTTAACGTTCAGGATGTTCTGCTTCCTGAACAAATTAGAGAACTATTGAACTTGGAAAGCAAGAACAAAGAAAAAGTAAAAACCTGACAAACCCAGTGTCAGAGATTTCCCGCTGGCTCACCCATTACTCAAACGAGGAAACCCGCAAGGACTTTAGCAGAACTGTGATTCCAGTGTAACTTTTGGTCTGAAGTTTATTCTCCGCCCACGTGTAACTCATTCGAGTGTCTAGGTGCCAAGAAACGCAGTTATGCAGTGTTACTCAGACACTATAAAGATAACTCATAGATCATTGTTGTTTCTTTTTTAAATATAACCATCCAGAAAATCATGATTTTTTTTCCATTGGTAAAGCTTATAAAAGAAAAGCCAAAATGAATTTTTAGAAGTTATCCAGTAGCCTAATGTTATCTTGCTTAATTATTTTTGCAAAGTAATTGTCTCAATGCAGGCCCTGATGGCAAAAAAAAGTTTGCAGCTTAAGAGTAAAAATGTGAAAATAACGTGTCATTTGAAGGGCCTAATTGTGCTTTTGGAAAGGGCACTGAACTCTAGCTATTTTCATTAGTGTGCATTGACTGTGCAAATTCCCACTTCATTCGGGCTTTGCCATTGCCCCCAAACCATGCCCTTTGTGTAAATATTAGTGCAATTTCTACCGAAAGCATAAATTGTGGGGATATTAACCAGATCTCCTTGAACAGTTCCACTGAGTTCCTCCTGACTGTAATGAATCTCACCCAGCAGTCAGCTGAAATATGTTTATTTTAAAACATTTAAACATTGACTTGGTGCAAAATAAGGTAGCAGCAGCAGCATGTTTAATGGCAATTTTCTCAGCAAAAAGAGAGAAATAGACGTATGCATTTACAGTAACTCCTTCTTACCTCACAGAAAGACACATTCCAAACCCAAAAAAGAGGAAGATAAAAAATTCCCCCCAAAAAAGTTGCAAAATCATTTCTCAAAAGAACCAGAACAAAACAAAACAAAACTCTCAAAACTTGGAATGTCCCCTTTTCTAAATTTTTCTTTCCTTTGCGATGTTGGCATCCCATTTCTCTCTCCGCTGTATCTTTCATCTTTGTAAATCCCCTTAGATCCTCACTATATTAAATTAAAAAAAAAAAAAAAGCTTCTCCCGCAGGCGATGTTATTGAAACCAGTCTGGTCTCACCCCTACAAACTCAGCAACCGGGCCAGTAATTTGTCCGTCTAACAGAACGACTCCTGTTCACTCCAAGAAGCAGGCAGGCTCTCTAAGCAAACAGCAAGACAGGTTAGCAGGTGTCTGGATCTGTCTGCGACCCTCTCTATCCTTCTGGAATGGTTTCTACATCTGATTAGAAGGTTGTTCATAATATGCTTCAGAAAAATGTAGATAGATAGATCTGGAACTGGGGGAATCCTTGTTTAAAATATGGGAAAATAGATAAAATATCGCAAGCAGCCTCTTATTGAGACCCTCGTCTTGTGATCACATCACACAGCTGCTTCACACTGGTGCTCAGCCTCGTGGAAGATGTGACTCAGCTTCTGTTGCGTTTTAAACATGTCTGGTCGCGTTACACAAAAAAATAAATAGCTATTTCCATAGCTCTACTTCAGTCTAGTCGCATATATTTGAACTTCATATAGCAAATAGCCCATTCTGTTGCACCTTAACTTTGCCTAGAACATAACACAAATGTGACCTCAATATATCTGAAGAACTAATGCTTAAATTTTATTTTTGTCTGCATCTCCATTCATTAAATGCTGTGAACATTAAAAAAATGTTATGTAAAAATAAACTCTGTGTTTCTGTATAGGATGTAAAAGAATAGAAGACTGCAGTTAGCATTTCTAAAAATAAGGTTAGGCACATTGCTCTTGCACTGTAACTACAAAGCCACCAATGATTGTAGTGAGTTAGGCAATTGCATTTGTAGCACATAATTGGCATTGACAATGAATGCAGAGGTATAAAATTCAGTTGCTGCTCTAATACTTGGACCACATCAGGTGGTCATAAACTAACTTCTAGAAAAATTTCAATACAAATTCACATTCTGCAGTTGTGTACCCCAAATCGTAAGGTGTATTTTAAAATCCAAACTCAAGAATAGTCTCTATTTTTTAAAGATAACAATTGGCTTGGCCAGGACTATTAAAGTCTGTTTCACTTTCAAACTTAAAAACTGGTTGCTACTACGTTCTCTAGGTCTCATGTACCTTATCTCATACAGTTTATAAAACTGTTGCGGTGAAGAGCATAGTATAGCATGATTCTGGTATCCTCAAGTTTATGGATGAAAATAAGGATGGGAAGAAGAACAAGTGTCCAGCACTATTTAGGAGTGAAGGATTTCTCTATTTTCTGCCCGCTCACATACAATCTGCAACAAAGTCCTGTCCACTCTACATTAAAGGTCCACCTTTCATTGTCTTGTCCGCCTCCTCCAGGCCTGGTTACCATCCTCTCTCACCTGGACTCATGCAGAATTTCCTGTCTTCTCACCGTTACTCTTGCCTCCTGTAGTCTATTCTGCACACAACAGCTGAAGAGATATTTAAAAAATTTAAATCAGAATACCTGACTCCCCTTCTTTTTTTTATTTTAATTAATTAATTAATTAATTTTTGCTGGGAAAGATTCACCCTGAGCTAACATCTGTTGCCAATCTTCCGCTCTCTTTTTTTTCCCTCCCCAAAGCCCGAGTGCATAATTGTGTATTATAGTTGTAAGTCCTTCTAGTTCTTCTATGTGAGCCACCACCACCGCGTGGCTACTGACAGACAAGTGGTGTGGTTTGGGACCTGGGTACTGGGCCTGGGCCGCCGAAGCAGAGCACGCCAAAATTGAACCACTAGGCCATCAGGGCTGGCTCCTGACTCCCCTTCTTAAAACCTCATAAAGGCATCCCACTGCACTTAGAGTAAAATCCATACCCCTCGGCTTGGCTCACATCGTCTACAGCCTCTAGCTCCTCATGTCCTGTCACACTGCTCTGCATTCACCATGTCTCAGCCAAACACTGGCCTTTTCTCTGTTCCTTTAATGTGCCAACCACTTGCCACTCCCTCTGCCTGTAAAAACTGTCCCTCTGATTTTTAAAGCCACACTAAATACTAAATACTGATTATATTTTCAAACAGCAAAGATATTGTTTAGCCATTCCCTTTTCTTAGAGCCACTGGGTAGATATTGCTGGTTCACCATAGTCTGTCTTCCCCTCCTTCTTGGGCATGCAGAAGACTCTACTCCCTAGACCACTTGTAGTCATTTGGGGCCAAAGGTTGAGCATTAGTCAATGAAATGTGAGCATAAGTAAGATGTCTCACTTTTGGGCTGAAGCAGTGGGCCCTCTGATTTTCGCATGACCAACTCCCTACCATTATTCAAGTCTTGGCTCAAATGTTACCCATTAAGGGAGCCCCCTCACTTGCAGCCCAGTCACTCTGCCCACATGACCCTATTGAGTTTTTTTTCCTCCATTACATTATTTACTGTTTGAAGTCATTTGTGTGTTTGTTTATTTAGTGTCCTCTCCTCCACTAAAGATACTAAGTTTCATAAGACAGGGACTTGTTTTATCTTTTGCACTGCATTAGCTCCTATGCCTAGTACAGTGGCTGGCACATAGCAGCGCTCAAGAAATATGTTAAATACATGAACAAAGTGGAAATAAGAAACATTCAACCTAGTCTCACTCTTCAAGACCTCAAATATGACGATAGGCAAACATCATTTAGTCAATCATTAATCCATTCCTCCTTCCATCCATCCAATCACAGATTCATTCAACAGCTTTCACTGAGCACCTACTATGAGTCAGGCACTGTACTAGACAATGCAAAAGTGAGTAATATAGGGTCCTAGCCATTGAGATGCTCATATCATGGTAGGACAGTAAGACATGTGAGCATATAGTTATAATACCATGTAGTATCTGGTAAAATGGAGATTGGGACAAAGTGCTATGGGAGTGACGTGGAGAGAGCAATTAGTTCTGAAACATTTAACGAACTATTTCACTAACAATACTCTATTATATGTTACCTAGCATTTTGATGTAGTAAAAGTGCTAAATTTTGAAGCTTATGTTCTGCTATGATTACAATGATCCTTCAAACATCCTTAGGAAAGCTACCAGTCTAATTTAATAAGACGGCAGGAATAGTTTGGCAAATTCAAATTTAAATGACATGTCACTTATTTTAGTAGAAGTACTATTCTGTTTGTATTCATAGAGTATGATTGTCACTAGGCCTGGGCTGTACGTTGGATGTTGAAACTCCTCTTCTTACAAATTAAATTTTTGAGCCTAGATGGTAATTTAATGTCTTTGTGCTTTGGTTTTCTCGTTGATATAAAGTAATGTCAGAAAAATTCCTTCTATTAACTTCAAACCAGTAATGTTTGAATTAAGTTTTAAATGGGGAAAAAAAAATCCAAACAAACCCTTTGCATGTCTTGAAATAAATCTTGAATTCTTGAATCCTGCTTTGATTTTTAGAGCTCTGTGATCTTGAGAAAATTAATAATCTTGCTAAATCCCAATTTCTTCAGCTTTAAATTTGGGTTGTTTTAAGAATTAAGTGAGTTAATGAATGTGCTTGGCACAACATAAGCCCTCAATAAATGGTAGCTATATTATTATTAGTAGTATTTTATTTTTGAAATACAGTCAATCCTTATTATTCATGGATTCCACATTTCCCAATTTGCCTACTCACTAAAATTTATTTGTAACCCTAAAATTGTAACCACCAGCCCTCAAGGACCAGTCCAAACTGAATCCATCTTATCAACAGAGTAATTAAGAGTATTTTTTCAGGAACTGAGAAACGATCCCTTGTCCAGTTCAGGCCAGTTGAGACCACGAACCCATCAACTGGGCCTGTGCAAATGCCCGATAAGTGACCCTTTTGACATCACAGGTCTGAAAACTCTACCCTCAGATCATACTAACACCACCATTTTGTGAACATGCATCCTATGAAGAGGCATGAAGCTTGATTACACTTCAGTCACCTCACTTCTCCTTACCTCCAATCATCTATCTCCACACTTTAGACTGTCCTGCTCTTCATCCCATAAATTTTGCCCCAAGCCCTGGATCAGGCAGACAGATTTGAGAGCATTGCCTCCTGTCCTGTCTCCTTACTGGTTGATCTCACAATAAAGCTTTTTTGTCTTTTCTCAAAAGCTGATGCCCTAATAATTGACTCTTTATGCACATCAGGCAAGAGAACCCCAATTTTGTCTGGTAACAAAATCAATACTTGTGGCGCTTCCATGGTCACTCGCGGACATGTGCATGCACAGAGCAGTGAGAAATTTGAGCCACCGAAGTGCATCCAACTGAAGTCGAACAAGGGGACACTATGCCTTCTTGTTTCACTTCTCATACTGTAAACAAATTTCCTTTTTGTGGTCTATTTAGTGCCATGTTTTTTCACTCTTGTGCTTTTTGTTGGAGATTTCAGTGTTTAAAACAGCCCCAAGTGTAGTGCTGAAGCGCTGTTCCTAAGCACAAGAATGCTGTCATGTGTCTTACAGAGAAAATACATGTGTTAGATAAACTTCAGTCAGGCGTGAATTATAGTGCTGATGGCCATGACATTATTATTAAATAAGTTGTCTTTAAACAAGTTATGCGTTGACCAGTTGACAAAAATAATGTGACCAAAGGCTTGTGGGAACCTCATCCTGTACTTCCCCCAGGAACAATGGTTCAGTCTGTGCGTGGGAGAGTGGGAAAGCGGGAGGACATGAAGTCACCAAGATGGCGGAGGAGGTTTAGAGAGCAGAGGGCCTCGTAGGCCATTGTAACAAATTTGGCTTTCACTCTGAATGAAATAAGGAACGACTGAAAGGTTTTGAGCAGAGAAGTGACGTAATCTGACTTTTTTTAAGAAAGAAGCCTTCTTTTTTATGTTTTTTGCAGGGGAAGATTTGCCCTAAGCTAACATCTGTTGCCAGTCTTCCTCCTTTTTTCTGCCCCCACCCCCACCACAAAGCCCCAGTACATAGTTGTGTATAGTTGTAAGTTCTTCTGGTTCTTCACTGTGAGCTGCGACCACAGCATGGCCACAAACAGACGAGCAATGTAGGTCCATGCCCGAGAACCAAACCCAGGCTGCTGAAGTGGATCCCACTGAACTTTAACCACTAGGCCATCAGGGCTGGTTCTGACTTTCGTTTTTAACGACCTGCTCTGACTGCCTGTTGAGAAGTGCTTGTTAGAGAGCTAGAGTGGGAGCAGAGAAAATGGGAGGACAGTGCAGTAAGCCAGTGGGGAGGTGACAGTAACTCAGACCAAGACAGTGGTAGCAAAGACGGTGAGAAGCAGTTGGAGTGTGGGTATATTTTGAAGGCAAGACTATGGAAGTTTCCCGACAAATTGGATGTGGGATGTAAGAGAAAGACAGAATTCAGGGATGTTTCTCTGGATTGAGCAAACGAAGAACACAGGTGGCATTAACTGATATGTCATCCCGTTTTTTTACCTATCACTGCACCATATTCAAAAGCCTACCAGTCAGTATGAACTTAATCGAATTGAGGCATGAATGACATGAGTGCATAGTGTGTGGCCTCCAGAGGCCGACTGCCTAGGTTCTAATGCTGTCTCACCACTTACTAGCTATGTGACCTTGAGCAAGTTACTTAACTTCTCTGTGCCTCAAATTCTTTTTCTGTGAAATGGGGATAATGATAATAGCTACCTCATAGAGATAGTACCTACCTCGATTCACCTTATAAGATTCAGTGAATTGATATACAAAAGCACTTAAAAACAGCATCTGGCACATATGTTAGCTAACAGTACAGTTTAAACACTAGATGTGAAGAAGTTGCAACTCTTTTTCCCATACCCTGTTAGAGTTGGTTTTTCCCGTCTCTTTCCATAGTGAGTCACTTGGTGACTTTTAGTTAGGAAGTTGTAAACCTTTCTGGGAACTTCACAATAAAGGGTAAATATGATTTCCATTTGCCTGTTTGATGTTAAAGGAACAAAAGAAATAACACTTAGACATGCCAGAGGAAATGTGCACACATTCGAATATTAAAATTAAAAGGAATTATTCTCAGAGTAATGCTTCAGCCTTTAATTATGTCAGAAAGAATAAAGAGGGAAAATGTTCAAAAAAGAGACCTTAGATATCATCTAGCTTAACCCTCCCTTTATTCATTCCACATGTTATGTAACCCAGGTGGCAGTGGCCAGGTGTCACCTGCTTGGAGCAACTAGACCTCTGCTATTGACATAAGATCGACTTAAGCCACATTATAAATATGCGGGAAACTCAGCATCTACTGATATCTTTAGTAATCCTTGAGGGGCTTTCAATTCTCTTCATTCTGCTCCAATTTGCTGTTATCTGTTAAAATCTCAGGCTCCACGCCTCTCTGATGTCTTTTTTCCATCCTGTTCCCAACATTGGACACAGTCTGGATTACTCCCATTTCGCAAAGCACCACAAATAAAATGTCAAATACGCAGAGGTTTTATTAGAACTTGTATTAACAATAAAGGGTTACAGAGCTGACAGTATGGGAAACAACTTCAAAATCATTACCATCACTCTCCTAAAATCTAGTGGGTAGTCCCTGTCATAGAGAATTTCTATGTCTCCTGAAAATATTGTTTCCAGTTATATTTTTGAGGCCCCAGATCTCTCCTCTCCTAAGTAGCCTCCCATCTCCAGACTTTCTAATTCTTATTTTATTAGGCAAGGCAGTTTAATACTCGAGCTACATTCTTCCCATCTAAACTAGGCCTTTCATTGTTTCCCCTTCCATAACAAACAGATGCGTTAAGATACACTGATAAACATGAGACATTTATTCCAACTCCCATCAATTGTGTTAACTATCCTAGAAGGCAAAACCTGGGATTCATTCATTCAATAACTTTCAATGAACTACTATACCAAGTACTGCACTGGGCCTTGGAGAGGCAACAACGAGCAAATTAGGTAGTGACTCTGCACTTACAAACTAACGGTCAACTGGCATAGATAGATGTTATTTTAAAAATTTACACAAGTGAATAATTCAAATTGTGAAGAGTATTAAAGAAAAGTCCAAGGGGCTATGAGAGTTTGTAAGAGATGGACGTCATCTAGTAAAGATGGATTAAAGAAGGCTTCTTGGAACTGAGATCAGATCTGAAAGATAAGAAGGAATAAAGAGGAGTGGGGGCAAAACCGAAGGGCCCTGAAGTGCAAGGAATCATGGAATCATTGGACCAACTAAAAGGGCCAGTGGCTTGAGGCGAGAGAGGGAGGCGGGAGGTAGATTCTGCAGGGTCTCACAGGATATTGACCTTAGTGCCGTCTATAGCAAGGGAAACCACCTGTCATTTAAGCCGCTCTGGCTGCTCCAGGGAAGAATGGTACAGAGGGAGGAGAAGTAGAAACAGAGAGGCCAGTGGAGAGGCTATTGGAGAAGTCCAAGCAAGAATTTACGGTGCCTAGACTCTTCCACCGTAGCGCATGTGGCAGAAAGGGTGTATGTTAAATTGTTCTCTCTCTGGGTGCACTAAATTACGTCCCAAGGGCCCTGTGGCACATTGCATACATCAAATAAAGAGAAACAAATATATGTCTATATCAAGGTTGCTCGACCTCGGCACTATCGACATATGGGATGGGATAATTCTTTGTTATGGGGGCTGTGCTGTGCTTTGTGGGATGTTTAGCAGCTTCCCTGACCTCTACCCGCTAGATGCTAGGAGCACCTCCTCTGCTTCCCCAGTCATGACATGCAAAAATGTGTCCAGACATTGCCAAATGCCCCCTGGAGTTTGGCAAGTGTAGAGGAGACGCAAAATTTCCCCTGTTGAGAACCACTGGTCTATAGGAACATAGACATTCATTTCTTTGAAATTATCTGAGAAACGTTAAAAATTTCCAGACTGGCTTCTCTGAAAATAATTGAGAAGAAAATCACAACAAAACTGAATGCTTTTGGAAGCATTCTCTAATAAAAATTCATTTTGTGTGGATAAAAAGGAAAAAAGGAAACATTTGGAAATCAAACTAAGTTTTTTACAAGGCTTCTATCACTAGAGGAAAAAAAAAATACACCAAAAAATCTTTTTTTGCCTGAACTTTAGAACTTTATAAGATATTTCTCGAGGTTTTCTTCTTTTAACTCTGACGTAATCCCTGAATGACTGAAATATGCTTCTGATTATTTACATAACATTTCCGTAAGAGGAAGCAGGCACGTTGCAAACACAGATACAGACAGTAACTTAGAAGAATTTTGGCTGATGATTATTTTTTCCTCTTCTTGAACATAGGGACTGGATATTTTAGATTTGCACGAAAAATAATTCATTTTTAAGGCTATTAGAAATTCCACTTAACACTTGATAATTTAGGACTGGCAAAAAATTGTGTTGAATAAATTACTATCTAAAAATGTCTAAATTTGACTAGCTATTGACGTCACACTGGGAAAAAAATCTAGCCCCAAATTAGTTTTTTAAATAGTTCATAATTCGCTTTAAAGAAGGTAAGGTTAAATTAGTATAAGGATTTTAATATCATTTGTCTGACTGAGAGTGGATCTGTTAGTATTTTTATGGTAGATAAGGCTTTCCCTTGTCCCTGCTCCTACCTCCCTCCCAAAGACCCTCCCCCTCCCCCAAGTCAGTACAACCATAAACTGCCCTTTTGGCAGATTACTCTCAAAGGCCTCATGGCAGGAAAAATTCTCTTGGATTTTGTCCTTTCCCTTCCATAGATCTGTTCCACTGAGTGATCTGTGATTCAGTTTCCAAATCATTATTGGCAGATAACTGGAGTTTAGAAAGATTTATTGTTTTTAATTAAAAGCAGTGCATTCTGAACGAGGACTGCAAAGTATAATCCTTCATAGACCCTGAGCACCATCACACAGTCCAGGAGCTCCTATGTTGTATCCAACTTTTCTCCCAGGACATTTTTTCTTTCAAAGAAATGTTTACTTGTGATCCAGCAGGGGCTTGTAAGAATCTGGAATTCCTTTTAGGCACTTTCAGATTTTAAAATCTGGGGAGATTTTGATCACTCTTTTACACAATCGATCACTGAAGCTAAACTCTGAAACATAACCTAGAGATCATCAGAACATTTAGTAATGTGTGTTTTGCACGTCAACTAACAAAAGCATGTGACTTTCTCCAGAGGCCGAGAGGCTCTAATAGAACATACATGCTATGGCAGACAGAGCCTGTGTGCACACGTGGCTTTCCCTCTAGCATATACAATCTGTGTCTCACACGACTGCTATCTCTGCCTACAATCTGGACAGTCAAGTTTTTCCTTCAGTGATTGATTGACATCAAGGGAAAACACTATCCTTACCATGTCATTTCACATTACATATGCACTGTGTCTTAGAGAAAAAATACACATCATGTTCCATGAGAGGCAAATACTGTCTGCAAATTGAATCCTTTGATTAGAGAGAGCCTTAGGAAACTGGTTCACGCCCAGATGCTCACCGAAGGACACATAAACTATTGTAGTGCATCGAAAAGACCTGCCTTCTAGTACTGTGGAAACTGTGTGTGTGTGTGTGTGTGCGTGCAAGTGCGCGTGTGTGTAAATCACTTAGCCTTCCTGTTCCTGCTTGCTCTTCTATGAATTATATCATTTTCATAGACTTCAAGATGTTATTGATTTGAAGGTACATCATTATTTTAGGTATCATTGAGAAAGAAAAAAAATGATGCCAATCAAACTATGACACAATTCTTTTTATCACTTAGAATTATTATTTATTTTTGCTAGTTAAAAGAGTTCTTTTAGATTTAGATATAGATTTTTGTCATATTTTACTCTTGCATATAGAAAAAGGAAAATAGGGCCAGCCCCGTGGCTTAGCAGTTAAGTGCTTGCGCTCCGCTGCTGGTGGCCCGGGTTCGGATCCCGGGCACACACCGACGCACCGCTTCTCTGGCCATGCTGAGGCTGCATCCCAGATACAGCAACTAGAAGCATGTGCAACTATGACATACAACTATCTACTGGGGCTTTGGGGAAAAATAAATAAATAAATAAAATTGTTAAAAAAAAAAAAAAGAAAAAAGGAAAATAGAAGCCAAATAATTAGTTAAGGTGTTCCTAATATTTCTTTGGGGTCTGGCTTTTCAGATTCATTTTTGAATCAGATTTATACATGCCTGTGGATGTTGATACAGCATGTTCAAAAAGACTGCTTTCCTATTGTCATTATACATTTTTCCCCAAGCTTCTGACACCTATTTATAAGTTTTAATGCTGTGGCTTTCTTCATCCTACCAAAAGGTATCAACAGAAGGTTTTCATACAACAGCTGCAACTTGAGTGGTCCTGAAATGACATGGATTTAGAGTTTTCCAGTCTTGCCACCAGAAATAACAAAAGTTTGTGCACAGTCAATGGCAACGGCATCATTACTCCTGCCTGGCCAACAAAGATTGCAAGACACTTTCCAATTTCAGCGATGTTAAAATGTGGAATAAAAGTGTGTTTCTTGGCATCAAAATATTGATTGAAAAACCTAAATGAGGTTGTTGTGAGTTTGTAAAATGACTTAGTAAATTTTACACATCATGCCTATGTAATACTTCTTTATTTAGATATTCCTGTGTTCATTGGAATAATAAGAGATGTTGCCATGGAGAACATTATGCCTGCTAGGTTTTAGAAGAAAAATGTCAGACTCAGAGTGCAACGCAGCTCCTAAGGGGTGTTATTTTTAGAGGTCAAGCGGTCACCTTGCCCCCCAAATATCTCTTATATTCATGCCGGAGTCTCTGAAATTCCAAAGTATTTAAATTCTTTTTGAGAAGATGCATATTAAAAACATAATCTGGAAACTGGGATGTGTTAATCTATTGCTAATCAATAACACCCAGGGTTAAGGTTGTTTATCAGAATAATTATGGGATCGACAGCCTAGTTAGAGAGAAACTAATCCATAGACATGTAATAAAAAGAGAATAATTGCAAAGTAATAAATGTACAAAGTGGCAGAGTATGACACAAAGTAAATATATAAATGCTGTACATATTAACAGGATCACAACATATCTACCCCCTGTAAATGACCATCTTAACTGACTCTAAAGGTCTTGAGGTGGGCAGCTGATTCTGGAAATGTTTTCCATATCCATGAATTCATATCTTCAGGGCATTTTAGAAAATAATTATGTGTTCTTTAAAAATGGGGCTATTTGAGCCAACCCTGACGGCCTAGTGGTTAAAGTTCGGTGCGCTCCACTCCAAGGGCCCAGGTTCAGTTCCCAGGTGCAGAACTATACCAGTCGTCTGTCAGCCATGCTGTGGGGGTGGCTCACAAAGAAGAACCAGAACTCACAACTATACACAACAATGTACTGGGGCTTTGTAGGGGAAAAAGGAAGAAAAAAGGAGGAAGATTGTCAACAGATGTTAGCTTAGAGCAAATCTTCCCCTGCAAAAAAAAAAACAAAATGGGGCTATTGTCACATAGTAGATAAAGAATAGGCAACTTCCTGAGTGTGACTTTTGGAAATTTCCTAAACCTGTTTTATCCCTCACCTTCCCCATCCACAGTGGAGGCGAGAACCATGCCCACCTGTATCCGTGAGCATGCCTTCACCTTGTTCTCTAGTGGCTTCCTCATGGTTGCCAAATGCATTCTGCAGTTTCTGGCATCACATCTAGACATAACAACAGTCAGTGCAAGAAGATAGGATGCTTTTTCAATTTTACTTTAAGGGAGAGAAAACGTTTCCCGGATGCCCTGTGGTTCATTGGCCAGAACTGGTTCACATGCTCTTCCTTAACTCCTCACTGGCGAAGGGAGAGGATTTATTGTGATCACCTTACTAACTAGGATTCACTCCTGAGTCACTTGCAAGGGATGGATGCTCTTAATAAGTAGGAATTCTGTCTACAAAGAGGTAGGTGGGAATGGCTGTAAACTGGGCCGCCTAACAGTTCTGCTCCACCATCCCATAGGATTATTAGAAAGGTAAATGATATAACTCCTACGAAGTACTTAGTAATAATGATGACAATGACAAGCACTTCTGTGACACTTGCTGTGTGCAACACATTGTCCTCTACATGTACAGCTTTACGTATATATATCCCCACAAAAGCCCCATGAGGCGTTTGTATTATTTTTATCTTCATTTTACAGATGTGGGAACTGGGCACAGAGAGGTGAAGTAACTTGCCCAACAGCTTGTAGGTGGCTGTGCTGAAATTAGAATCCTGCAGTCTGGTCCTGGAGCACACGTGCTTAACCAAACTCCTGGAAGATAACAGCTCAGCCCCTGTTAGCTCTTACTCTCATCTCAGCTGATCTACATGCCTCAAGCAACATTTACGGACTTTTTTCTTCTTGTTCTGTCCTTTGAAGAGATGGAAAGACACATTTAAAAAAAGGTAATAGAAGAGATTTGAATAAAAATTTAATAGAAGTGTTTTTCAAACTTTATATCATAACCTATTAGTGGGTCATAACATCTATTTAATGAGTCAGGACCAGCATTTTAAAAAATAAGATATAACACAAAAGGATAGGATAACATAGGTTGCCAAGTAAAATGTATTTCTTATTTTAGGTTGTGGTCAAAAAGTTGGAAAAACCTACTCTAAAATCTTGCTGCTGAGAGACAGCATTTGACAAGATCCAACATCCATTTATGACAAAAACTCTCAACAAAATGGGTATAGAAGGAAAGTACCTCAACATGATAAAGGCCTTATATGACAAACCCACAGCCAACATCATACTCAATGGGGAAAAACTGAAAGCCATTCCTCTGAGAACAGGAACAAGACAAGGGTGCCCACTCTCACCACTCTTATTCAACATGGTGTTGGAAGTTCTGGCCAGAGCAATTAGGCAAGAAAAAGGAATAAAAGGAATCCAAATAGGCAACAAAGAAGTGAAACTCTCACTGTTTGCAGACGACATGATTTTATATATATAGAAAACCCTAAAGAATCCATCAGAAAACTATTAGAAATAATCAACAACTACAGCAGGGTACAAAATCAACTTACAAAAGTCAGTTGCAGGCCGGCCCCGTGGCTTAGCGGTTAAGGGCATGCGCTCTGTTACTGGCAGCCTAGGTTCGGATCCCGGGTGCGCACTGATGCACCGCTTCTCTGGCCATGCTGAGGCCGTGTCCTGCATACAGCAACTAGAAGGATGTGCAACTATGACATACAACTATCTACTGGGGCTTTGGGGGAAAAAACAAAAAAGGAGGAGGATTGGCAATGGATGTTATTTCAGGGCGGGTCTTCCTCAGCAAAAAGAGGAGGATTAGCATGGATGTTAGCTCAGGGCTGATCTTCCTCACACACACACACACAAAAAAAAAAGTCGGTTGCATTTCTATACTCTAACAACAAACTAACAGAGAACTCAAGAATACAATCCCATTTACAATCGCAACAAAAAGAATAAAATATATAGGAATAAATTTAACGAAGGAGGTGAAAGACCTATATGATGAAAACTATAAGACATTATTGAAAGAAACTGATGATGACATAAAGAAATGGAAAGATATCCCATGCACATGGATTGGAAGAATAAACACAGTTAAAATGTCCATACTACCTAAAGCAATCTACAGATTCAATGCAATCCCAATCAGAATCCCCATGACATTCTTCACAGAAATAGAACAAAGAATCCTAAAATTCATATGGGGCAACAAAAGACCCCGAATAGCAAAAGCAATCCTGAGAAAAAAGAACAAAGCTGGAGGCATCACAATTCCTGACTTCGAAACATACTACAAAGCGATAGTAATCCAAACAGCATGCTACTGGCACAAAAACAGACACACAGATCAATGGAACAGAATCAAAACCTCAGAAATAAAACCTCATATCTACGGGCAGCTAATCTTCGACAAAGGAGCAAAGAACATACCATGGAGAAAGGAAAGTCTCTTCAATAAATGGTGCTGGGAAAACTGGACAGCCACATGCAAAAGAATGAAAGTAGACCATCTTCTTTCACCATACACAAAAATTAACTCAAAATGGATCAAAGACCTGAAGGTGAGACCTGAAACTATAAAACTCCTGGAAGAAAATATAGGCGGTACACTATTCCTCATTGGTCATAAAGGGATCTTTTCAAATTCCATGTCTACTCGGACAAGGGAAACAAAAGAAAAAATAAACAAGTGGGACTTCATCAGACTAAAGAGCTTCTGCAAGGCGAATGAAGCCAGGATCAAAATGAAAAGACAACCCACCAACTAGGAGAAAATATTTGCAAACCGTATATCTGACAAGGGGCTAATCTCCATAATATATAAAGAACTCACACATCTGAACAACAAATAAACAAATAACCTGACCAAAAAATGGGCAGAGGATATGCACAGACATTTTTCCAAGGAAGGTATACAGATGGCCAATAGGCATGTGAAAAGATGTTCAACATCACTAATCATCAGGGAAATGCAAATCAAAACTACACTAAGATAGCACCTTACACCTGTAGGAATGGCTATAATCACCAAGACAAAAAATAACAAACGTTGGAGAGGATTTGGAGAAAAGGGAACCTTCATTCACTGCTGGTGGGAATGCAAACTGGTGCAGCCTCTATGCAAAACAGTGTGGAGATACCTCAAAAAATTAAAAATAGAAATACTTTATGATCTAGCTATTCCACTTCTGGGTATTTATCCAAAGAACTTGAAATCAACAATCCAAAGGGGCTTATGCACCCCTATGTTCATTGCAGCATTATTCACTATAGCCAAGACGTGGAAGCAACCCTAGTGTCCATCAACAGATGAATGGATAAAGAAGACGTGGTATATATATACAATGGAATACTACTCAGCCATAAAAAAAGACAAAATTGTCCCATTTGCAATAACATGGATGGATCTGGAGGGTATTATGTTAAGTGAAATAAGGCAGACAGAGAAAGACAAACACTGTATGACCTCTCTCATATGTGGAATATAAACTAACACACAGAGAGAACAGTTTGGTGGTTACCAGGGGGAATGGAGTTGGGGGTGGGCACAAGGGGTGAAGGGGCACATTTTTATGGTGACTGACAAATAATAATGTACAGCTGGAATCTCACAATGTTATAAACTATTATGACATCAACAAAAAAAAAGTCTTGTACTGAAAGTGTGAACCAGCAGCATTGCAGCATATGGGAGCTCCTCAGGAATGCAAATCTCAGGCTCCATCCTAGACCTGCTTGAGTCAGAATCTGCATTTTACACACACACACACATTTCCAGGTTCTCTTGAAAAACATTGGAAAGCTGGACAACACAAGGCTATTATTTCCGTAGGGCAACAATCTGCTGGAACTGAGTAGCCCCTGGAAACGTTGGACAGAGCACCAAGCCTCAGTCCTCTCCTCTCCCCGCTGCACACAATTCACGCATACACGCTACCTGCCTGGTCACTGAAAGCATTTGAGTTTGGGACCTCTGGGACACGTTATCCCAGTTTTAAACTTTTCTTTATAGATCTTAATCTTTGGTCATTAGATCCTCTTTGGACTTTCCCAGTGAAAAGGATTTAACAAAAAATTAGGCTACTGACCCCCGAATTAGCAACAGAGTTTAACTAAAGTGTATTATCCCAACCATAACAAAAATACATGGCTCTGGACCTCCTGCCGCTGGCAATTGGCTTCCTCAGTTTTTACGCTGCTGACTCCCATTCTGCTGCTAAGAAGTGGGACCCACGCTTTTTTTCAGTGGTCTTATTCCTCAATGCTTCTTACAGGAGTTTTAGTCCTCCTAAACATATGCCCTTGCATTGCCTCTTCAAATGTTCATTCTGTTGTTCTATTTATTCTACCAGAGACTTTATTTTGTTGTTCTGAGAGGACAAAGTAATGTAATTTCAATTTCGTGTACTCAGAATAAATAAAGTGCTTCAGGCGTGGCGTGGACCAGCACTCACAGGGATCCAGTACTGGAGAGTAGGGACAAATGTCCTTACAAAGGATTTGGAGTATGAACTGGGTCAGACTGAGACACAAAGAGTGAGCAGGTCTGACTTTCCTCCTGTGAATGATAATTTCCTCACTTTAAGGGGCTTAGCTCTCCCTTCCGTAAGAAAGATATTTCTTGATGCAAGTAATTGAAGGCCAGGCTCAAACTGGCAACAAAGGAAATTTGCTAGCTCACAGAGCCAAAAACTGCAGGAGGAGGTCAGGCTTCGGGAGTAATCAGATCAAGGCTCCAGCTCTACCGCTCTTTCGAAGTCTCTCAACCCCGCCCTTCGCTCATGTATCTGCTTCATTTTTATCCTGGTTTCCTACACAGTAAATAAACAGCTAAAGTAGTTCCCCACACAACAACTTCCTGTGGAAGAGAGAATATCTGTCCTGAAAACTCTTTGGTGAGAACAAAGAAGTTTCCCAGAAGTCCTCACAAAAGTCTTCTTATATCCCTCTGGTCAGCATCGGGTCATTTGCCCATCCTTGAATGATTCACTGTGGCCGAGGTAACAAGACTAGGCTAACCAGGGCTTACTCTTAATTAGCTCATCCATACCTCATGGCTAAAAGGTGTGGGGTAGGGAAAATTATTACCGTGAAGGAGGGGTGGAAAGCTGGGTGGAGACACCTGCTTTAGAAGTTCTACAGCTGGGAAGAACCTTCATTAATTACAATCATCCTCTTAGTTGCGACTTCACATGTAGGAAAAAAAGACTTCATCTGGTAGCCTTCTTTTCTTTTCTTCATAAGGATGCACTCTTAATCGTAAAAGAATAAGGAAGGCAGTACTGCGCACACTGTCTTCTCTCAGTGCCTGTCTTAGTCAGCTCAGGCTCCCATAACAAAATATGGTAGACTGGGACGCTTAAGAAACAGAAATTGATTTTCCTACTGTTATGGAGGCTAGGAAGTCCAAGATCAGGGTGCCAGCATGGTTGGGTTCTAGGGGAACTCTCTTCCAGGCTTTGCAGATGGCTTGTTTTTTTTTTGCTGTGTCCTCATGTGGCAGAGAGAAAGAGAGAGAGAGATAACAGCTGACAGGGAGAGATCTCTCATCCTCTTCTTATAAGGCCATAGTCCTATCAGGTTAGGGCCCCACCCTTATGACCTCATTAATCCTTAGTTCCCTTCTAAAGACCCTGTCTTCAGATAGCTACATGGGACATTAGGGTTTCCACATATGAATCGGTGGGGGTGGGGGAGGTGGAGGACATTCAGTATAAGCATTGCCCATTGTTAATCATTGCCCAAGTATTTTTTGAACATCTGTCCTGTACTCAGGCTGGACCAGGTACTGTGATAGTTGGAAGCGCAGTCAGGTGGGATGAAATACTCAATGGGGAGGCAAGACCAGTAGACCGTAAACCAGAACAAATGCTGTGAGGTAGAATAAAACCTGAGAGGACTCCAGAGGGGCAGGGATCAATGAGGAGTGGAATGGCCCAAAACACTTTATGGAGGAGATGAGGCCTCAGCTGGGATTTTGGAATGGGTGGAGGGAATTAAAAAGTGTGTGACAGGGTAAAAAGCTAGACCAGAAGGGTAGCAAGAGAATGGAGAGAAAGGGCCAGGTACTGCAGAGCTCTTTAGAGAGGACTGAGAAAACTTCATAACAGATTGGCGTGGAGAGGACTTCATAATAGAAGCATGGAATGAATGGGTGAGGAGAGTCGTTCTTTATTTTTTTTTAATTATTTTGTTGAGGTCATATTGGTTTATAACATTGTGTAATTTCAGGTGTACATTGTTATATATCATCTTCTATGTAGATTACATCATGTTCACCACCAATAGTCTAGTTTTTATCCATCACCATACATATGTGCCCCTTTACCCCTTTCACCCTGCCCCAACCCTCCTCCCCTCTGGTAACCACTAATCTGTTCTCCTTATCCATGTGTTTGTTTATCTTCAACATATGAGTGAAATCATACAGTATTTGTCTTTCTCTGTCTGGCATGTTTCGCTAAGCATAATACCCTCAAGGTCCATCCCTGTTGGTGCAAATGGCATGATTTTGTCTTTTTTTATGGCTGAGTAGTATTCCATTGTACATATATACCACGTCTTTTATATCCATTCATCTGTTGATGGGCAGGGTTGCTTGCACAACCTGGCTATTGTGAATAATGCTGCAGTGCACATAGGGGTGCATAAATCTCTTTGGATCATTGATTTCAAGTTCTTTGGATAAATATCCAGTAGTAGGATGGCTGGATCGTATGGCATTTCTATTTTTAATTTTTTGAGAAATCTCCATACTGTTTTCCATAGAGGCTTCACCAGTTTGCATTCCCACCAGCAGTGTATGAGGGTTCCCTTTTCTCCACATCCTCTCCAACACTTGTTATTTCTTGTCTTGTTAATTATAGCCATTCTAGGGAGAGTGGTTCTTTTAACGGAGATCAGAAATTCCAGAAGGAAGGAAGGTATGGGGGTGGGTTAGGTACATGGGGAAGGATGAGGAGTTCATTTTAGAAATATCAGTTTTTAGAAACTGGAGAATTTACTAAGGAAAATATCTTTAATGTCATTGAGAAGGAGTGCAAGACATGAGAAAAAGTAGGACAGGAGATAATGAATATTTGAATCATTATCATAGGTTGATAATTGAAGCTAAGGAAATGAATGATCTCTTTGAGAAAATACGTAGAGATGCATGGAAAGAAAAGAGCTAATAGCCATCATCATTACCCTGAAGGATCTAGCAATAGCAATGGCATAATGGTATAAGACTATTGAAAATTTAGTGGATTTAGTTCTGATTTTCTCGGGGTATACACAGCACTTGGTGCTATGTAACACAAACATTTGTTGGTTGGTTTGATGATTGAATGAATGAATGTTAGAAGTTTAAAATCCAAAATGCCCAGTGTGCATAGGAGATGTTTTGAGGTCCAGTAGCTTTCTCATTCCATTTAATTGAGTGTTTTGAGCATTATTTATTACTCATACACTGAAGAAATGATTAGCTAAAATGATTCTCCCATCACATGAAGGGATTAATTAGCTCAGTTTTCAGAGAAGTCATCTGACTGTCAGATTAGTCCAGGTACTTTCATGAAGGCATTCCTGGTGGGCAAGGAGCCTGGGAGAGCATAGCCCTGTGCTGTGACCTAGTTTTCCCCTTGGAATCAGGTCCTCTCTCCTGGGCCTACCTCAGCCTCTCCCCTGGCAGTTCCGCTGTGGCTGACATTTCTCCTTATACCAGCAGCTGCTGCTGACAGTTGGGCCTTAGTTTCCTTGGTGAAGACAGTGTACAGTGGCCTGCCTTTAAATGTCCTACTCCTCCCTTAGGAGCTCAGGGCTGCTTACAATCGCACTGAGTATTTTAGATCCTCCAACCTCTTCTCTCCCATCAGCAAAATTTACCATTCTAGTGACTAGTTCTTGTGGGATCCTGGGGTGGATGAATGAATTTTATGCTAACTGGGGACTTTCTGAAGACAAAGCCTTGGTTCAGATTAAGGGGTTGATTAATAATATATGTAGTGTTTTGGTAAAATGCCAGGACTTTAAATCCAGACAATCTTGGATGTGAATCACTAGTCTTTAATTTGGCAGGTGTGTGATTTGAGACAGTTGTTCAACCTTTCTTGAAAACGGTTTCTCCAACTAAAAAATAGATATAATAATTACCTTTGAAGGTGGCTGTAAGGATGAATAAGATAATGTACACAAAGAGACCTTGCAGCACCTGGCAGATTGTAGAAGCTTCAGAGGATGGTACTTATATGACAGGCCAAAGAATAATACGTGTGTGCCATTTCTCCACTTCACAAGTCACTTTACATGGGCTTTGGAGAAAGAAGATTAAGGCAGACAGAAACACAATCTTTCTCCTAATTTAGGAATACACACTCCAGGTTCTCACTGGTCAGAGCTTTTCAATTTCTATGATGTTATTTTGTAAGCTAGTGCTTCAGTATACTGAAGAACAGTACCCTAGAGAACTAAGCAAGTTAATAGATTTTCCTTAAATTGGAGTAATTTTCTTCTCTTTTATTGAATCAAGAAAGCTAACTGTCAAAGAGGCATAGAATGGTGTAGATAATACCCTAAGGTAACAAAACTCTATTATATTGTATTCCGTTAGAGCTGAGCCGAGGGTATTTTGGAAGGAAATTTCACTGTGTAATAAGGGGGATTGTAGCTGAAACTTTATGGTGCATTTTTCTCCAGGTTTTTCTGCTTTGTGCCTTAGCAGCATTGTCCCAAATGGACATATCCCAGGTTCACTTTTTCCTCTTGAAAGAATCTAGTGTTAACACTGTTGGAGATTATCTTTGAAGTCAACAACATTAAAGTGAACAGAGGCTGGGAGGAAGTCAAGATGGCGGCGTAGGCAGACTCTGAACTCACCTCCTCCCGTGGACACAGCCAATTTACAACTACTGGTGGAAAAATTACCCCTGAGACAGAACTGAAAACTGGATAAGAGGAACTCCTGCAACAATGGACAATCCTAACTGAGGTAGAAGAGGCAGAAACTCCCTTCTGGAGAGAAAATGCTGCCTTCACAAGCCGCAGCGCCTCACGGCCGCCAGGGAGCAGCCCACAGGTCCGCAGCCTCCCTGGAGGCACGGGGCCCCGAGACGGGGAGCGCCCCCGCTGTGGGCATTTTGTGGACCCAGCACAATGGGCATGAGTGGCATAATGTCTGACTTTGCCTGCTGCTGAAACATTGGGGAGTACCCCCAGAAAAGCTGATTCACAAAGAAAGTAAAGCTGGCTCTTAAAGGGCCCACGTGCAAACTCACCCATTTCAGAAAGCAACCTAAAATCACCAGAAAGAAAGGTGCACAGTGCTTTGGTGAAAAGAGACTCACCTGATAGGCCCTGAGTGCATCTCGGTGAGAGGTGAGACCTCTCCAGGGACTGGGACATTGGCGGCGGCCATTGTTGTGGCCTGGTGTGGGCGTGCTGACACAGACGCCATGGGAGTTCTCCCTGGGGCCAGGGTCTGCCCCACCGGCTAGAGCACCTATTTAATCCAGCTCAGCCAGGGCAGGCAGCCCACCCTAGAGACTGGCCCCACCCAACAACAAGCCCTCAGGCAACTTGTGGGCCTACATAGATTGGTGACTGGATTCTCTGCAGTCTGGCAACTGAGCTGACTTCGGTGAGGCAGGGCTTACATAAGGAGCCGGTAGAGAGTGCGGGGCGGTGCTGGAGTGTGTGGGGCTCCAGCCATCGAGAGACTGGGTCCACTTCGGGTGGTCGGGGCGCACACACAGGGCAGGACTGTGTTGACCA
Organism: Diceros bicornis minor; assembly: GCF_020826845.1. NCBI lineage: Eukaryota > Metazoa > Chordata > Mammalia > Perissodactyla > Rhinocerotidae > Diceros > Diceros bicornis. The sequence goes on from NC_080740.1 coordinate 17,698,298, forward strand.
TGTGTGCGGACCTGTGGGCAGCAGGGCTTGTCAGCTGCAGAAGACTTGTGCTTCTCAAAGACCCACATGGGGGTTTGCCCCACCTTCCAAAGCCTGAAACAATTGGGTGCTCCTGTTCCTGAGGCCAGCCCCACCCAGCTGCAATCCTCAGAGAGCTGACAAGAGACCTAAAGGCTGGAGGCTTATAGCAATTGTAAGGCCCTGAGCCTAACAACCTGCCACGCTGGGGGCCTACTCACTTGAAAGAAATACTGCAACACAAATATGGTATTAGAACTTGCAGCCAACTGTGCTGGGGCTCCCTACACCTGATAAAGAGACTGAAGGGCCCACAACAACTACAAGCAGCTGAGCATTACAACAGCTGGCCAGGAGCATAACTCGGCCTCCCTGGGCGCCTACAGGGAGAGCAAACAGGCCACCACAGAAGGACACATGTAGCCGACATAGGGGTCACCCCTGGAACATTGAGAACTGAGGGAAGCACACTGCAGGCCTCCTAAGCCATCACTTACATAAGATCACCTATCCAAGAGCAGGAGATGTAGCTGGCCTACCTAAAAGGTAGACACAAGCACAGGGAAAGAGGCAGAATGAGGAGGAATGGAGGATTCCAAGTAAGGGAACAGGACAAAACCCCAGAAAAGGAACTAAGTGAAACAGAAATGAGCAACCTACCCGACAGAGAGTTCAAACAAAGAGTGTTAAGGATGCTCACTGATCTGGGGAGAAGAATAGATGAACTCAGTGAGAATGTCAACAAAGAAATGGAAGACATAAAAAAGAACCAATCAGAAATGAAGAATACAATACTGGAAATGAAAAATTCACTAGAGGGACTCAAAAGCAGAGTAGAAGATACAGAAGAACGGATCTGTGAGCTGGACAAAAGACTAAAAGAAATTACCCAAGCTGAACAGGTGAAAGAGAAAAGAATTAAAAAGAGTGAGGACAGTCTAAGGGACCTCTGGGGCAACATCAAGTGCACTAACATCTGTGTTATAGGTGTCCCAGAAGGAGAAGAGCGAGACAAAGGGGCAGAGAATCTATTTCAGGAAATAATAGATGAAAACTTCCCTAACCTAAGAAAGGAAACAGACATCCAGGTACAGGAAGCACAGAGAGCCCCAAACAAGATAAACCCAAAGAGTCCCACACCAAGACACATCATAATCAAAGTGCCCAGAATTAAAGATAAAGAGAGAATCCTAAAAGCCGCAAGAGAAAGTCAAGTTACATACAAAGGAAACCCCATAAGGCTCTCTGCTGACTTCTCAGCAGAAACCTTACAGGCTAGAAGAGAGTGGCATCATATATTTAAAGTGCTAACAGGAAAAAACTTACAGCCAAGAATACTCTACCCAGCAAGGTTATCATTCAAAATGGAAGGAGAGATCAAAAATTTCCCAGACAAGCAAAAATTAAAGGAGTTTGTCACCAAGAAACTGGTGCTACAAGAAATGTTAAAGGGACTGATTTAAGGGGAAAAGAGAAGACCACAAATAGGAAAAATTATCTATTTCCATGACAAGAGGGTAATGGATACAAATGCACAAAAAAGAGGTTAGATATGATATCAAAAACATAAAAGGAGGGAGGAGGGGAGTTAAAGAGTAGAGCTTTCAGACAGAGGTCAAACTAAAGAGACCATCAATTCTGTATAGAAGAAGAAAGGAACAGAGAAGGACTACTAAAACACTGAGAAAAAAAAAAGTTAAAAAATGGCAGTAAGTACGTACTTATCAATAGCTACTTTAAACATCAATGGACTAAATGCTCCAATTAAAAGGCATAGGGTAGCTGATTGGATAAAAAAACAAGACCCATATATATGCTGCATACAAGAGACACACTTCAGACCTAAAGACAGTCACAAACTGCAAGTGAAGGGATGGAAAAAGATACTCCATGCAAATGGCAATGAAAAGAAAGCTGGGGTAGCAGTACTCATATCACACAAAATAGACTTTAAAACAAAAACTGTAAAAAGGGACAAAGAAGGGCATTACATAATGATCAAGGGAACAATCCAACAAGAGGATATAACACTCGTAAATATCTATGCACCCAATGTAGGTGCACCTAAATATATAAAGCAATTATTAACAGACATAAAAACAGACATAGACAATAACACAATAATAGTAGGGGACTTTAACACTCCACTTACACCAATGGATAGATCATCCAAACAGAAGATCAATAAGGAAACATTGGCCTTAAATGACACACTAGAACAGATGGACCTAGTAGATATATACAGAACATTCCATCCAAAAACCAAAGAATACACGTTCTTTTCAAATGCACATGGAACATTCTCCAGGATTGATCACATATTAGGCCACAAAACAAGTCTCCATAAATTTAAGAAGATTGAAATAATACCAAGCATCTTTTCTGACCACAACGGTATGAAACTAGAAATCAACTACAGGAAGAAAATCAGAAAAGCCACAAATACGTGGTGATTAAACAAGATGCTACTGAACAACCACTGGGTCAACGAAGAAATCAAAGAAGAAATCAAGAAATACCTGCAGACAAATGAAAATGAAAATATGACATGCCAGAATTTATGGGATACAGCAAAAGCGGTTCTAAGAGGGAAGTTTATAGCAATACAGGCCTATCTCAACAAACAAGAAAAATCTCAAATAAACAATCTAACAATGCACCTAAAGGAACTGGAAAAAGAAGAACAAACAAAGCCCAAAATCAGTAGAAGAAGGGAAATAATAAAAATCAGAGCAGAAATAAATGAAATAGAAAGTAAAAAAAAACAGAAAAAATTAATAAAACCAAGAGCTGGTTCTTTGAAAAGATCAACAAAATTGACAAACCTTTAGCTAGACTCACCAAGCAAAAAAGAGAGAAGGCACAAATAAGTAAAATCAGAAATGAAAGAGGAGAAGTTACACCAGACACCTCAGAAATACAAAAGATTATAAGAGACTACTATGAAAAGCTATATGCCAACCAATTCGACAATCTGGAAGAAATGGATAAATTCTTAGAATCATACAACCTTCCAAAATTGGATCAAGAAGAAGTAGAGAATTTGAATAGACCAATCACCAGTAAGGAGATCGAAATAGTAATCAAAAACCTCCCCAAAAATAAAAGTCCAGGACCAGATGGCTTCCCTGGTGAATTCTACCAAACATTCAAAGAAGACTTAATACCTATCCTTCTCAAACTCTTCCAAAAAGTTGAGGAGGGGGGGAAGCTCCTTAACTCATTCTACGAAGCCGACATTACCCTGATACCAAAACCAGACAAAGACAGCACAAAAAAAGAAAATTACAGGCCAATATCACTCATGAACATCCATGCAAAAATCCTCAACAAAATACTAGCAAATCGCATACAACAATACGTTAAAAAGATTATACACCATGATCAAGTGGGATTTATTCCAGGGATGCGGGGATGGTTTAACATTCGCAAGTCAATCAACGTGATATACCACATTAATAAAATGAAGAGTAAAAATCACATGATCATCTCAATAGATGCAGAGAAAGCATTTGACAAGATACAGCATCCATTTATGATAAAAACTCTGAATAAAATGGGCATAGAAAGAAAGTACCTCAACATAATAAAGACCATATATGAGAAACCCACAATTAATATCATCCTCAATGGTGAAAAACTGAAAGCTATCCCTCTAAGAACAGGAACCCGACAAGGATGCCCACTGTCACCACTCCTGTTTAACATAGTACTGGAAGTCCTAGCCAGAGCAATCGGGCAAGAGAAAGAAATAAAAGGGATCCAAATTGGAAAGGAAGAAGTGAAACTGTCACTATTTGCAGATGACATGATTTTATATATAGAAAACCCTAAAGAATCCACCAGAAAACTTTTAGAAGTAATAAACGAATATGGTCAAGTTGCAGGATACAAAATCAACATACAAAAATCAGTTGCATTTCTATACACTAACAACGAAGTAGCAGAAAGAGAAATTAAGAATACCATCCCATTTCCAATTGCAACAAAAAGAATAAAATACCTAGGAATAAACTTAACCAAAGAGGTGAAAGAGCTGTACAAGGAAAACGATAAAACATTGCTGAAAGAAATTGAAGAAGACACAAAGAAATGGAAAGATATTCCGTGCACTTGGATTGGAAGAATTAACATAGTTAAGATGTCCATACTTCCTAAAGCTATCTATAGATTCAATGCAATCCCTATCAAAGTTCCAACAACATTTTTCACAGAAAGAGAGCAAAGAATCCTAAAATTTATATGGAATAAAAAAAGACCCCGAATAGCTAAAGGAATCCTGAGAAAAAAGCACAAAGCTGGAGGTATCACACTCCCTGATTTCAAAATATACTACCAAGCTATAGTAACCAAAACAGCATGGTACTGGCACAAAAACAGACACACAGATCAATGGAATAGAATCGAAAGCCCAGAAATAAACCCACACATCTATGGACAGCTAATCTTTGACAAAGGAGCCAAGAACATACAATGGAGAAAAGAAAGTCTCTTCAACAAATGGTGTTGGGAAAACTGGATAGCCACATGCAAAAAGATGAAAGTAGACCCTTACCTTCCACCATACACAAAAATTAACTCCAAATGGATTACTGATTTGAATGTAAGACCTGAAACTATGAAACTTCTAGAAGAAAACATAGGCAGTACGCTCTTTGACATCGGTCTCAGCAACATATTTTCAAGCATGATGTCTGACCGGGCAAGAGAAACAATAGAAAAAATAAACAAATGGGACTACATCAAACTAAAAAGCTTCTGCACAGCAAAGGAAACCATAAACAAAATGAAAAGACAACCTAACAATTGGGAGAAGATATTTGCAAACCATACATCTGATAAGGACTTAATCTCCAAAATATATAAAGAACTCATGCATCTCAACAACAAAAAAACTAACAACCCAATTAAAAAATGGGCAAAAGACCTGAACAGACATTTCTCCAAAGAAGATATACAGATGGCCAACAGACACATGAAAAGATGTTCAAAATCATTAATTATCAGGGAAATGCAAATCAAAACTACAATGAGATATCACCTCACACCCGTCAGAATGGCTATAATTAACAAGACAGGAAACAACGTGTGTTGGAGAGGATGTGGAGAGAAGGGAACTCTCATACACTGCTGGTGGGAGTGCAAACTGGTGCAGCCACTATGGAAAACAGTATGGAGATTCCTCAAAAAATCAAGGATAGAACTACCATATGATCCAGCTATTCCACTGCTGGGTATTTATCCAAAGAACTTGAAAACACCAATGCATAAAGATATATGCACCCCTGTGTTCATTGCAGTGTTATTCACAATAGCCAAGACTTGGAAGCAACCTAAGTGCCCATCAAGGGATGAATGGATAAAGAAGATGAGGTATATATACACAATGGAATACTACTCAGCCATAAGAAACGATGAAATCCAGCCATTTGTGATAACATGGATGGACATTGAGGGTATTAGGCAAAGTGAAATAAGTCAGAGGGAGAAGGTCAAATACCGTATGATTTCCTTCATTAAGTAGTAGATAATAACAACAATAAACAAACACATAGAGACAGAGATTGGATTGGTGGTTACCAGAGGGGAAGGGGGGAGGGAGGAGGGCAAAAGGGATAATTCGGCACATGTGTGTGGTGATGGGTTGTAGTTAGTATTTGGGTGGTGAACATGATGTAATCTATGCAGAAATAGAAGTATAATGATGTACACCTGAAATTGATACAATGTTATAAACCAATGTTACTGCAATAAACAAAAAATAAAATAAAATAAAAAATAACATAAAGTGAACAGAGGAATGTTCAACTTCCCTTGGAAGGAGAGTTTCAGTTGGCCTTATCATCTTCCTCCCTCCATTTGTACAAGCCAGAGTCACTGGTATCTTTACCATAAATAAGCAGGCAGGTGACTTTGCAGCTGCTCCTGAGTACCAGCCAAATCTTCTGCAGAAGTTTTACTCTCTTCTGACTCTTATACCAGCTAAGACTCAACTGCTCTTTCTACAAATGCTGTCATAAGTTTTATAAAAGCAAATATATTCCTTATTTACTAGTCATGTCCTGAAATTTTTATTGATATCTGTATTTTAGCATTAGGAGTATATATCAAAATTTCTCAATGCTAGGTAAAAATACATATCTTCATGCTAGAATTGGGAAGATTCTAGTTACTTTAGGTAAGAAATAGACTTATGTCTAAAGAGCCAAACGAATCTCAAATTACATAGTTTGATTACGTGGCTTTCTAAAAGCAGGGTCTCACTGGGACTTCGTCCCCATTTAATAAGTAGACTATTAGTTTACAAGAAATTGCAGCATCAGTTTTATCATGAAGAATGAAGAAACTGAGGTCCAGATTGTTTACTGATGTGTACATTGTGATCAGCTATCTAAAGGAAGACTGGGATCTGAGATTCTTGGTTCCTGACCCAGTGTGCTTTCTAAAACACTGTGGTTATTGGATAATATTGTGGCTAGGTTTAAAAGAACATGGTGAGGACCGGCCCAGTGGCGTAGCTGTTAAGTTACGCTCCTCTTTGTTGGTCCGGGGTTTGCAAGTTTGGATCCCGGGCACGGACCTACACACTGCTTATCAAGCCATGCTGTGGCAGTGTCCCATATAAAGTAGAGGAAGATGAACACAGATGTTAGCCCACCCCACGGATGTTAGCAAAAAAGAGGAGGATTGGCAAGAGATGTTAGCTCAGGGCTAATCTTTCTCAAAAGAGAAAAAAGAACATGGTGAGTTTTTATTGTTTTGAAATAAAGTAGTGGCCTACATAGTACTACAAACTATTTCCTACAGTGAAATTCAATTGTGTAAATTTTAAGCTACAGTTTTGGTTTAAGTACAGGGAAATTATAAATTTTACAATAATATAAAATCTTGAAGACCAGAGCCTGAACACAAGGCTATGCTATTTTAACTTAATTATATCAGGAACTCTAAATAGAAAGGTATTGCTGGAAGGGCCCCCAAAGACCTTTGTTCCTTAGATGAGGAAACAGGAAATAGGGCCCCAGAAAACTCAAATGACTTGTTCAAGTTCATTCAGCCACTTAGTGTCTATGGACCAGAACTTAGTTTTCTTATCTCCCAGAAGAGTGCTCGCCCACCATAGTATCTTGTCAGGCAAAAAAAAAAAAAAAAGGGGAGGGGTGGTTTCCTTTGATCTATATTGATTTTACTATTCTCTAAAGTGAGGAATAGCTAACTGTATTTACTCTGAATAGGTAGCTTTTCCTTACAGGTACTACATTATCATGTTTTCTTTTTTGGAGAGAAGGGGGGTGTTATGGATTGAATTATGTTTCCTAAAAAGATATGTTGAGGCCCTAATCCCCAATATCTTGGAATGTGACCTTATTCAGAAAAGGGTCATTGCAGATTTATATGAGTTTAGTTTATATGAGGTCATAGTGGAGTAGGGTGGGCCCTTAATCCAATATGACTGTGTCCTTATAAAAAGAGGAGAGACTCAGAGGGGAGAATGCCATATAAAGAGACAGAGACACATCGGGAGAAGATGGCCATTAGAGAGCAGAGGCAGAGATTCCAGTGATGCATCTGCAAGCCAAGGAAGGCCAAAGATTGCCAGCCCCCACCACCAGAAGCAAGAAGAGGCAAGGAAAGATTTTCCTCTCCAGCTTCCGAAGGAACAAGGCCCCGCCATGATTTTGGACTTCTAGCCTCCAGAACTTTAAGAGGATAAATTTCGGGTGTTTTCAGTCTCCGGTTTGAGGTACTTTGTCAAGGCAGCCATGGAAAACGAATACAGGGGACAATGTAATGAGGCATTTATTCGGCTCTTCCTGATCAGTCTGCTCAAGACACTCATACAAACTCACCAGCTTCAGCCTGTGGCCACTGCTACCCTACCCAGCACGTACTCCTATGGCTGTTTCCTCCTATCACTGTTTCCTCGCCAGGGATTCCTCGAGTTGGCTTGCCAAATGGGAGGAAGAATAGTGAATGGAGGAAACATTTTCTCCTCTGCTTTTGTAATTTTGGAATTAACAATGTGGAGAAGAATGCAGGTGTGATTTTGTTGTTGTAGGTTCTGGGTGTGCTTCTATAGGCTGCCAGCATACTGTTGTCTGCATGATCCATGTGTTGTATCTTAGTTTCCCGTTATTTTCCCATTATTCTAAACATCTTGAGTACTGCTCTTTGGGATTCAGACTTGTCAAGATGTCTAGATTATAAAAGTGTGCCATGTACTAGAAAGTGGAAATGTTGATATCCTTAAAAAAAAAAAAAAAAAGCGAATAGAGCAGAACTGGCTGCTTATTCTAACAAGTTTTTGCATTTCTGTCATTATTTAAGCTATTAATTCATTTGAAAAAAAAAATGACCTAATAGGTGCAAATTCCTACATTCAATAAGAATCAGGTAGCTTTTCCTTTTGGCAAGAATTCATATCATCCAAAGAAATAGTGTAATACTTTGACTATCATCAGTTGTATCCTCATTGTTAGATCTATAAGTTGGCAAAATTAACATCATCTTATAAGGTTAAAAATTAAGACAGTATATTTTAATCTTTCATATCCTGCTGTTCATTGGTAAGACTGTTTTGTGTAACTAGTAAAAAGACCTCTAAATTATTCAAGGTGATGTTCTAACTCACTATTTTCACTTGATTAATGTTCCCAGAGACCTACCATTGCCAGAAGTAATAATCATTTAGTTTGGATTGGAAATTGATGTTGAGAGCTTATGTAAGTCTTGAATTTAGAAGTAGCAAAGATCCATTTCCAGTTAGAATTAGCTATGATGTATCAGAAGTTCTTAACACAAATGTCATAAACATTTGTTTTCTTGAATCACATTAGGCACTATACTTTTAACATATAAATGCTAGAAACTATTCTAAAGCAAATTTTTGGCTCTATATATTGTCTTGACATTATTTGTCTAAATTGGTATCTGTGAAACTGGTTTGAAGAAAAATATTCTTTTCCGTATATGTTTAACTTTGTGCTGTTCAACAGTTAAAGATGGTAATACTGGTTCTATTTCCAGGTGGGCATGTGCTTTTGGATTTTTAAACTATTAATTGTCTCACATTTGAAGTGACCTATCCATATGCAAGTATTTACTACATCTCCTGGTTATTTCCCTAATTTTTTTTTTTTAAAAACGTTGCAGACTACATTCCTCAAAAGTCAACTTTCTTATATCAGTACATTTTTCTCATGAATTGAAAAACGTATCTCCCCTCTGTATTGATTTTGAAATCAAGAAATGAAAAGGTGGGGCCTGCCCGGTGGCATAGTGGTTAAGTTCACTCGCTCCACTTTGGTGGCCTGGGGTTTGCAGGTCCAGATCCCTGGCGCACACCGATGCACCCCTTATCAAGCCATGCTGTGGCAGGTGTCCCATATAAAGTAGAGGAAGATGGGCACGGATGTTAGCCCAGGGCCAATCTTGCTCAGCAAAAAGTGGAGGATTGGCAATAGATGTTAGCTCAAGGCTAATCTTCCTCACACACAGACACACACACACACACACACACACACACATAAAAAGACAAAATATTTCATCGTTCAGCCATGGAGTTTTGAGAAATGCTGATTGTTGACATAGGAATTCCGCAGGTATAATAATTGCCACCATCTCAGTATTGACAAAGTTCTATCTCAAAAATATCAAGCCATACATATGCTTTGGGATTAAGAATGGCAAGATTATTTTTCACTTATTAAGTGCCCCAAATCCTCAGCTCAGTTACAGCTTGAGATTCATGAAAACAAAGTTGCCTATTCAGTGTCTCCTTCCCTTACTTTTCTTTGGTGTGCTGCAGAGCTTCTCCAACTTCACTGTGCTTACAAGTCACCTGCGAATCATGTAAACAGGTATTTTGGATCTACTCCTGGATAGAGCTTGATATTCTGCTTTCCTAACGAGCTGCCAGGTGATGCTATTGCTACTGGTCGCTATTGCTATTGGACAACACTTGAAACAAGAATATAGTGACCTCTTTTCTCCTTTCTTCTGTAAACAGAACTTTTTCTATTGGGAAACCCATTCTGTGTGGCATGAAACATGACCCAGGTATTGGCCAATCAGAATTTCCCCTAACAAGTGATTTGGGGACTCCAGACGGCATTTCTTCTGTGAGCTCTAAAAGCTGGGGTTGTCTTTCCTGGCCTATAAACATGAAAGAATAAGGCTGATAGGAAAGAATAAGGTGAATATGAAAAAGGGTAAGTGAACAGAGATGGGAACAGAACAAGCGTGTCCCCAAGCATTATTTGGATTTCTGGAACCAAACGTGCTTAGTAGAGTCCATCCCTGGAATTACGAGTTAATAGTTTTTTTAAGCTAGTCTGAGTTTCTCCCTCTGAGACAATCAGAAGTCCTGATAAATATACTGAGCTCGAATATTCAATGTCATAATTAAAGATGAGTATAGATGATTTAATGTAAAAGCAGAGCCAGCTGTCACTTGTGTGACCTGAGACATGTACTGAACTCAGTCTAAAAGGATTCTAATGCAAATTTAGAAGCAATGTGGTTAATTTTCAATGTTCTAATAATTGACTTGGAGCATTGTTTCTGTACCTAAAGGTGTATCATCACCTCATGCCTTTAGTGATGAAAAGGACTTTGGATAGCTACTTTTCTACTTTGTAGATGAAGAAATCAAAATTTATCCATCTTGTTCAAAGCTACATCTATAGTCACAGAACCCAGAACCTCGGTCTCCCCTTCTCATGCTAATTCTTCCTCTAGTCATTTTTATTTCTTACTGTATTAAGATGTTGTGTGGATTGCTGGCTCTTAGTTAACAAGGATGACAGTGTACTTCTGTAAAATTGATTATAAATGTATTTGTGTAAATGTCTCTTTGTGAGACTTTTTATACGTGTATGAACATTTGAGAATATGGGAGAATCATAGGTACACAACTTGACAGCTCATCCATGAACGTATAAACACTGAAAGGTAAGTTCTAAATGTGATTTCAAAAGTACTTGTTACAAATCACAATAAAACTCAGGCATTCTTTGAGAAAGAGTATTTCCTCAATTTTGTGTTTTTGTAAGATTAGAATAATTAACATGAGGTAAGTTTTAAATTTATGTGTCCTTGAAATACTAGAAACTTGGACACATCACAGTGAGAGGGAACTGGTACCTGAAAATAAAACTACTTTACTTGGTTAAGCTTGATTCATATGTAAGACTGAAATTTATATATCTAACGTGTAAGTTTTATAAAAAAGCATCCATAACTTAATTATTAAAACAATTAGTATTAAAAATCCCTTTAAGCCTTGAGTAATTTTGTTTACTATAGTCGAGTTCTAGAAAGAATTCTTATCCAGAATGGCTTAAAATAGAGTTTAACTGTAGTCTTAATAGTGTTTGCATGTATGAGTTACTAATATGATCAAGATTCAAATAAATCTCCAAACAATTTTACAAAAAAGAAAAAAAACAAAACACTTTATTTTCCACAAGGAGGAGCAATAGGAAAAATTAAATCATTTCCCACATATTGTTTTCTTAAAACAGAGCCTACAAGGACATATTCAGCACCAAATAAAGGAAAAAAAGAGAGAAATTACAAACAGCCATAGAATATAATCTATAAAGCAAACATTTAATATTGCACTTTGTTTTGCTAACATTTTGGATTTTCCTTTCCCTAATTGAAAAATCAGGAATCTATCTTGAATACTGGAATACAACTGTGAACCTCACATCTTATGTCAGAAATTGACCAATATTTAGAAAAGTGTAAAGTAATGCCTCTAAATAAGAAAGTAACGAAATACTTTAATAGGAAAAATAAAACTTTATTTGATAAAGTTTTATATATTTAAAATTTTATCACATTTTATTTTGTGACCCAGTGCCAATTATCAGAATATTGGTCATTCTTGCTTCATGTGTTATTTATAAGAGTATATGGTGATAAGTATTCCAATGCTATGCATATCAACAATTGTTCCCTAGTCAGTTAGACATAAGAAGAGAGAAAAGAAAAGGGATTTTCTGACAATCCCGCCCCCCCCAAACAAAAACAAAACCACCAAATGCCCTTTATGCCAAATATTCCATTAGCTTCTTTTGAGGGAGACATTCACAAAATGATTTAACAACAATAAAAAAATATTTCACCCCCATTTCCTTATTATCTAGTATTAGTTTGCTACGGGAGCCCAAACCCTTTATCCGAATCACTTAAAACGCGATTCATTTTTACACTGGGCTTTCTTCACCCTGTCAGCATTTTACAAACATGAATTGTCTTCCATGTTTTCTTAAAGGCCACTTATGGAAAAGCCTATTTGTTTTGTATGAAGCTTTAAGACAGTATTTAACCAGGCCAAGCACCAAGCCAGAGTTACTATTACTTTCAGCCACTTCATTAACTGTGGGGTTAAATGGCAAGACAGATGTTAACACCCATTTCACACATATGTTGCAACATCAGAGATGCTGATTTTCGTTAAAAACATCAAAGCTGAATTCCTTTTAAAGAAGACAATCAGTACACTTGGTACTTTGGAAAACGCAGTTGTATGTAAGTGTCATCATGAATGCTGGTATATTTGTTATATTTGTATGAGCCAACTGTAATTTATCTTTTAATATAAAATATAATGTACTGATGTGATCATTCTTTCTATCTTATCTATACATACTTAAAGTGAGTGATTTCTCATGTTTAGCAAAATGTTCTTTAGGTAACGGAAAAAAAATACTTTCATTTAAAAAAAAAAATCACAAAAATATAAAAGTTATTACTCCAGCACACATTCTAGTATTTGTAATTTTGAAGTTACACACTTTTAGAATAAACTTGGATTTTCAAGCTCTATCAAGCTTGAGCAAGACAGGAAATATACAAATTGAGTTCTCTAACCATAACCTGAACATATATATATTCCTGCTCATTAAAACACTCCACACAACAGCAAAAATGATTTCCAACATATGTGTTTTGGAGGTAATTAAGTAACTCTGTATAAAAATAAATGCACTTTCTCCTCCTCTCCAGTGACTGGAAAATTTCCATACCTTTAAAATAATAAAAATAACAGTAATTTTTAAGAGCAACAGCCCTTAACTCTTTGCTGGTGCCTGCCATACTGCCCTTCTTTACTCCATTCTTAGCTCTGCTAGTTTCTTCTTATATGTAATGATAAAAAGGGAATGCGGGTGGGTTATCACTTTTGTGTATGTCCCTTTTCCAAATTTCCCTCTCCAAAAAGCCAACCAAACAAACAAACAAAAAAATAACTCAACAGTGCAACAAAACACAAATAGCATTCCAACAGTTTGGCAAGTGATGCGTTCACCTGAGATTAAGTGATTTTAGGCAGTCAGTAACAAATTGCTGCTTTGCTCTAATAGTAGAAAGGCAACAAATTCTTAAAAGAAACGAAGAAGGTGTACAATCTTGACAAAGTCTCTTATTAGCTTCCTCCTCTTATCTCTTTTCCCATGTATCTGTTGCGTATCTACTACAGTAGGCTGCAAAACATACAGCAAGAAGGATTGGCTTGAAGGCATTTGATGTTTGTAAAGAAATCCACAATAGGATCCAAGCGGAAGAGGTGATACATGGTCAGCCTAGAAGGACAATTCTGAGCATGTGCAGACGCAGGTCAAGTCCAGGCTATATTAAATAAAAAAAAAATGTCAGTGCGTTTTTTTCATGTTAAAGTTTTTTCAAAGCTTTCTTTTGTTCCTTGTTGTGCTGACCACAAACAAGTTTTAGAAGAGTATCAAGAGTCTGGCATAAATGGAAAAAAAAAAAAGCTGTAGTGACATTGAACTGCACAATGTAAGCATTGAGCATGTGCAAATTTTCAAATCAGAAGGAAATCATCCCTCTTTACAACGTGATGTCTTGACACGTATGACCATAGGCTAAGACGACTGCTCTTAGTATGTGCCAGTTTTAAAGGACAAAAGCTTAGATCTTCAAGCATGTTGGAGCAGTCCCAGAAATGTTGCTGTAGGCTTCTAAAGCATGATCACTGGTTGTTTCGTGTATCTGCCATTTTTCTGGGCAAAAGCAATTCCACTTCCTCTGAAAACGTGTCTCCAAGATACTTCTCTGTCCTCAGCCAGGAAGAGATACAGTTCGGAACCCACATCGACTTGATTTAACCAAGTGTTCCTTCAACGAGAGGGGCAGGATGGTCTATCATCTGTTGACTGATCAGGATTTGGATCAATCTACAAAGACAAGAGAAAAAAAATTTTATTTGATAAAGTCTAGCAAGAATGCAGCAAATGACTAAGATTTTGAGTACTAGTTGAGAAATGTAATCAGAAAGAACATACACAGCTTCCATGGGGTGGAATGCTACTACTATTATCTATAAGGTGCCTGACTTTCAATTACTAGATTAACAATAAAATTTATAAAGGTATGCCTGAATAGTTCTTTTTCACAAAAGCTAATGGTAAAATTTTATCAGAGAATGAAGTTTTACTCAGCACTTAGCAGTACTTAAGACTCAAATACATGATGGAGAACATTTTCATAGCAATGGTCTCCTTTTTTTTTTTTTTTTTTGTGAGGAGATCAGCCCTGAGCTAACATCCGCTAATCCTCCCCCTTTTTTTGCTGAGGAAGACGGCCCCGGGCCAACATCGGTGCCCATCTTCCTCCACTTTATATGGGACGCCGCCACAGCGTGGCTTACCAAGCAGTGCGTCGGTGTGCGCCCGGGATCCGAACCAGCGAACCCCGGGCCGCCGCAGCGGAGCGCGCGCACTTAACCGCTTGCGCCACCGGGCCGGCCCGCAATGGTCTCCTTTTGTAAAGTATCCCTTTCATCCTTTCACAGAGAAGTCAACTCAGCTCTTCTCTGGGCTTTGCGAAGAACGCAGTTGTGTAAACAATGTTCTTGTTGCTTATGTGAGGTAATAACTCATGGATGTAAAACCCCAGAGACAGCCTAGTAATAGTGTGTATCAAGAAATAGCCATGCTGACTCTACAGGCTTCCCACCTTCTCTCACTCTGAAGTCACTTTCATTTGCACATACACTTAACAAAAGTAAATACATTTCAGTTGCTTCTCAGGTACAAAGAGAATGGGCACAGGAAGGCAAACTGTTGGGTTTAATGAATTTCTTTTGCTGAAAGATCTTTCGGACAAGACCCATTTACTTGAATTTAAATGGGGACAATCCAAAGTACCTCAGAAACTTTAAGTAAACACATTTTTGAAGGAAAAAAAGCCAAATAACTTTTCTTTCTTTTAATGACTATCCTTTAAAGAAAAAAAAGAATTTAAGATAGCTTTAATATAACCTAGAACTTTTTCTCCTCTATGGGGCTAGATGTTAATTAAATCAGACCCTGAACCAATTTAGGGTTTTAAAAGTTTTTAATTCTCTTAATTATCTTTAGTTCATTTAAAAGGAGGTAGAATTTTACGAGAAATTGCTTAAAAGTGGATACTTCATTTGCCATTCTTTTAAAACGCACGTTGGACAGCCAGGAAGCGTCCAGAAATGAGTGACTTAATAAGCAAGACAGAATAAAAATGCAGTAACAAAATCTGTAACATGTAGGAAAACATTTTTAGCATCTAATGGACAATTGTATCAATTGGGATTGTGGGGTAGAAAAATCACATCTCATCAAGAATTTGCCGAATAGGGCTGGCCCCGTGGCTTAGCGGTTAAGTGCGCGCGCTCCGCTACTGGTGGCCCAGGTTCAGATCCTGGGCGTGCACCGACGCACCGCTTCTCTGGCCATGCTGAGGTGGCGTCCCACATACAGCAACTAGAAGGATGTGTAACTATGACATACAACTATCTACTGGGGCTTTGGGGAAACAATAAAAGGAGGAGGATTGGCAATAGATGTTAGCTTAGAGCCAGTCTTCCTCAGCAAAAAGAGGAAGATTAGCATGGATGTTAGCTCAGGGCTGATGTTCCTCACCAAAAAAAAAAAAAAGAATTTGCAGAATAGATTCTGAACATCCTATAATCAATGAATAAAGTGGATCTCATATTAACCACATTCAAAGGAAAACTGACTCTTCCAGTCACAGTATTGGGTGCAGGGGAAAAGCAATTTGTTGAAGAGTGAAAACAATCCCTTTTATGTCTTATTTGGGAGTAATATTTCATTATAAAATAGCTGCCTCAACTATACTAACCAAAAGGAAAAAGCTATATATATATGTACATATTCTGAAATTCCTGGATGTCCCCCCAGCTCCTTGCCTTTGTATCTGCTGTTCCTCCTGCCTGGACTATCCTGCCTTTTGAGGACTACTTGTTCTTCAAGATTCAGCTTAACAATCACCTTTCTCAGGGATGCCTCTCCTGATTCCCAAGGCCCAATAAGCTGCTCCTCAAATGAACTGCACATTCTTATCACACTGTTATGTAATATTTTGCTTCTAAAGTTTGTTTTTCTCACCAGTCTGTGAGCTTCTCTCAAGTAAGGGTCATGTTTTATTCACATAAGTGCTTAGCCGTCATCAATGTGAGATGAACAAAAATAATCTAACAGTGTAGGCATGTTGTTTAAGATGTTATTGCAAATATGTTATTTTCCCCTATGGCTGAGAATGTTAAAATATGCAAGAATTAAATTGGAAAAGGATGATGAATAAGATAAATTCTATCTATTTCATCAATGCTTGCAAAATGCCAGTTCTACTGAATACATTAAAATATGAATTATTCAGGGCTGGCCCGGTGGTGCAAGCAGTTAAGGGCGAGCACTCTGCTGCGGTGGCCCGGGGTTCCCTGGTTCGGATCCCGGGCACGCACCACGCACTGCTTGTCAAGCCATGCTGTGGCGGTGTCCCATATAAAGTGGAGGAAGATGGGCATGGATGTTAGCCCAGGGCCAGTCTTCCTCATCAAAAAGAGGATTGGCAGATGTTAGCTCAGAGCCGATCTTCCTTCAATAAATAAATAAATAAATAAAATATGAATTATTCCTTTAACTAGCATTTTGCAAGCATAAAGTTAGATCATCACCTTTATTTCCCCAATAACGTAAGTGAACAGTCCTATTTCTGGGTTAAAGTGAGTAAATATTGACAACCCTAATCTAACTTTTAATCTGTCGTTCTACATTATTTTTCTATTTTTATCACACTTATCAAAACTTAAAAAGTCTGCAATGCTATTTCCCAAGAAAGACAGCTCATTTCATACTTGAGGAGTTGACACTTACCTCTGAATAAAGAGGTGGAGGCAAAAACCGAAACTCCTGGATATATGCCAACAGTGGTCCTTGAAGCGCTCTCTCAAAGTCATCACAAGCACTCACCGGTGCAAGATTGTTCCGCCTTTGTTCCTCTGTTACCACTTCTGCATAGCTGGGTGGTGCTGAAGGAAAAAGATACACGCAATTCGAACAGCATGTTCTTATGCATGTCAAAATACACAGAATAGTAGGTATTAAAAAGGAATGTCAAGGTAAAATAATAATTATTTGTTTCGCGATCAAAACTAGGGGGATGTATGTTTTAAATACAACATTAGGGGCACATCTACTCTCTTCCGGTACAGACAAAAGTTTATCTAATCATAAAATATAAGAAGCAAAATTATGTTCTTGAAAATAATAAGAGATTAAGCTTAGATAAGTATTAGCAAATTACCTTCAGGTCTTTCAGGCAGGGATAAACCAAGCCAGTTCATATTCATGCTGCACTGACTGCTTACACTTGAGGTTCTGCTACCAAATGGATGTAGAGGAATGGTACCGATGACAAGTGGCAAATTAAGAAATAAATCCATAGCTCCAGGAATATCCACATATACCTAAATATTGAAAGGAGACATTAAGTTTAGGATGCTAAGTACTAGTTTCTTTTTTAAAACTAATAACCCAATTTTAATGTTATTTGAGGCCCTCATTTACTTCACTTTTCACTTATATACAGATGATATAAGAAAAGTTTCCCCATTATGTACAATACTATACAGTACACATTTACATGTAAGGTAAAATTAGTAATTATAATTCAAACTATATAAAGATTTATATATATCAAACATGGAATATAAAATTCAAACCTTCAATGTAGGATAAAATGATATCCTCATGACTTTATGACTTAAACAAAACAACCAAAAACCCTTAAATCTATACATACCATTAGTGAATATTCCACACGGATTATACTACAGTCGAGGATGGAGGGAGAAACTGGTGGAATTTTCAGCAACTTGCCATTCCACGTCTCTGTCTTTCCAGACGATAATGACTCCCCACGCAAGTTAGCCACAAGCTGTTTTACCTCCTTCATTTTCCCTTTGGCATAGAAGGCCTGTGTTTGGTAAATGGCTGCCTTTGGCACCACCATTCGGGAAGAGCAGTTCTCAATCTCAGCAAATATCTGAATTGATTCACCTGGAGGGAAAAAAAGGTATCTACTGTTAAACAAACAAACAAAAACCCCCAAAACAAATGTAGACTCTTAGGCTCAAGTTTGAAAGTTCAATGGACTACATGGATGAAAAGCTGTCCTAAGAATGGCAAGTAACTTCAAGTGATAAAAAAGAACTACTCATCTACAGTACCTACCTAAAAAAGGAGACTACATTCCAATTTACGAAAGGAGACTGTGTAAGCACGGTTTATGTTATTTTACCAAAGAACACTGTATTGTGTTTGCATTTAGCAGAAATATTGTAAATGTACACACAAAAGCTAAGTGAAAAGAGAGAATTTTTTGTGGGAATCCACCTCATACATACCTGGGGTATAGCCCTTCCTTTCAATTTTGGCACTTAAGGATATTGGGCCTGAGGTACAGAACCAGCAACAGAGAGTCTTTTCTTTTGTGCCTGCTTGGGGTGACTGTAAGAAATAAAATTAGAGAAAAAAGATCAATGCACGAGTTGGGACGCTAATAGGATGTTTTAAAAATACAATCCTAAATTCTTGGAGAATTTAAAATTAAAAGCAGTGTTGCATTTTTCTGTATCCAAATATCCTTTTTTTGTTGTTTTCTTAAACTAACCAACGGCTTCTGAATTATACTATTATTTCTGTCTCTATATAAGTTTCCATTCATTAAAGAAAAAAGGGTACAGGGCTTAACACCATATTCCACAACAGTTTTAGCCCACACTATTTACATATACAATAATTAAAAATTAACCAAACAAAAAAAAAAAACCCTTTCCACATTCCATTTAAACTGCCTTAAAAAAAAAGGCAGCTTGGAAAATAATTTGGTTATAATCACAAATGTTAACATCTTTTTTTGAGAATGTAAAAATCAATATGCAAAAAAGAGAAAACTGCTCATTTTTAAGATTCATTCTTATTTCCTTAAAGATGTTATCATTTGTTTAAACCAAATAATATTTTTGAAGCCAAATTTGAATCTTGTGAAAAAATGCAATTAAGAAAGATGTCTTTTAAAACAGAATTAAGTTTTTTCATGAAAGTGAAATCTTCCCATCATTTGACAACTATCCCTATATTGGAATAATGCAATGCAGTACAAATTTTAGATTATGATATTTTCAAGTTAAGTGATAATGTCTTATAATAATTGATACTGCTGTTCCTCTTACACTAAAATTATCCGGGGAACAGATCTATTTTTTGTTACTGCTGTTATCTTCTGAGTAAGAGATATTTCATACCATATAATGGTCTTTCTTTTAGAATTTACTTCAAGTTATTATAGTATCAGAAAATATGAGCATATTCTTCAATAATTTGCATGCTTTTGACTGTTTTTTTTTAATTAGTATTTATGGAATTTAAAAATAAAACTATTTTAAAATTATGAAGATTGCATAGTTTAGGCGATTGTTCTTTAGTATTTATATGCCCAAAACAAAGAATGAAGAACTCAGTCAATTCTTACCAGTAATGAAGGAGTGTTGATATCTATATGCTCAAAGACTGTAAATTCCTTCTTTAATTTTACTGGTAGAAGCCAAGGCCTGTGCAATTCGGCTTTCACCCAATAGCGCACACTGCCATGTCGGCCTTCGAATGAGGTAGCAAGTGGTCTGTGCAGAATATAAAGGTCAATATATTAATCGTATACCTCTTTCTAATAATTATACAGTAGGTCATTATAAAAGTGTTACTATATTGTACTGTTTATATATCAATGAGGTATCAAACATATAATTTTTTAAATTTCCAAAGGGATACGTCATTGGGGAAGAAACCTTCTGTTTCCAATAACAATAGATAATAGTTAAATATTATAGAAATTTTTCTTAAAAAAAGCCAGAAGAATACAATCTCTTTAAACTAAGAAGAGGCTACTTTTAATGCTGGTGGCAAAATTATGAAAGTTTAGAATTGGGCAAGTCAAGAATTTAATTTAAAGATAAAGTTAAGAATGGTTTAACTATGTCTATTGAGAAATTCTAGACACTGGTTAAACATTCAGACCAAATTCCCTACAGTGTCCCACTTGTCATTAGCTAGGAATTATTATCTCTTTTTATAGCAACTAATTAAGAAGGTCTAGAAAAGGCCTAGAATATAGTTTCAAAATTTTCACATTTCATAAAGTCCACTGAAACTCTAAAATACTGCTTTTACATTTCCCAGTTTATTCACATTCTAACTTTTTTTGGCCATGTTTTCTAACTTTATAGCTTAAAAAGAAAAAAAAAAAACCATTTCTATTGACTTGTAGGAAGAGAATCAGAACTGTTTTTATTAAAATCTCCCAGATTTTATTACTTTTGGAAGGTTTTATTTTAGTGAATTTAGACTTTTTTTCATAATTTCATTATAAAAATGTCCAATGTTCAGTTATTTCCAAGGTAGACTGCTACCTTAGATTCATGAGTAGTATGTTTTTACAATTTTTTTTTGCATTTTAGACTCCTGCATTAACTTGTATAGCACAGAGAAATAAAATGCAGTATTTATGTTAGCCTTCTACAATTTATTTTAAATGACTCTGGTTTATAGACAGAATTTTTAAAAAACATATTAAATTACCTCCATCCTTCGAAAATACTCAGGCCCAGTATTAGCCTTATTGTATTCACAGACTTAAAATATTTCGCTCAGAAAGTAGATTAGATTAGGGCATTATATTCAAAATCATGTTCAAATAAAATGGTAAATGAAATACTCTGAAAAATACCATTTATGAACTCTATTCACATATAACAACTCAAGTAATAGAATTAACAAAAATACAGTATAATGTACAATTGGCACTTGATAAATTCTTTTGTAAGTTTATCTTCCAGAACAGTGGGCACAAGCGCTGCTTTGCATGTTTTAGTATCTGCTAAAGGCATTATTTAAAAAAATTTTTGTATACTCTCTTAACAATCTGTTACCACATTAAAAATGTATCACTTTCCTTCTTCCCTTCATTCTCGATTTCAAGCCTTCTGTTAAAGTTTCTCTGATGGATGTTCTCTCTCAAGTCCAGGTCATAATATCTCGTGTGCCCATCTCAACAGTTCTTTGCACAGAAGTTACTGAATTCACACCAAAAGAACATCACGTCTAAAGTTAGAATATTCCTAATTATTTTTTAGAATATTCCTAATTATTTTTACCTTCTTAGCTAATGCTAACTGATGATAAACTAAGCATTTATTAAATGCTTACTATTTGACTAGCACCTTCCAATTCACTCATTTTAAATGAAACTACTCAAGTTAAAAAAACTCCATCAATCTTGAGTACTAAGAATTGAGCTTTGCTTTCCGTAATTTTGCCACAACAGATTAAAAAATAGCTTCTCTTTTAGTATATTGTTTTCCTCTAGCAAGTTTCAGTAATGAAAAGGGTTTTTTTTAAAACTAAAAATATTTAAATTTAGAATCCTTAATTTTAAAAGAATGGATGTTTATGAAAAGTGCCTATTACTTATAATACTTACGTCTGTGGAAGCTCGAAGCTGAATGCATACTCATGCCTTCCTGAATGAATAGTGTTGAAGCCTTCTTCCGAATTATCATCATCTAAAACAAACGAAAAGAGAAAACAAAAAACTTATTAAAACTTGACACCCTCCCCTGAGTGGCATACCTTTAAAGCTACTCGTATAATAATTAAGGCCACAGCTTTGGAGCCTGAGAGATCTGAGTTCTAATTCCAACTTCATCACTTCCTCCAGGTAAAATAGTCTTCAGTTGCCGCCTCTGTAAAATGGGGATAATTAATACTTACACCCCATGGACGATTTTTTAATGGAAAATGACCCAAACTGTAAACCACCTGTATCTAATACAGTATATGCTCAACAAAAGATTCAGATCTCAAATCTCATATGAAGATGTTACCTTTGTCTCAAACGGTTTACTTAAATTTACCATATTAAGACTATATCCATAATGAAAACTTTTCATGTAAACCTAAAAGGTTTTTTTTAGGTTTTTTAAACTGACATTAATGTCAGTTTTGATAGAAATGTGAATGTTACAATTCTAAAACCATTAGAAAACTTTGTCAAATAGATGTTGGAGTTAAAAAAAAGGAACAGTGATTTTAATGTCAGTTTCATAGCTAAAAATAAAAATTCTCTCTTGAACCTAAAATGACAACACCCAGCCTGTCCTAGCAACAGCTAAAAATTTGCTTATATAAAAAAATCTATCTTAGATTTAAAAGGTGGCTGCTTACCGGGAAACACTGTGCCACATCCTTGAAAAATAAAAAGTCTAATTAGGTTGTTTCCAATTGCTAGAAAAAAGGGGAGGACCTTTCATTTTGTATCAATTTCTTTTGGTCACTGGTTACTTTCTTAGTGTCTCCAAAATAAACATATTAACGAAAATGTGGGAGAGGATTCTGGATTCTTAAAATTTTTTTTTTCTTTTTAGCGTTCTGACTAGATAATATAACTACACAAATGTCTTATTTATGTAGTTTTCTCGGTGTAGAAACCTTTATCATCAACCATGAGAGGACGAGTAACTGACATTACCATTTAACTTTGCCCTCACCAAAAAAGTGAACAGACACAAAAACGTGATGTTTCTCTTAAATCAAAGGAGAAAAGGAAAAAAAAAAGCGCCTCTATGGGATACTTTTATTCAAAAACCATGGTGATTGACTTTTATCTCAGTCCTGTTTTCCTCGTCCCCTGTGCAGATCCTCCGAATGGATTTCAGCACCAAAAGCCGGCTGGTGAGTTGGGGGCCATTTAAATCCTCTCCCCTCGAAGGCGCCCAAACAAACTTTGCCTCCCTTTCCCTTTCTTTGCTCCTCGCTCCGTTTTTGTGCCAGCTCAGCAGTCTCATTGAAGCGAGCGGCGGCGGCCCCGCCGTGGTAAACAAGTGCTGGGCTGTCAATCAAGAACTAGACCGGAGCAGGAGAGGACCGGCCTAAACCGGCGCGAGCAGATCCCAGCCGGCCCGCCCGCGCGCCGCCGCCGCCGCGCGCCCCGCTATACATACGGCATACGTCGCGCGGCGCTCGCGCTCGCGCCCGCGCAGCCTAGCCTGCTGCACTGGGGGCGGGGCCGCCGCGGCGCAGCGCTTCCGCTTTACACGCCCCAGCCGGTGACCGGTTCTATCTGGCTCGGGCCACCCTGACACCTTTCCAGTTGCGGCGAGGGAAACTGGGGCGGTGAGGGGGGAGGGCAGAGCCCCAGGAAACAATGGGGAGGGGGCAGGGGATACTCGCAGAGGCCCCCACCCTGCTCTCCGTGTTAATACCACTTTTCCTTCCCCTCGTGGCAGCCTTTGCACTCTCCCCCCGCAGGTCAAATCAAGGTAGCCCGTCTGGTGACTACATAGGTCGGCAAACACGCTTTGTTTCAGCTAAGAGGAAAACAAGCGTTCACAGAAGCTACCTGACGCCTTCCACCCGAACAGGAACGGGGTCCTGCTAACCCTGCCCACCCAAGTTCCCTCTGAATAGGACTGCAAGCTCAAGTTGCAACCAGGGCCATTGGGCACCTGTAAGGCCTGCTGGAGCTTCTGCCCTCTATGCTGTTGGAACCTGAACTTGTTTCTTTCGGGGGCCCCAAGAGGGGCGACAGAACGTTCTGTGACATGAGCCCCCGGCGCATCCCGAAGCCCGGGGAGTGACGCGAGTCGGGCGGCGGAGGCAGCTCTGGAGGGACCTTTACCGGCGCACGCCGGTTCCAAGCCTCGCCCCAGCCGGCGCAAGCCCACTCTCCCCACCCGCCCGCGCCCAATCCAATCAGAGCCTGGCATCGCCTTAGCAACAGGCTAACAAACCCGGCTCCGCCTATCGCCGTGCCCGGGGCGGGGTCTCGGGAACCAGGCTAGTTTGAGAGGTCCCAGTTTTAAGTCATTGAAACTATTCCAGTCTAAGAGCTCGTCCACGCTTTGCAGGGGTTGCGGGGCACCTCGTAGGGTGTGGGGCACGGAGTTTTCTTTACCATGAAATCACGGAGAAACTAATGAAATTGTGTTTGTGCCTATTAGTCGTTATTCTACTTTTACCCCACTGCAAGCCTCAACTCCTTAGAAACCTTTGTTTCTCCTCAACCATTTTATCAAAAGCTGCAATGTCCAGAAATGGTCAAACACAAACTCATGTGTCTGCTTTTCAACAAACACCAGGACTGTCATTGGGCATTTACAGTTCTTATCGGTGTTACCGCTTGGTGAGATTAACCAGAAATTATTTTCAGGATGCAAATTACCTATATGTAACTGAAAACCAAACTAAAGAATTGATTTCATCTAAATATTTTAAAAAGTAACGCATTGATGCTGTAACTCAAAGCATCCTTCATTTTCTACACTTGCCTTAGTTCAATTAGCACTTCCTCATGGAGGTCTATTTTTTAATATAAAAAATAAGGTAAAATGTGCTCTACTCTGAAAAATCGTCAACATTTAAACTGAATACTGCATTAAAAAGGAGAAGCACAAAATTACATAACCAGTTTTAACATTATATTCTTCTTGGGTTAGGAATTAAGTCATCGCCACCACCTGACGCGTGTAACCAATCTGCTGAGAGCAGAACAAGCGCCCCTCCTCACCACCCCCCAGAACTGGTCCGAAACAGGATTGAACCGCTTCTAACAAAGGGTGGAAACTTAGAAAAACAAGCTTAGAGTCTTCTATATTTCCACAATGTAACCATTTAAACAATAGATTGAAAATCTCAGGACCCCTTCTCCCTTTGACAACCCTTTATCTCCTTTTTTTAAGCAAAAAATCAAATCCAAGGTGCCGAATACTTTTTCAGTTCCATTTGACTGGCAAGGGTTTCATTGAATGCACGTTCCAAAGTTAGACATGATGCTCGGAAAAGAACATCACTGACCCTAAATGGCTTCTAAAACTGATTTGAAACATATCCTAATGATAGATACTGTCTTTTAAAATAGAGACTGCTTGATGTAAATTTCTAAAGAAACTGGAAAGAATAGGGAAAAAACACGTGGGGTGTTGATACCATATGTCAAAATAAGCCACAGAAACCCTTCATATCAAAGAACAATGATCAATTCTTTAAAGACTTTTGCGTGTCAATATTAAAAATGAAATACACCTATTAACCCACTTAACGTCATCCCATTTCTTCACTGAAGCTTAGTTTTTAACATCTAAGGTTGCAGAGTATAAGGAAAAAATCTAATATTGGACTACAGCTTTTAGCAATTCACTTGAAACCATATTAGTAAAACTACTGAATCGGATTTAAGCAGAATTCATAAGTAAGGTGCAAATGGATTGCAAGTGCGTATGGCACAGACCAAGCCGGCTATAGAGGTAGTTGAATTAAGTGCAGTTTGCAGTCACTTTGCAGATGCCTGCATGCATTACAGCTTAACACACGATGAATGTCAAGGAGAATCCAAATCTTCCAACTTTGCTAATCTTTATCAAACTGCTATCTATGTGTTATGCTGGAAGTAGAATTGTGTTATGCTGGAAGTAGAATTACATTAATTTAGAAAAACTGAAAAGGCACTCTCTCAAGGAAAACAGGTCTAATGATTTCTGAATAATATAAAAACTTACCTCTTTCGTGTCCAATTAAGATGTCTTTATGGTTGAAATATTCTACTTCTTCAGTGTAATTCTGTGTATAGGCAGTATTGGAGCCGGCGTTTCGAGATTCGGTCCAGCGTACTTTCGCATGTCCTCTTGCATGAATTTTAAGCGATTTTACTCTGATTTCCCCAGTAACTTCTAAATTCACCCTTCCTGAGACTGTATCCCCACTAGAATACACAGGGACATTGCTGTCATTGAGACAGTCAAAGCTTATTGTCAAACTCTTCACCTTTCCCAGCACCATGTTTATAACAAAATCTATAAAAATATAATGTAAGACAAAAAAAGTCAAGATCACATATAAAATGTGATCTTCACTTAACACTGATCGATGTCTTTGCCGTGCAAAAAGCTTGCAGGCAGGATCAGTGATTCTTTACAAATAGTTCATTGAGATTTCTTAAAAAGTCAGGGGAGCAGAGAGGCTGCTGCTCCGCGCTGCCGCTAGTCTCAGTGGTCTCCTTACAAAGACGGGCGGTTGGAGGCTGCCAGCTCACTTTAAGAGCAGCTTTGTGAAAAACAACCGCAGTGCGCATGCGCACGCGCCGCGGCTGCTGCCCGCCCTCCCTGCGCGCCCCCTCCCGCGCCGGGCTCGCTCCCTCGCTCGCTCGCTCGCGGGTACAGTAGGTGTGCAGCTAGGGGAAGACGGCTCTGGGGCTGCCGGGAGGCTGAACCTGACTTCTCTGCATTGTGGGCTCCTATTGGTAGGCAGGCTACCGTAAACCCTCGACGTGCTTACCTGGAGCCCCTTACCGAGCACACTCGTGTGGAAAGATGATGGCAGAGGGGGCCCTGGGGGAGAAGGGCTGAGTGGGGAGCTGTTCGCAAAGCCAAGTCGGGATGCACTGCGGGGTGAGCGGCCCGAAGCGTGCGTTACCGGCACTGCAGGGTTTTGCCCACTGCCTGGATGGGAGGAAGAAAAAGTGATGTGTGAAGAGAGATGGGGGTAGGGGAGAAACCGGTTGGGCAAGCGGCCGGTTGCTCAGCATAATCTAACGAATTTCCCAAGAAGATAATAAAAAGCAGACAAGAAATGATGTTCCGAGACAAGAGCATTCTTGGCTTGGTTCTTTTTTTTTTTTTTTAAACTAGTATTTTGTAGGCAGGGTGGAAATGAACTCAGTCTACGGCAAAGGAACTTTCAAGAGAATACTGTACGGAGCAAGGAAGAGAAGCAAGTATAATTTAATCAGTAGGTTTTGTTTTCTCTTCCATCTCTTAGATAGCAGCGAAAAATAACCCAAGTTGTTTGCATGATGACACCAGGGGGGAAAAAAGGCTTGACCACTTCCTCGAAGGAAGAAAAAGCCTGTTTTTAAGACACCACCTACAGCTCCATTTGCAGGGTATGACATGATTACAACTCCTGTGTCCAGAGGATTAAGAATAGACTTTGCCCTAAAAAAGTCCCACCTTATAAAAGGCAGCGTGACGTAGTGCTTTAGCTGACATAATGTTTACAAGAAGATCGAAAAATCTTTGTTAGACATTAGTGAAGCGCATAAGATAGTTTTTAAAAAGCATGCTTTGATATATAAATAGGGCTTAATTCTATAAAACTTTAATTTTAATTTTCAGCCTTGGGCTGTTCCACGTAGTAATTCTCATAATCTTAAAGACAGGTACATTTGTCTCTATTGTGACCGTTTTGGTAACAAATGGCAATGCTTTCAGAAAATATCAGACTGGGATTCAAGGCCTAGTAGCATAAATTTACCTAGATTTTTTGCGATCAACAAAGCTGCTTATAAGAGAGAAATATAGAAACAAAAAAATATGCATCTGGAACTATATAAACATAACCAAATACACTTTGGAAGATTTTTGGCTGTCCATGTCTAACACATTTTGGTTTCTTTTGTGCAGTATATTTGGATAGGTTGAACCTATGATTCACAATAAACTGAACTCATTGGTCTTGCTGTTTTTTGGGGGCCGGGGAAGAAACTAAATTTTATTTAGTTGGCTTTTAGTTGACAAGACAGTATCTTGGACTCAACAGCGTAACATATGGAGTATAAGTGTGCAAACTATTTGTACAGTTAATGGGCAGGCCATTTAACTCAGAGTTTAGATGGTTATGCTTGAAACTATGAATTGTGTATTTGAGTGGGAAAAAATAGTCTTTTTTTTTTTCCCCTCTTGGTTGACACCTGGTGGAAATTCTAGTTATTCAAGTACTTGGGATCTTGTACTAGCTTTGATCACAGATACTACTTGGGTTTTTTCGCCACCTAGTGGTAGAAGTGGTGAATTTGCTAAAATGTCAGCTTCTCAGCGTTAAGGTGGAATGATATTTATTAAGCATTGAAATAACATTGGGTAAGGAATAGATTTAAAAGTGCAGTGCCCAGTGAGGCCTTCATTACTAAATTTGTTTTAAATTATTAAAGGCTGGTGAACAATGGCTTAATTCTTTAGAATGTTTGTAAAATTTCTCCAGTTGGAATATAACTTATTTCTGAAAAAATAAGAATCAGTTATTTAAATAAACTAGAATTGCATTTAACCAAAAAGAACCCTAACATATTTACTTGTGGTTTAGAAAACTGTTGTAGCACATGAAATGCTTAATTCCTGTCACTATATTACATTATTCCTTCTGTTTGAAGTTTTTAGGATATTATAAATGATTGTCTGTATTATTTATTTTGCTGTTTCTCTTTATTGTCCTTTTACTGTGTCTTCCTAAACACTTCAGTAACTGACAAGTTGCCAAGAAATTCTTATCCCTATCATTTTTGCTTAAGATCCTACTCACCCTAATTATCACATTTCTTCTCTCTGGCTGTGGTCACATGACTATTTCTAAATAGTCTAAACTTGAGTTTACTTGCTTCATTTTGTTTTCCTCCTCCTATTTATTCCAACTATGAAAACACCAGAAACAAACAACAAGCAAAAAACTGGCGGCTCTAAAGCCACGTTTATGTTTTTATTTCTAAAAGAAAAAAAAAACCTTTCGACTAAATTTTGAATGTTTTCTCTCAACTTTTATAACCTCCCCTTTTCAAGACTCCCTGTCTAAATACACCCTTGAGACAGCTTGAAACGCCGTAGGGTAGCTGTTATCCAGGGCTTCCGGACTTGCTTCACTGGCCCTTATTGTGTTTTGCATTAAATTTAAATATTCATCTTTAGCAGCAATGCTCTCTCCTCCTGCACCCCAGCCTACATTTCGTATGCCGTCTCCTCCTCCTCGTCTGCTAACTCTCTATGCTCCTGTCAAGTACATCTTCTGTCCCCTTTGTTAGCTTGTCTCACTGTTGCCAATGTGCAGTTACATGCTGCTTTCTGTGCCCAGAACATCATCCCACTGCTGTTATCTCCTCTCCCTTCTTCTAAGCCCTCCACTGGATTTAGTGGGCGCAACTGAATAAAATTCCAACTAGACAGAGTAACCAGCTTCCCCTCCCCCTTTTTATATCTTCTTCAAGGCTTTAATAGGAATCTCTTTTTATGGTATTTGTTTCTTGGATTTTAAATTCAATGGCTGTTCCAGCTTGCTGTATAAAGGTTTAAACTCAATCTCAAGAACTCTGTCAAAAACTGAAAAATGATAATCGCTATCAAGATATTTAATATTGAGGTGATATGTCAAAATTTCTGGGGCCTGGCCCCGCGGCGTAGCGGTTAAGTGCACGGGCTCCGCTGCTGGCGGCCCGGGTCCGGATCCTGGGAGTGCACCTATGCACCGCTTCTCCCGCCATGCTGTGGCGGCGTCCCATGTAAAGTGGAGGAAGGTGGGCACAGATGTTAGCCCAGGGCCTGTCTTTCTCAGCAAAAAAAGAGGAGGATTGGCGTGAATATTAGCTCAGGGCTGACCTTCCTCACACACACACACACACAAAAACAAACAACAACATTCCTGCCAAGTCTGGAGTTTTTCCTCATATCGAAATGCTCAATATTGTTATAAAACAGAGCAAGCCATCTCAACTGCAAGTTTTGGTGTGTGGTTGTAAGACAAACCATACCAGCAGTCAGAATCTGTTTCTTAAAGAAAAATATGAAATCCTTGCTTAATTCTTCTTTTAACTAACACCTGACAGGCTTCAGTGCTGTAGAACTAAGGGAGGTTTTGTTTGTGTTTCTTTTGGTGAGGAAGATCAGCCCTGAGCTAATATCCATGGCAATCCTCCTCTTTTTTGCTGAGGAAGACTGGCCCTGGGCTAACATCTCTGCCCATCTTCCTCCACTTTATATGGGACGCCGCCACAGCATGGCCTGACAAGCAGTGCATTGGTGCGCGCCCGGGGATCCAAGCCTGGGCTGCCAGCAGCGGAGCGTGTGCGCTTAACCGCTATGCCATGGGCCTGGCTCCTGTGTGTTTGTTTTTTGTCTTAATTTTGTATTTCAAGATTTTGTAACTCTGACTTAACTCTTTAATATCTTCAGAATGCAACAAATTTGACATTGGTGTGGAGATTGGAGGTAAGATTTGCTATAATATTAGCAAAATGAATGAGATTTTTTTATTTGATAGTTAATTATATGGTATGTTTATTACATTCTTCATATTTAATAGACATTTAAATGTGTTGTGGATTTCATGATAAAATTCAGTATCAAATTTGGTTTCTGTCTCCCTCATTAAGAAATAGTGTGATAGGGCCGGCCCCATGGCTTAGTGGTTAAGTGCACTTGCTCCGCTACTGGCGGCCCGGATTCTGATCCCGGGCGCGCACTGACGCACTGCTTCTCCGGCCATGCTGAGGCTGCATCCCACATACAGCAACTAGAAGGATGTGCAGCTATGACATACAACTATCTACTGGGGCTTTGGGCGGGGGGGGGGGGGAGGAGGAGGAGGATTGGCAATGGATGTTAGCTCAGAGCCGATCTTCCTTAGCAAAAAGAGGAGGATTAGCATGGATGTTAGCTCAGGGCTGATCTTCCTCACAAAAAAAAAAAAAAAAAGGAAATAGTGTGATATGTGTTATGTGAACACCATTTAATCTTTTATTTTTGATTTCTTGATTTAAAATAAAATCGTCTATAATTCTACTCTCCACCCAGAGAGACTACTGTTAACATTTTGGTAAATTTCCATCTAGATGTACAACTAAGAAAGAAAAGCATTGCCAGTTAAGCTATGACAGTGCTTCTTATCAAGTAGAATTTTTGGAACAACAGATTTGGTTAGTGGCTCCAAGGGATAATCTCTTGAATGAATTTGTAACACTGAGGGCCTGCTAAGTTAGATGAGTTGGTAAAGTTTATTCATCCACGCTCAAGTGGCATCCGGCCTACAAGAAGGATCAGAAATGCTAAATTTCTTTTCTGAACTATTTTATGACTTTTGACCAGACATAACTTTATGTGATGAGGGTAAAAAAAAATTTAATTATAATACCTAATATTTTTTGATGGATGTTGAGTTTTAGTGGCAAAGTGTAATAGAAAGGAACCAGTTCTCAGTTTTTTACATCAAATTCATGTGTGGCTAACTGGAATTTCGTATTTGATATCTTACTTGGAGAATGTTGCTCTTCCAGTCATCTACATTTTCTCTCTTGATGAAGATGATTATTATGAATGATTTAAAAAACCCAAAACTTGTTATTTACTGCCACTACCTTCTCAATACTGTTTAATGGAAGCATTTTTCAAGGGTCTGCCACCTAAGGTTAGTTTTATTTACTGTTGTTAATTATTATCCTTATGTTATCATAACTTAAAAATTATAGGAGAGAATTATTGCTTCTCCCCCAGCTGTAATCAGCTAGTATCTTTCCTGCCGTTGGGGCATTTTACTTGCTACCGCGTTGAAGAAGTAGCTACGATGAAGGAAGTATTTGTCAGGGAACAGCTGTGAGGAGCAGGGGCAATTTAAGCTTAAAAGTTTGCTGAGGACTCACTGCCTCCAGAATTCTAAGTGTTTCAAATGACCTTTCTTTTCAGGGTCAGGAAACACGTTAGGTGATCCCAAACCGTAAAATCACACATCTTGTCTATGGCCTAGTAAATTCACATGTGGATCATCAGCAATTTGTTTTATAGTTGTTGTTTTTGTAACATACAAGTCTTTTTAGTTCCTGTATAAACTACTTAATCGATACATTTAAGTGGAAACATGAGGCAACTGAAATTTTCTACCCCACACTGATGTAACGTTTCTGTAGTCGTATATGAATGTCAAATTGTTTTGCTGCAGAAAATCAGATAGAAATTTAATGCTTTAATATTTTGGACTTGGAAACATATATGAAGGGTTTTATGGGCATGAAGATATACGTGCTGTTGGAAAGATACACAAAGTGAGGTATCCAAAGTGAGGAACAGAATTA
Source organism: Diceros bicornis minor (assembly GCF_020826845.1). Lineage (NCBI taxonomy): Eukaryota > Metazoa > Chordata > Mammalia > Perissodactyla > Rhinocerotidae > Diceros > Diceros bicornis. The sequence goes on from NC_080740.1 coordinate 17,730,557, forward strand.
GATCATGAATAATTTACAAATTAAAATAATATAGTCTGTCTTGGTCTTTAGAAAGTGGGAGTGGTACTTTGGTAAAGCCAAAATAATTTTGTAAGATATGGGTTAAAAATAAATTTTGGAATCTAGAGTAGACACCATTTTACCTAACAGTTCTAATGTCTAAATTATATCTTGTACACTCTTAGAAATAAGAAACAGTTTGTTTCTACCAGTGGGCCACTTGAATAGGGCGAAGTCTTTTAACTTTAGTTTTTCGTTTATTGTTATTATTATTTGCTCTTATTTGGATCTGTTTTGGTGAAACCTGGTAGAAGCCCTGAGAAAAGTGAATGTATGGGGAGAAACTGAGCTTCAGCCCTGCCCTCTCCCTTAGATCTTTCTGCGAATGAAGAGGAAAGAGGAAAGAACCTTTCAGAAAGAGTCACTTGATAGACAAGTGGCCAGTGAGAGATTGTGGCGGCGGAAAGACTGATTGTAAAATCGAGTCGTGATCCTAAAGAGGATAATGTGGGCAGGAACAAAAGGCTAGACTGTTATGCTGTTCCTAGCACTAGCCTTTCTGATCTTCGCAAACCTCAATGATTTTGTGTTCTAATCACATTGTTTTTTTCTGTCTGTCTCTGCAGTGATGTTCATGCCAAATGAAATGAAATATTGGCCACTGGCTCGGAGGCAGTTGTGGCCAGTAGTTGGAGGACAAAGCTGGGTAGGTGAACTGCATAAAAATCACTGAAACCTAGGTAAGAGAGACCCATCAGAGAGTGGTGTGAGAGTGAAGGGCAAGAGATCTGTCCCCTGGTGGATGTGAGGACAGAGGAGGATGAAAGGAGAGTTGTGGTGGACAGATAGTTCAGAGATGCCTCAGCGGTCAGGCTCACATGCAGAGAGTGGACGTGGCGCAGGCATGTCTGGTAACGGCAGGAAGTCAATCCCTCTGGGTTGGGAAGCCTGGCTGATAACAGAAGATGGGGGGTGGGGGGGGGGGTGGGCAGCACTGGTGGGATGAAGCAGTATTTTTCTCTTATAGGTGTATAGGACATGCATACACTGGCCAAGAAGTCCCAAAACCCCCGGGTTGTGCGCTGAGTAGGGTGTGTGTGTGTGAGCAAGAGATCATCGTTATAACAACTGGAATACTAGCATATTTTGCGGCAGCCACTGTGCTTTTTACTCGTTACGTTATTTGGTCCTCTTAACAGCCCCATGAGGTAAATACTATTATATCCATTTTATAAACAAGGAAATAAGCTTCGAATGATAAAGTAACTTGCCCGATCTCGTACGGTTGGTACCAGGTGGTGCGGGTATTGGAACCTGTGCTCTTAATCACTAGGCCACACTGCAAGCAAGTTGGGAGCTTATTAATCAACACCTCCTCCAAGAAGTCTCGATAACCATCCTCCCTTCCCCTAGTTAGGATTATGTGTTTCTCTTCTGTGTTCACAGCACCTTTTAAAACCCTATTCCTTAACAATCTTCTATGTGGTTTGTACGCTTATTGTCTCTTCCATGACACAGCCTGTCAAGGGCATTGTCCTGTCTCATCTAGTACTCGTGTGTTAGTCATTTTATATCTGCAGCACTCAGCATAGTGCCTGGCACATAATACACACTCAATAAATGTTTATTGATTTGTGATAAATTGATAATGGAATGTTATCTTTAAGCAAGTTTCCATTGTGAGACTGTAGAATCTTATGGGAAGTTATTCCAGATAACCACATGAAACCACGTGAGACCGATGAATTAAAAATGAGATTTAGGGGCCAGCCTGGTGGTGCAAGTGGTTAAGTGCACGGGCTCCACTGCGGTGGCCCGGGGTTCGCAGGTTCGGATCCCGGGCGTGCACCGATGCACCGTTTGTCAAGCCATGCTGTGGCGGCGTCCCATATAAAGTAGAGGAAGATGGACATGGATGTTAGCCCAGGGCCAGTCTTCCTCAGCAGAAAGAGGAGGATTGGCAGATGTTAGCTCAGGGCCGATCTTCCTCAGAGAAAAAATAAGTAAATAAAATAAAATAAAATAAAAATGAGATTTAAGTTCAAACCGTCGTTTAATAAATGTATGCTGATTGCCACCAGGTCATCGTCATGATGTATTGCCCAATCCCAGTTAAAGTTAATAAGGATTACTTTATTTTTGCTAAAATAAAGTTTTATGGTTGTAAAGTAATAATCATATTAAAAATACATATGTCCCGTTTCAACATTCTTTTACTTATATTACATTTGGTATATTATTTGCAACTGATGAACAAATATCTTCCAGCCTGCTTTTGATTGCTTAGGAAAAATGCAGTTTTGTACCAGAGAGCAAAATACCTGACTATGAGAATTTGGGTAAGTTAAATGAAACTTGCAATATTGTTTATCTGTATTTTTAATATAGTTTTATAGCTGACATTTAGTAAAGTATTGTGAATGGATTTACAGGTAGGTAATAGAACAGTTTATTTCAAAGGTCTTGATTATATAATATTTTATTTGCTATATATATTGAGATTATGTATAGGTGATATCACTCGTAGAAATTAAAGTCACTAAAAACATTTTTGAAGAAAAACATTTCTTCATTCATAGGTTTGGTAAATTCACCAATTGGGTATATGAAACCCTGGTCACTAAAAATATATATTATCTTAAAATTATTTTACATATATTTTTAAATATATATATATTTTTTATTATTATTTTTTAAAATTTATTTTTGTTTTTGGTGAGGAAGATTCACCCTAAGCTGACATCTGTTGCCAGTCTTCCTCTTTCTGCTTGAGGAAGATTGGCCCTGAACTAACATCTGTGTCAATCTTTCTCTATTTTGTATATGGGAGGCCACCACAGCATGGCTTAATGAGCTGTGTGTAGGTCCGCACCCGGGATCCGAACCCATGAACCACGGGTCGCCGAAGCAGAGTACGAGAACTTAACCACTACAGCACTGGACTGGCCCTATTTTTTATTTTTAAAAACAATGAAGTAATTACATGGAAAATAATTCAATATTTGCTGTGGAGAAGCAAATTTTTGTGGATTTATGAATGGAAATAAGATGTAACATTCTGGATACTTGCAAGATATCAGAAAGCATGAGCAATGGTCAGTGCTGTGGATTAAATTTGTTTGTATAAATTTAACCCCTGAAAAGGTGAATTAATTTTCCTTTAATAATGAAAAGAAAAACTCTAGGGATATGTTTAGTGTATTATTTTACATACTTTACTAAACAAAGGAGATCTATGAGAAAATCGTACAATTTCAAAGGTAAAACATGATAGTTAAATTTAGAGAAAGAGTGTGGTCAGTGAGTAGAAATGTACAATCATGTAATTCTAAATTTTTACTTCCGGAAGCCAGAATGTTTAGCTTAAAATTTATAAAAGAAACACAATATAAGATAGAGAGCTAGAAAATATCCACATATTTTTATTCACATTATTAGCCTCAAAAGAGCTTTAAATGTATCATATACAACGTTCAGTCTGTCAACGTGGGGCCCAAATTAGATGAACTGTTATTCTTATTTACAATAGGGCTTTCTTTCCCAAAATAATGTTTAGTTATTAATAAACAACTATTTAAATGATAGAAAACATTGTTTTCCACAAATTTATACATTTGGCCCTAATTGTTTTGTACTATGTTAAAAGTATATTTTCTTATAAATATACTATGTTTGCTATACAGTATATATGTAGAATTTACTGTGGGGACTTGTATGTGTTTACTCACTAGGACAGGGAGGAAAGAAATAGCCCATGCCTGAGCACTGTTAACAGTTCCTGGTATTATCTCATTTCCCAGAAGATAACTTTATGTAAGAATATGTGTTTTCTTTAAAACAGGAAATAAATACAATTAAAAAGAACTCTATCATGGAGAGACTTGTTATATTTGTGTTAAGAAGAAACAATGTCTAACTCTACTTGCTTTATAAATAGGGTACATAAAACAAAATCAAAAGATTAGGTATGAAAAGAAGATAATTTTAAGGAACTCTAAAAGAAAAAAATACATTTGACTATTTACATAATTCTTAAAATATAAAATGATGAAGATGGTAGGCTAAGCTCTTTATATGTTTGTATCATTTGGTCTTAGCAATAATGCAATTATCCTCATTTTACAGATGGGGAAACCGAGGCTTGGAAAGGTTGTGTAGCTTGCTCAAGGTCACACCCTAAGTATGGCAGAGTTACCTTTATAGAATTTACATTTTATGGGCCGGCCCCGTGGCTTGGCGGTTAAGTGCGCACGCTCTGCTGCTGGCGGCCCGGGTTTGGATCCCCGGCGCGCACCGACGCACCGCTTCTCCGGCCATGCTGAGGCTGCGTCCCACATACAGTGACTAGAAGGATGCACAACTATGACATACAACTATCTACTGGGGCTTTGGGGGAAAAAAGGAGGAGGATTGGCAATAGATGTTAGCTCAGAGCTGATCTTCCTCAGCAAAAAGAGGAGGATTAGCATGGATGTTAGCTCAGGGCTGATCTTCCTCACAAAAAAAAAAAGGGGGAGTATAAACAAATAGTTACAATAGAGATATGTGTTCCATAGATGTTGTTACTCATAAGGTTAGTATAGTGGTAAGGAACATCCAGCAAAGGTAATGAGTCTTGATCCAGTGCTCAGGCAGAGCCTTCCCAGAAGAGTTGAGATTCACTAGAGAGGAGAAGGAAATCGAGGGAGTGTTTAATGATCAATCTAGAGAAGTAAACAGAGTCCAGATTGTCAGAACCTTATAGCTAGTGGGAACGTATACTTGATTGTCCTGGTTGGGACACTTTTGAGAGTGAAAAGGAGGCTGATAATAATTATGTTGGTACAACAGAAACCAGGATGTATGGCAATGTAAGGAGTCTGAACTTTATTCTAGGAGGAATCAAGAACACTGAAGTGTTTTTAAGAATAACGTGATCAGATTTGTGTTTTAGAATAACTCAGACTGATGTGTGGAAAGTGGATTGGAGGAGACTTGGAGACTATTTTAGGAGGCTGTTTCAGTAACACAGGAGAGTGGGATGGTGGCCAGAATTGTGTAGTATCAGAGAGGGTAGAGAGAAATGGATAAGTTCAAGAGATATTTAGGATATAGAATCACTAGAACTTGCTGTATGCTTGGTTATGGGTACAGAGGGGACATATTAATTAGATGTATTTTGTGATAGAAGGAAGGGGAGTCAACGATGACACTGGATTTCTGGCTTAGGCAACTTGATGAGTGAATGGTGGAGCCATTCACTGAGAGGAAGAACATGGAAAAGAGTGAAGATGATGATGAATTTGTTCATTTTTAATTTTTTTGATTTTTAAAATTTTGAGACAATAAAAAATTTATAGAAAATTTGAAGTTACAGTACACAGACCTTTTGTTCCTGAACCATTTGAAAGTAATTTGCCAGTATGATGTTCCACCACCCCGAATACTTTACTTGTATTTCCTACAAATAAGGACATTTGCCTATGTAAACATAATACAACCATGAAAATCAAGTTATTGACATTGTACATTACTACCATCTAATCTTCAAATGCCAATCAAGTTTCGCCAGTTGTCTCAATACTGTCTTTTAGAGCAAAAAGATACAGTTCAGAATCACTTGTTGCATGTAGTTGTCATGACTCTTTAGCCTCCTTCAGCTGGGAGCACCAATTTTGAAAATTACAGACCAGTTACTTTATGGAATGTACCCCTGGGTTTTCCACCCAGGGTTCTGAGAGAGAATTAAGCCCTAACATTCTAAGGCATCTATTGAATGAAAAAATTAACTTCTTTCAATATACCTAGATTGGTATTAATTATGTACCATTCTTGAGAGAGTTGAGAAGAGTCACTGTGTTCTGTGGTTCAGTTGAAAAAGGCTGAATTATTAGATTTTGACAGGACCTCCTCCAAAGTGATGCTGTTTTCTTCTGAATCCTATCAGATGACACACAATTTTGATTTGTCCCATTGCTAATGGTCACATGATTAAGGATGTGTCTGTTAGGAGTCTCAACTATTAAGTTGGTTGTTATTTTCTCCCTTGGTAATTGGTAAGTGTTTTGTGGGAAAGTTCTTTGAGACTTTGCAAGTATTCCATTCCTCATCAAACTTTCAATTTACTCATTTATTTATTTATAGTAGTATTGATTAATATTGGCCTTAATTCATTACTATCATTATTTATCTTCATGTTCAAATTGTTCCCAATTTAGCTAGTGGAAGTCTCTTCCAAGTGGCTTATGTGTTCTCTTGCTATGTCTCCATCACTTTTTGACTACTTTCTTTCTGGCACAAGATATTAACAAGTTCGTCTTGTACTTTGCCTGCCCCAGCCCTGGAATCCACCGTTTTAGCCCTGAGTCTTTTTAGTGGAGAATAACATTTAGAAGAAGACATCTGGAGGCCGGCCCTGTGGCTTAGTGGTTGAGTTTGGCACGTTCTGCCTCAGCGGCCCAGTTTCGGTTCCCGAGTGCAGCCCTACACCACTCATCAGCGGCCATACAGTGGCCACCACCTACATACAAGGTAGAGGAAGATTGTCACAGATGTTAGCTCAGGGTGAATCTTCCTCAGTGGAAAAAAAAAAAGGAAAGAAAACGTCTGAGCACTAGGTGTGCTCTTTGCTTTTGGAGTGTGGTGCTTCGAGGCTCTGTCAGTGGAGAGAGCTAGGATATATATGCATGCACACATGAATGTATATACACACATTTGCATTCTATCTATCTATCAAACCGTGAGTGTACACTGATAACCATCGGTTCTAATCTAGCTCCTCAGGGTTTTGTTCTAATTTTCTCCCTTTCCATATGTACAACCCCCTTTGATGCTGAGAAACCTGGCTCCCATTGGCCTGATTAGATTTACTTATTTGATCAATCCCCCTGAATGTAATCACTCTCTCCTCTCCACTGCTATGGAGTGGAGATCCCCTTTCCTATGGAGATGCACTCTTCCCCTGGGCGAGCTCTATGGTCCACGTCAGACTGCCTCTCTGCATGGAGGTATCCTCACCCTAGTCAGGCCTTTCCCTGCTGAACTGAGTGATGCCATCTTCATCCTGTATCAGGTGGGCTCTGACTCACATGCTGCTCCCACTTTTCCTCCGCCCGTGCCCCTCCTTCCATAAGCAGGGCAGATATACAACTGTTTCAATTTATTTGTGAATGAGAAGAGAAAGATAGGACAGTAGCTAAAAGGAGACTCATTCAGGAAAGAATTGTTTTTGCTAAGGTGCCAATCTAGAAGATGAGGTTAAAGATATAGAAGAGACAGAGGTGATTGATAAAGCCACTTCTCTCAGAAGGTAGAAAGGGATGGGATCTAGAGCACAAATCCTGAGGATTAGTTTTAAGTATAAGAAAAGATCATGTTTCCACTTCAGTAGAGAGTGGGAGGGAAGAATGGGTTCAGTACAGGTTGGTTGGAGACTTTCCTGGCTAAAAAAGGAGTGAATTTACATCCTATGGCTTTTCCTTTCTCTGTGCTGACATTGCTGAGAAGGAGTGATTTAGTTGGAGATTTGAGGAAAGTGGAGAGAGTTCTGAAGTCGCTGTAGAGAATGAACAAGTGAAATGAGCAAAAAATCAGAAATATTTCTGAGCAGTCTGGAAGATCTAACTGAATAGAAACTGAAAATGAGTTGAGACACCAACCCAAATTGTTGTAGTGTTTTCTCAGTAGCCCCCAGGGCTAGGAGTAGAGAAGGCAGTTTCTATCAGGCCAACAGTTAAACAGAAAGACATGGCACAAGTAAGTTGAGGATATTGGCTAGAGAGAGGTTGACATGAAGGAAATGAATGTTGAATATTGAATGTTGAAATGTTGAAATGAATAGTACTTTTAACCATTAGGAAAGTAAAGGAAGAGAGGAGGATCTGGAAGAGGGACAGTAGATGTGTCATGGCTTATCCCAAGGTCCTTGTGTGATTTGGTCCCAACAGTCAGTAACCAACTCTGTCTAACTTCAGGGTATGTGTGTACGGGTGGGGAGTGGAAGGATTTATTATAAGTATGTAGAGTAGCTCACAGAATTAAAAGTCAGGCTGAACAATCATGCCTCACAAATACAGGAAGCATGCAGCTTTGGTATTGTAGGTATTAGGAAGCCTCTTCAGACGACCACTATTGGAATGAATCAGCTCTACCATCATCTATTCTTGTCTTACTGCTCAGGATTCAAATACTGAGAGGAAAGGTTAATGTTTAAATGGCCTTGCTTGGATCTTGTGTCCACCCCCTTGGCCAGGAGACCGAGTGTTCTACTAAGACTGCATGAAATGGGGTAGGGGTAGTTCTTCAAAGGAAAACAAAGGTGCTATTAAGAGAAGAAGGAGACTGGATGCTATACTGGTAAAAACAAGAGATGGTCAGCATTGGTGGATTGCACGTGTGGTATTGAATTTATGCAGGATAAAGCATGATTTGATATGGAGAGGAAGATGATGAATAAAATGCTAATCCTTTTTTTTTACTTTTACTTTTCTTAAATACAAATATAATACATGTGCATTATAAAAATAATTAAAACTATCCTCCTCCCCCAAATCTTCAATGAATGTGGAGCAATGACCAAGATATGACAGCAAAGGGAGAAGTGGGTAGAAGATGATAGACTAGTTTAAAAACCATGGTTTGAACATTGTCTATGGTTCAGATCTGTCATGTACACTGTGGATATGGAAGTGAATAATGAGAGTTTGGTCTCTTGCTTATAAGTCAAAGTACAAAACAGTGCATTAAAAACTTTCAGGTCTTACACAAATCCAAGGTTGATTTTACTAAAAATGTCTCCTTTTTGAAAAGGTATAGGTAAGTATGTGTCTTCAACTTATATGATAGAATCAAATCTGAATGATTTTTTTAAATTCTTTTAAAATCTCCTTCTATAATTCCTGCATTTAAGAATTGACTTTTTGTTATTGTTGTTCTTTTCATTGTCCACTATTTTTGAGACAATGTGTAATGCCCCTCCCCCTAAAAAAATACCCCTCCCAGCCTGCTTTAGAAAGTCACCATTTGAGTGTAAACAGTTTTATTGAGTAGACTCTACTTGGTGGATATTAACACAATAATGTTTTTATTTTTCTCTAATCACAATTCCCAATAGTGCTTTGTATTATCTCCCAAGACAATTTCTTGGGCACATTCCACAACTTTCTCATCACTTTCAGTTATTAAACAAACAAAGCAAAACCAAACTAATTTCACTCCAATGTAAAAATCCAATCTCAAATCTGATTCAGATATGATCCTCTCAGTTCCCTCTGCTAGCATCTTGCTCCTTTTGTCCGTAGGAGGGATATGAGAGATGGCAGGGGTTGCTTACTGAAGATAAGGAAGTGCCCCTTCCTCCAAGACTCTGCAGGATTCTATTGCTGCTGGTGGTCACTGAGGATGTGGTGGTCTTCTCATAACTTTGTGCAATTTTTAGGGTTGCTTAGCTTCACCTTGGTGCACCGCATCACTGAGAACACCCGAGAGGGGCCACCCATGTCTTCCCTTAGTCTTGCCTTACTCCACATCCCATCCCCCTTAAGCAGCTGTTAGGTAACCCCAGGGCTTGGGCTTTCTCCTCTTGTCTCTATATTCCTTCAAATTGAGTCAAACACGGAAGTCCTCTTCTGCACCCTCTGGTAGATGAGGAAACCTGGAATGGGTTGGAGGTTTTCTCTACCTTCTTAAGTTCCCTATAACATGGTTTCTTTTGGTCCCACTTTCCTGGGCTGAGCCAGCAAGTCTTCCTCCTCCAAAATTGCCAGAAAAGAAGCAGGCACAATTATTGGTGTTCAGATATGCTCCCAAATTCCAAAAGACACAAGTCAAGTTCTCCCTCAGACTCCCTCAGGGGGCTCACTGTACTTTGAAGGCAGGCTTTGGGTTGGTCTCTAGGTCTCTGACTCTGCAAGTGTTCAGCTAGGTGCTTGGTTGTCAGTCTTTCCTTCTTGCCAGCACTCACATTCTGTACTTCGTTGAAACTCCCCTTTCACTTGGCTTCTGGTGGGTCGAGAGGGAATATTTTTCTGCCTCCCTAGGGCTGAGATGTTGGTTGGGAGTAGCAGAGGTGGTTCCCCTGCCTCTGAACAAGTCCTCAGGGAGAGTTTTGGCCCCAGTTTTTGGCGAGGCCTTTAAAAGCATGGAATCCTTATGCCTTTTTGTCATCATTTTTCAGTCAGAATAACCAATTCCAAGACAACAGGAAACGGCCTATTCAACGTTCTATAATTATAGCATAAAACTAAACTAATGATATCCTTCATTCTTGTTTGATACTGCTGTCTACAATGAAAAGCAAAAAACAAACTCTAACCCACAGGATATGGCAAACCAGATCTTTTCAATGCCTAAGAGTTAAGTTACGCATGTTTAAAGCAGCATTGATTTTCCCAGGTCATCACAAGTACTATTAATGAATAATATTATAGTTGTTTTGTCTGACTTCCTATTGGAATATGGCAGGTATAAGATGGGTGTTAGAGTGAGGCAGAGGAGTTAGGCCTATTATTAAATCATTGGTCAGTCAAGAATATAGCTCAGTAACAGTGTTTAACTATTTTTATTTGAATGTCTTTGAATATAATAAGCAGAATTGGCATTGATTTAAAAAATAGTAAACTGATTTCCCTTTAAGACATTTCAAAGACTTTTAAAAAATTTAAGTAGATGTTAAAATGTGCTTGTTAATCTTATGCCTCATAGTCTCCTTAACAGAGGTTTGAATAAAGAAGTATTTTAGGTTCTGGCTTAAATATGAAGATAATTTTAAGCATTCCCAATGGCTAGCACATATAATGATTACCATTCCCAGAGCAGTACTGTCTTCAGACCTTCTCAGCTGAATTCTTTTTGAATGACATTTCTGCTATCCATATCCTTCTTGTTAAGAACTCAATAATGGACTAGGTTAATTAGAGATAGGTAATATTACCTTATATTAATCATCCATCTGTCAGAATAAATTAACCTTTTTAGCTCCTATTTTCTGGAATTCCCAACCTCCGTAGACACTGTTCTCGAGGCATTAGATAGCCTCATAGAATTTTAAACTCATTTGAATTTGGAAATACCCATTACTGATAGAGTTATTAAACTCTATAATCACAGAGATTTACTCTGAGATCATTGAAGATGAGCTAAATTCAGGCACCCCACAGGCTTGTTTCTTCCTAGCTGTGTGATCTGGGGAAATTCAGGTATCATCTCCGAGTCTTCATTTCTTCACTTACAGAGTGGGGATAATAATATCCACCTCAAATTGTGGAAATCAAATGGGATAACACCTATGGAGGATTCTGAAATGCACAGCTGAATTGTTCAGGATTGTTAGTATTGTTTTGAAATATGGTCAAGTCAGAAGACTTCACTTTTTCCACCGTTGGTGTTAACTGATCACTGATATCATGGAGTTCTTTTCCCTAGCTCCCCTGTAGCCTTGGCAGGGAGAAAAAGTTGTGTGAGATGGTCTTCTGACTACTTGTGGCTCCCACAATTCTTTGGTACATGTGTGGCCCAGGGAGCAGATGTGTCAGTCAATCCAACAAAGAATGGAGCTCATGGGTCCAGCCACTGTGGAGATTCATGACACCTTGTGAAAAACAGGCTGGAGAACTAGCATGCCTTGAAATAAATCTATCAACAATGTAAATATAAGTTCATCTGCTTTTTAAAAGCAAAATAATGCAGTGAATTTCATCAGAGGTAATTTGGGAAATATTCAAACATTTGGCTTTAATTAGAAAGGAAAGAAAATATATCAAAACTAGATTCCATTGGGCAGGGTTTGTTTATCCATCTCATCTTGAGTTTGAGCCAAAAATCCTTAGTTTTGACTAGTTCTTAAATGTTTCTCCAAATTTGGGCAGAGCCTTTGGCCTATTTAGAGATAGATGCAGCTTAGTTCACTGTTAGATGAGAGGGATGGTGGCCCATGCCTATCAGGACCCACCAAAATGAAGAGCAGGAGAAGGTCACGGGGTGGATAATGCTGTGTGTGAAGACAGGACCACCACCAGTGGGAAGTGAGTACTCCATGAGGTGGAGGACATCCCATTTATCGGAGTTTCTCTTGGGCAAATGAACATATGTATTTAGGAAAAAGATTTTGATAATCTACTTGGGAGGAGTTGTCAGAACCTTCCCCCCACACACACCCCCCCCTCTGCCAAGAGGGGAGAATTGCTTTCCATGTAGGGCCCTTTCTTTTGGTCATTTCCCTAAAGAGCCAGTAAGTAGGTTTGGAGGTAGAATTTAGGAGAGGGCCGAGTTTTGATGTATTTTTGAGGAGAATGGAATGTGAGATTCTGGGGAATACTGGGAGGAGGGAGGAGCCAGCTTGCTGGACCCGTTAGAGAGGGAGGAAAGGGAAGTAGCCATTTGGGTAAGGAAAGACTTTGAAAAACAAAAATGTCTAATGAGGGATTTTTAAAATTAGTTTTTTGAATAGATGATGGAGACACATGTTTCCACAGAGGTATAAAAACATGGACCATAAACTCTCCTTAATATCCTGGTCCCTCAGTTCTCTCCCCTCCCTCCACCAAGTAAGCACTGTTATTGTTTTTTCTTATGTACATTTCTGAGTTTCTGTATGCACATTTAAGCAAATACGAATATTGATTTTTACTTTCCTCCTCTGCTTTTTTTTACCCTGAATTTAGGATATTACATACATTGTTCCCTACTATATATTTTGGACATCTTTCCTATCACTACATAGACAGCTTTCTAATTCTTTTTTATTGTCCTACTGTATTCCATTTTATTGATGTACCATAATTAATTTAACCTATTTATGGACATTGGATTGTTTCCAGTTTGCATTTACAACAATATGGCAACGAGTGAACTTATACAGAGCTTATTTTGCATTAGTGCATGCACACCCATAGAATAAATTCCCAGTAGTGGTCTTGTGGGACAAGATATATGCAATTGTAATTTTGATAGACATTGCTACATTTGCCCCCTAAGGAGTTGTACCAATTTGTACTCCTGACAGAAATAAATGAAAGTGCCTGTTTTCTCAAAGCTTTGCCACCACAGTGTATTGGCAAACTTTAGCGTTTCTACCAACTGATAGGTGACAAATGGCATCTTGGTGTCTAGTTTTTTTTTTTAGGTTCAATTTTTGGAAGTTTTCAAACTATCTCAAAGTGACAGAAAAGTTGCATGTACAAAAAACTTTTTCCCCTAAACTGTATAAGAGTAAGTTGCCAACATGATGTCCCTGTTGAGAAAACTTGAGGGTATATATCTTACAAACAAGGACATTCTCCTGCATAACCAAAATAAGACCATCAATCTCAGGGTATTAGCTTTGCTACATTACTGCCATCTAATCCTCAGACTCCATTCCTGTTTTGCTCTTCACCCCTAATATATCCTTTGTAGCGGAAGTATCCAGTCTAGAGTCATGTGTTATGCTTGACTGCTGGCCCTCTTTAACCTCATTCAATCTGAAATGGTTCCTTCTGCTTTTTTTCGCTTTCACCGTCTTGATCCTTTTAAAGATTATAAAGCCAGATATTTTGTAAAATTTCTCTTAATTTGGGTTTGCCTGACATTCTCTTTTGAATCACTTCAGATTACGCTTCTTTGGCAGGAATATGACAGAAGGTACGCTGTGTTCTTCTCATTGCAACCTAGCAGGCGGTGCATGATTTTGATTTATCGCATTGCTGATGGTGTTCACTCTGATCATTTGATTAAAGTGGTGACTGCCAGGATTTTCCATTGTTAATTTAATCTTTTCCTTTTGTAATCGGTAAGTGTTTTGTGGTAGGGTACTTTGAAATTATGTAAATAGCTCTTTTGGTGTTAAAATTTAAATTTATCAGTTTGTTTCTTTTAGGTATATCACTATGGACTCATTGGTTTGTGTTGTATTCAATGGATCATAATCTGTTACTCTCATTATTTATTTTGATGGTCAGGTTGTCCTAGATTTGTTCAGTGGGAGTTCCTTCAAGCTGGCTCGTCTGTCCTTTTGACTTATTTCCATCATTCTTTGAGCATTTCCCTGCTTTCTGATTCAAAGAGATGTTCCAGGCTCATCTTGTACTTTCCCTGCCCTGGACTTGGAATCATCCATTTCTTCAAGGAAGATTTTAGTGGAGAATGGTATTTAGAAGCCAAGATCTGGGTGCTACATGTGCTCCTTGCTATTGGGTTGTCTCTGTTCCTAGGCCCTCTTAATGAACAGACACGCATTTACATCTATATTTATTTATTTCTATGGGTTGATACCATACCTTCAATTCTTATCCAACACCACATAATTCATTATAGTTTTCTCCCTTTCCATATTTTTAATTCCCTTCTCTGACAGTGAGAAACTTGGCTCACATCATCCTTAAATATTTACGTATTTGATCATTCCCCTTGTATGTAACACATCTCACAGCTCTGCCCATCTCCCACATAAATACTTTGCTCACTGTGCCAGGCTCCTCTCTTTCTCCTCCCCTCTCCTCCCATCTCCCACAGAAGTTCTCTTCACTCCTCATAGGCTCCTCAGGCTTCTTGGTCCATTTTTAATTTGCATTCTTTTTGTTATGAATGACGTTGAACAATTTTTAATGAAGAGTTCCAGTATAAGTCCCTTCTCTATTTCCCATACACAATCTTCAGTAAAATCAACATTACCCAATAATATTTTTGTGGAGTGAATTATTTAGTAGTTCTTGAGTCAGAGCTGAGTTTTATGTTCAGCTGCACGGAGTGACTACATTATTTAAGTCATTTATTCATTTAACAGATACCTGTTGAATTCACTGTATGTTCCAGCCACTGTTTAGGCATTGAGGATCCAGTGGTAAAGAGAGACAAATTGCCTTCCCTCATGGAATTTATAATTTTAGTGGTGGAATCAGATAATGAGCAAGTCAACCTATAAGCTTAGAATGGAATGTCAGGTAGTGTAAAAGCTACAAAGAGAACAGAGCACAGAGACAGCATTTCAGTCACAGATGCCAGGGGATTGCTCTGGCACTGAGGGAAGGGAAACCTCAGTGGATACCTGGGTGACGGAATGGAAAGAAATGTTTTGTGCATTCTTTCATTCATCCCAAGGGTCAGAGTCTCGGGAGTCGTGTCTGCCTGGAAGGAACGAGCCGATTTCTGGGTCTGAGAGCCGGGGGCGGAGATCCCAACCTGATAGGAGGGCAGCCACTCAATACAGCCTGTGAACCTCTTGCTCATTAACCCTGAGGCCACTTCCCAATCAGGCCTGTGCAATACTGCCTTCTCAGCTTCAATTCTAACAAAAACATCAGAAACAACAACTTCATAAGTAACCAATAAAACTTTGTCTTAAAAGTGTTTTTAAACTTTTTCGAATCTTGATGATGTCTTTCTTGCGGGTCAGGAGATGCTAGTTTCATCTAACACATGAGGAACTGAGGCTTTTAAGGATTAATAACTTGCTCAGCATCATATAGCTAGTAAAACACAGCTGCAGTTAATTCCGAAGCCCAGCTCTTTCCACTGTTGCCCATGGTCAAACTCTGTTCTGTTCTTTTGGGGAAGTGCCCTCCAAAGGCAGCTCCACTATAAGGCCTCATAGAAGCCAGGATCCTCTAGACTATGAGTCTCTTGCTAAAACTTGATAAACATCCTCCTATTGTGTAGACCTGTTTCCATTTCAATCGCAATAAAATATAAACTAATTTTTATTCACCTTTTTAGGCTGAGACATTATCCTCTACTGTCCAGAGTCCAGGGTATATTGGATGGTTAGTTATATACTTTCAATAAGCAAAATCTATTATATCTTTGCAAGATATAATACACAATGTTACTTAGCAGCAAGTGCAGCTACCACCTGATACTCCTATAAATGTGCCTCTGTGAACTGTGTTTCACCATTGAGATCACAGATAAATTAACCAGTCAACTCAGCAAAGCCCTGACCATAGAGCAGTCACTTAAGCCGATTTGTATGGATTAGATATGAGATTAGATATGAGAACTCAGTAAGTAAACTGTGGTGGTGGTTAATATTACAATTAAAAGCATCATATAATTGAAAAGACAAATTGTCCATGATTGAGAACAAAATATAATAAAGTAATAATATTATACCCATCAAAAATGTTACAAGAGCACAATATTTGAAATCACTTGATGTATAATGAAAAAGAAATGTCACTGTGGAAGAATGACATTTGCCTTATCTGTGATTTAGCCTAAACGTGGAACAGCATAATCTTACTGGCCACTGGTAGTTGCTTGGGCCTGCCTGCCTAGAATGCTGTACAGTAGTCCCCCCTTATCCGTGGTTTCAGTTGCCTGCAGTCAGCTGCATTCTGAAAATATTAAATGGAAAATTCCAGAAATAAACCATTCATAAGTACTAAATTGCATACCATTCTGAGTAGCGTGATGAAATATCACCCCGACCCGCTCTGTCCTGCCCAAACTTCCCTTTGTCCAGCGGCTCCACACTGTATATGTACCTGCCTGTCTGTCACTTAGTAGCCATCTTGGTTATCAGATCGACTGTTGCAATATTGCAGTGCTTGTGTTCAAGTAACCCTTATTTTATTTAATAATGGCCCCAAAACCAACTTTATTGTTGGCTATTGTTAGTCTCTTACTATGCCTAGTTTATAAATTAAACTTTATCATAAATATATATGTACAGGAAAAAACATAGTATATATAGGGTTTGGTACTATTTGTGGTTTCAGGCACCCACTAGGGATCTTGGAACATATCCGCCTCTGCTAAGGGGAACTATTTCCTGCAGATAAGGGGAGACTACTGTATTGAGAAACACTGTGAATCCTAATCAGGTCTCAGCAGCATAGAGTGCAGGGATCAATTAGTGATGTCTGCCTTGGGGAGGGGAGGCAGGAGTCGTGACTTTCGTTTTGCCTGGGGCTATACTGGCGCTGGAGCACCTGCTGAGCCCCTCTCTGGAACTAGCTTTGCAGCTTTTCCCTCAAGGCAGCTGCAGAACACAGTGAAAACAAGCACATGACCTAGAAATGCTGGCCACCCAAACTGCCTTTGACTTACAGTCAAGCAGCTTGGTCTAGCACCCACTACCCTAGGAGAAGAGCTTCTTGGTATACACATCATGTCAACAGGAAAGTGCTGGAGGAGTCTCTGGAGCTGGGGAAAAGGAAATCAAGACTTTGTGTGTGGAGATGGCCTGGGAAGTAGAAATATTGCTAGGGTCTTCAACAGCTGGGCCCTCTGCAGGGCAGTCCCAGTGTGCTGGCTTGTTATAGACCAGGCCAGAGAGGGTATGTGGGAGTGGAAAGGAAGTCTGTGTAGGGAAACTAAATCATGCCAGAAGTAACAGCAGTTGGTGAAATAAAAAGAATCACTTGGTAGTATCTTTTTTAACATAGAAGTATGATAATGATTCAATACACATCTAAAGTATAAAATTGAAAATTAGGATAGAATACTGTAATATATCAAATCTTTTCTGAATCCTGACTCTGCTATCTGTGAAACCTTGGACCCTAGCTCCTTATCAGTAAAATGGAGATAATAATAATCCTTATTTCATAGAAGGTGCTTGGTACATAGTAACTGCTTTGCACGTGTTAGCTCCTGTTGTTGTTGTTGTTGTTTTTTAATTACCTTTGTGGGTGATCAGGGACATGTGAAACCCATTAAATGATTCTGTAGAAATGGAACACTACACAGCCATTCAAATATATGGAATGATCTCCAAGATATATTGTTGTTTGAAAAAAAGCAAGATGCAGGACAGTGTATACTGTGTGTTTGCGTTTCCAAAGCCCCAGTAGATAGTTGTATGTCATAGCTGCACATCCTTCTAGTTGCTGTATGTGGGACGCAGCCTCAGCTTGGCCGGAGAAGCGGTGTGTCGGTGCGCGCCCGGGATCCGAACCTGGGCTGCCAGTAGCGGAGCACGCGCACTTAACCGCTAAGCCACGGGGCCGGCCCTGTTTGCGTTTTTTAAAAGGATATTTAAGTGCGTATGTTCTTGTATCAGTATATGTGTTTTCTGGGAGTGATACTCAAGAAACTGTTAATACCTGGGAGGGAGACTGGGAGTCTAGGTGGGACATAAGCTTAATTTTCATTGTGTACCTTTTTGTACTGTTTGAAATTTTAAATTAGCCATATGTACTTTTTAATTGAAAAGAACAGTTTAAGGTTAAGAATATATGTAGGTAAATATCCACTCAGGTTAAATATTTTTCCAGCATATTGTTTCAGAAATAGAAAATTTTCTTTAGTAAATTATGAAAGTGAGTTATTGCTAACAGAATGATCCTTAGCAATTACAGTATGTATGACTGAACGCTGAAATCTATATAAAATTAGCTGTAGTCAATCATGATATATAACAATTTAAGGTATCGTATTATGGTGAAGTATTTGTTGGATCTCATTTTAATCTTAGTCTTTAATTCAGTAATTTGGATTAGAAATGTATTCCAATGAACTGAAAATAAATCTTGAGTAACTTATTTATCATTTAGAGAATGTGACACATTTTAGCCAATAATGAGCTTAGACTTTTAAAATGACATAAGTGGCCAACAGTTGGCTTTAAAATTAATAATAATAGGTAAATTTCTTGTTTATTAAAATCATATATATTTTTTTAATATTTGAAATTTATAGAAATAACAAACATGCCCCACCTATAAAAATTCGATCTTGTACACTTAATTCTCTGAGTGTATTTTCTTCTAGCCTTTTTCCATTTAGTTTTTATAAATTGCCTAAGAAGATGCTGGGAAGATGGTGAGGAACATTTTTCCCTTCACTTCCACTCGCAATTCCAGTCTATGTGCTTCTCCTGAACCAAATTGAGAAAGCTGAGTAAGGAATGAGGCCTGCGGCTGAGTGGCCAGAGGAGAACCAGAAAGCAGTGGATTCAGGGGAGACTTCAGACTCCTGAGAGACAGGGTCAGTCCCGGCTCAGCAAGAGTAAAACCAGTCTCCTAGGCTTCCAAACAGTCAAGAAGGAGTTGAATGGGCTGGCTGAGTCTTGAGGCTGGGGGATTTAGGCGGACAGGTCACAGAGAGGCTTCTGTCAGTGCCGTGATAGGGTGGTGGCAGTCTTCCTGCTTCTCTGTCTTGAAGAGAGCTTAGCCTTCCGCCCTGCAGGACCCCTGCCAGGTAGGGCTCTCTAACAACCAGAACCAAGTGCCATTGAGCCAAAAGAAAAGGGACATCTTATGTAAAGGGGGCCCAGAAGCCAGAGAGGGGAAGATCTGGCAGACTAAC
This sequence comes from Diceros bicornis minor, assembly GCF_020826845.1. Lineage (NCBI taxonomy): Eukaryota > Metazoa > Chordata > Mammalia > Perissodactyla > Rhinocerotidae > Diceros > Diceros bicornis. The sequence goes on from NC_080740.1 coordinate 17,749,760, forward strand.
CAGTACAATAGAGTTTTTGAGAGGAGAAAAAGGAAATTCTGAATTCAAAAATAAGAAGAGCATCCAAGGAAATAAAAATGCAGCATAAAAGAGGCTTTCTGTAGTCAATCAATCAATCAATCAATAAATAGAGGAACTTTTTTTGTGTGTGTGTGAGGAAGATCAGCCCTGAGCTAACATCCACGCTAATCCTCTTTTTGCTGAGGAAGACCGGCCCAGAGCTAACATCTATTGCCAATCCTCCTCCTCCTTTTTTTTTAACCTCCAAAGCCCCAGTAGATAGTTGTATGTCATAGTTGCACATCCTTCCGGTTGCTGTATGTGGGACGCGGCCTCAGCATGGCCGGAGAAGCGGTGCGTCGGTGCGTGCCCGGGATCCGGGCCCAGGCCGCCAGTAGCGGAGCGCCGCACACTTAACTGCTAAGCCACGGGGCCGGCCCTAAATAGAGGAACTTGGGGAGAGGATGCTCACTGTTGAAATCTGAAATAGTCAACTAGAAATCAGCACCAAGACATTTCTCAAAGTACAGAGTAAAACATGAAGAGATGGGACTCTGAGAGAAGCAGTTAGATACTTAGGAAATATGTCCAGGAGGCTTAACATGTGAGTCATGGTAGTTCCAGAAGAACTACCACACTAGAAGCCAGGAGACAGTGGAGCAGCGTTTGTTGGCACTTGTGGTACTTCTTACGTGCCTTAGAAATATTAATTACGTTAATTAATTTATTCTTCACGACAGCCCTATGGGATAGGTATCATTTTTATCTATATTTTACCAGTGAGGAAACTGGAATGCAGAGAGGTCAAATCATATGCCCAAGGTCTCACAGCTGGAAAGTGACAGAGCTGGGACTCACTCAAAGTGGTCTGGTTCCAGAGGCACCACCACTGTATCGTCACACCAGTTGGGTCTCAACTGGGGTATCACATTTGAGGAAGACACGTGGGAAAAAGAGTCTAAGCAAACAACAGATGACCCAGAAGAGAGAAGAAAAAAGGGGAGCCATGAATGGTGGTGGGTTCTGGGGTGTGTGTGTGCACTTGTGTGTGTGTGCGAGCTTCTCTCTCTCTCCTTCCTTCTCTCTCTCTCCTTCCTTCTCTCTCTTTCTCTTTCTCAGCAAATTTTACCATTGAGCACAATGGTTCATCTCACTGACTGCCAGGTGGAGGGGGAAAAGGAAGAATCTTGAATTGATTGTTTTAACTTGAAATCATCATAAGGATCTGAAGTATTTCTTGGGGAATCAGAGTCTTGTATTAAAATTTGTGCTGCTAAGTTGGTGAAGATAAAGCATCGATCTGATTTATCCGTTCGTTTCTCCATCTTTTTGAAGATGTGGTTGTCAAGTTTCTTATAATTTATATTTCACCTATACAAAAAAATATTCAGATAATGAGTGAAAAGAGATAGATAAAGCTTTGCTTTTTGAAAGTTCTCTGCTGCTGGAAAAGAATAGGAAGCTCAGAAACTGATCCTCACATATAGTATAGAAACTTGATACATGACAGAGATGTTCAAAAATCAAGGAGAAAAGGATACACTATTCAATAAATAATGCCAGGACAATTCTTCACCAATATGGAAAAAATAAAATTAGATTCTTACCTAACATCCTACTCAAAAGTATATTTTAGGCGTATTAGTCTTTAATGCACAAGAAAAGCTTTAAAATTTCTAGAGGAAAACATAAGGAAATATCTTTATGCCCTCAGAATAGTGATTGATATTTTAAATAAGACACCAGATATAAAAAGCAGAAACTGTAAAGCAAAAGTTGGTGCTGCATGGTAGATATTCCTAATACTACTTTATGTGTGTTATAAAAAAGCATTAAAAGGCAAAAATATGAGCCACAGCTCAAAAGAAGATATTTGCAATGCTTATTACTGACTTTCAAAGAAATGATATTCCAAATATATAAAGAGTTCTAAAAAATCAATAATAAAGAGATCAGTGCCCAATAGAGAAACAGATAAAGATATGAGGAGGCATTTCACAGAAAAGAAAAACTGAGTGGCCATTGATGCAAGAAAAGATGCTTAACTTCGCTTGCAATCAGGAAAAAGAAAATTTAAATCTCAGTGCAACACCATTTCACACCCATCAGATAATGAGTGCTAAGAGTTAGATAAAAACTCAGACTGGCATAAAATTAGAAAATTTTGTAGAAAGAAGTGTTTTTTGAGGAGGAAAAGTAAAAATAAATCCTATTGCTGATGAGAGGCTGTGTCAGGGCAGTGATGTACATCAAGATGTGCAATTTAGAGAAAGTCTTGTAAATGTGTATGAGGAGACTGAGACAAGAAGGTTGATGGCAGCATTGTTCATACTGTAAGGATGGAAAAAGATCTAATCGTCCACCAATAGGAGAATGGATAAGTAAATAGTATATGGCAGAAAATATTAATGACCTATAGTTATATGTATCAACCTGTGGCTAAATCTCAGCATAATGTTGAGTGAAAAGCAAAGTGGAGAAGGATATATACAATAAAGTACCAGATGTATAAAGTTTAAAATGTACCAAACAATATCGTATGTTGTTTATAGATGCTTTTGTCGTTAGTGTCGAGAAGTCGATTCTGACTCCTAGTGACCCTGTGTACGGCAGAGTGGAACCCTGCCCCATCTTTTTGCGCCATCCCCTCACCTTCTGGTGTAGATGCTTACATAGGTAGTAAAGATACAGCAACATGTAGGATCATAGTGATAAACATCAAATTGAGATTGTGTTTATATCTGGGATGGGATTAGGGGGTGTGTGGAGGTGCACAGGAAGTTTCACTTTCTGTTTTCTGTTTTAAGCTCATGGGGGTGCTTAGATATTTCTAATATTACTCTCTGTATGTTTTGATAGGCCTGAAATATTTTACATTTAAAATGAAGGGAAAATTTGCTGTTGTAATTTTCATTTATTTATTTATTTGCTGAGGAAGATTCACCCTGAGCTAACATCTGTTGCCAATCTTCCTCTTTTTGCTTGAGGAAGATTTCCCCTGAGCTAGCATCTGTGCCAGTCTTCCTCTATTTTGTTTGTGGGTCACCGCCACAGCCTGGCCACTGATGAGTGGTGTAGGTCTGTGCCCGGGAACCAAACCTGGGCCGCCGAAGTGGAGTGTGCCGAACTTAACTGCTAGGCCATAGGGAGGCCCCACTATTGTTATTTTTTAAAAACATACGGCAGTAGGCATTTTCCAAAATGATGCATAACATTATAATGAACTTGGCTGGATGTTGGATTTTTATTCATCTTAAGAAAATTAAGCCATCTTATTTGCAGTGGAGAAGAATGCCCTGTCTAAAGAAATATGGTTTAAAAAGTTAATGCAAAAAAGCTTTTATTTTTTTCCAGAAAAATAAAGTATTAGTTTACTTCAAAGAAGAACCTCATGATTTAGATTTATAAGTATTTAGATAAATACTAATCTAAGTAATGCGTTCTTTCTCTGGAGTTACTTAAGTACAAATAACGAATCATCTAGTGCTTAAGTAGTATCGTTTTCATATGACTATGTGGTTGGGTCACAGGGAAAGTGAAAACACCAGTGAGATTAGCATTACATAAACGTGATTAGTTTGCTGCATTCCCCTGGGGCCAAGGCTTCTAGATGAAGGCCGAAGTGATGACCCGCACCAGTGGAGGATGTTGAAATGCTCTTCTCGCTCATCACTGAGCTATAGCTTTGTTTATATAGCATTTTTTCAAGAGCTATGGAACATTTTGATGTGTTAGACATTTAAGAACTGTGTTTGTTATATAAATCATTAAAAACAAAAACCTTCCCGGGTGGAGAGGTGGGTGGAATAGGCTTATTTTTAAGGCCTCTTTTTGGTTTTCCCTCTTCAATGCCTCTCGTATTCCTCTGTCTGCATCCTAATTTAGATCCTTATATCTTTCTGGGTTGCTGCATGTCATTTTGGAAGTTCTCTCTTCCAATCCCCACACACCCCACTCCCCAATTCTAGTTAGCCCTCTACTTAAAGATGTACAGTAGTTGTTGGTTGCCAGCCAAATTGAAATTACTCAGCTTTGTTTTGAAATGTTCTGACTTTCTTATTAATCTCAGTTTGGACTCTCCACTTTCAGACTACTTACTCACAAAAGCTGGCTTGTGACAAAGTTTTCACTGGCCCACAATAAAATGATAAAAATATAGATAATGTGGTTAGAGTTGCATAAGGCTAAAATTATTCAAATTTAAAATTTTGAGGGCTGGCCCCGTGGCTTAGAGGTTAAGTGCGCGCGCTCCGCTGCTGGCGGCCCGGGTTCGGATCCCAGGTGCGCACCGACGCACTGCTTCTCCGGCCATGCTGAGGCCGCGTCCCACATACAGCAACTAGAAGGATGTGCAGCTATGATATACAACTATCTACTGGGGCTTTGGGGGGAAAAAATTAATAAATAAATAAATCTTTAAAATTTTGAGATTATTTTTCTTACTTTTAGTGATAAAATGTTTTTTCTTCATAAAATTGTGATAGTTGATGACAGAATTAAAAAAAAAAAAAGATCTTCCTGGGAAAAGTATAAATTGGCAATTTTGATGGTTGCCTTCTTCCCATCTCCCTACCTCTCCCACTTCTGCCCACCACAGAAACACACACACACACACACACATATTCTCTTTTAAAATTTTTACAGGTCAGGGAAACTGAATGACCTCAGTCGTTTTAACATAATTCATACTCAACAATCTTGTTTATTCCCACCTCTCTATCTTTTCTCATAGTCATTCCTGTTGTTTCGAATGTCTTCCTGCTGTGTTAACAAATTCTACACTTCCTGAAACACCCAGATCAAATTTCTAGTCCTTCAGTTAGTCTTTTATTTGCCACTTTGTGCCTCCTCACCCACCCTCCTTTGCACTTTTGAGAACATTTATCAAAACCTCTAGTGTTGGTTCCCATAAGAATTTTGTTTTTCAAATATGTCTTTTCAACCAGTTTTAATGCCTGTAAAAGAAAGAACTTTTTGCATTTCCTTTAGTACAAGGAAGATTTGGTACAAGCATAAAAATTTGTATGAAATGTTTTATCTTATAGTAGTCCTGAATCTTTGATGTATATGTAGTGATTTAATATATATGCATTGTAGTGACTCTTCACCATAGATTTCCAGCTTTCTGCTTTCCAAGTCTCCTGGTGTTAGGTGTACCATGTGATTGGTTTTGGCCAATGAGATGTGAGTGAAAGTGATGTGTTACTTCCAGATGGAAGCTTTTGAGCAAGTATAGGTTTACAGCCTCTCTTTCCCTGTGCCATAGAGACCAGGAGTATTCCAGTTGGTAATTGATCCCTAGCTTGGATCCTGGAGTAAGTACAATGTGAAAGAGAGCTGCAACCGACCTGCAGTGGACTTGTAGTGTGAGCAAGAAATAAAGCTTTGTTTCTTAATCCACTGAGATTTTGGAGGTTGTAGATAATAGCAGCATAACTTAATCAACTGATACCGATACAAACTTTAATTCAAAAATGATAAAATTTCCAATTTTCTTTATTGATAATTTCTAATTTAATTCATTTAAGATTTCAAACATCTGTAGTTTCAATATATTCTATTTCTTACATTTAAAAATAAAGAATATTGGAACCAGCCCCATGGCCTAGTGGTTAAGTTTGGTGTGCTCCACCTCTGCGGCCTGTGTTCACAGGTTTGGATCCCAGGCTCGGACCTGCACCACTTGTTAGCCATGCTGTGGTGGTAACCCACATACAAAATAGAGGAAGATTGGCACAGATGTTAGCTCAGGGAGAATCTTCCTCACCAAAAAAAATAAAAATAAAACAATACAAATAAAGAATATAATGTTGAAACCTGAATCATTTTTCAATGAGATCAACAATAGAGACGCAAAATCTCACACTATCATCCAGAAACCTGTAAAACAGATTTTAAAATACACAATGGAACGCTGAAAGTGGCAAATTGAAAACTAAAATACATATGAAGTTTAAACTCCTTTGAAAGTCTATGCAATCCTCAAGAATGGAATTTTCATGTCTCATTAATACATCTAAAATATTTCCATTTCCTACTACAAACTCTAATGATCCTGAGAAAGCTGGTTTGAATCAGTTTCTACTATGTTACTTTGGATTTAAAATAACTTAAATTTGAGAGCTGGTAGTAATTTTATTTAACATTTTTTCTTCATTCATTGCCTGACATTTAATGAACAAATTCTTCACTAAGCTTAAGTGGGAAAGGTCTGGCAGTGAAAAGTATCTTTTCAACTGGATAGATTAAAATATGAACAGCAAAGCAAGAATCTGGTAGGATCACATAAAGGAGTCTTGAGCCGTAAGGAATAATTTTCCATGATTCATCAAGATGGTTGTGCATATAAGCTCAAAAGTCAGTAAACAAATGACTAGCCTTCCAGCTTTAAATTAACTTTTGAATGCGGTTTTGTTTGCCTGGCACAAAGATTTTTGGGAGCTTGGTGCCATCTGCTGGTTAAAAACCAACTTTTCAGATACCCTTTTGTGACTTTTTCAAGAAATACTGTGAGTTACTTTACACTTTCTAAGAAATACCATTAAGGAAATAAATAAAAGTATTTCACATATTGATTTTAAGAACTTGTGCACATAAAACAAAGACATATTTCTGTACAATATAAGCTACCTATAGTTATATGACAGAGGTTCAATCTTGAATGAGATTTTTATATTTGTACTTGATTTATTTTTAAGAGCTTTACACAAATAAAACTGCCATCTTTTCCTTAATATAAAAGATTATTTCCTAAAAAGAAGTTAGATTTGTCGATGTTCAATAAATTTAAATTGATTTTTTTCACATTTCTATAAAAGATTGAGCTAGGAGTGTGTGTGTGTATGTGTGTGTGTGTTTAATTTCAGAAATTATTTTTAAAATGAAAGAAGGAGATGAGGAAGGGAGCTGGAAATAACGTTGTTTGTTGTCTGCATTGTGCTCAGCGTTGTGCTGGATGCTTTCAGTAGATGGTCTCATTTACTCCCCACAACCACCCTTCAGGTTAGGCAGTGTTGTCTCAGTTTTGCTGCTCAAGAAATAAGTCTAAGAGGTTACAGACATAAATGCTAATGATTTTGGAGAAAGCCAAGTTTATTTTAATAGAGTGGTTGCAATTGCTCATTTATTAGGCTACGCCAGAAAAACTGAATTAACAAATTTTTTCAGTCTTTTTTTCTTTTGTGGTGACTGATTTTATCGTTGCTAATTAGATTAGGTAGGTATTTGATTAAAAAATTCTATTTTTAGGATACTGAAAGGCACAGGGTTGTTTGTGTTCTTTCCTACTACACTTTTGGTCATTGCTGCATCTCAGGAAGCACAGAGAGCATTAAGTGTATAGTAGGCACTCGATGGGTTTTGACAGAAAGACAGAAAGGGAGAGAGAGAGAGGGAGGAAAAGAAAAGAGAGGAAGGCAGGAAGGGAGAGGAGATAATCTGCTGCTTGGCGTATAAAAGACTTTGATAAAGATACAGTAAGAAGTTTCACCTATGGCATTGGGGTGTCATGGACATGGAGTGGTGGAAAGCTAACATCTGTCCAAATTTGCTATATGTCATTCACTGTTAAGCACTTTATACCTGTAATTTCATTAGTCCTAAAACCAATCAAGTGAGCTGTTTATTATTGTTTCCATTTTTACAGGTGAGAAAATTGTGCTCAGCATGGTTAAGTAATTTACCCAAGGTCACACAGCTCACAAATGGCACGGTCAAGATTTAAATCCATATCTGTCTGACTTGTAAGTCTGGCCCCTCCTTTCTTTTTTTTTTAAACTCTCAAATCCTATCCTCATGTTTTACAAGGCTTTATAAGGTCTATCTCCTGCCTCCATCTCTAGCTTTATTTCCATCTTGCTTCCTGTCTGCTTGTCATGCAGGCATTCTGGCAGTTTTGAGAACAGATGAAGCTCTTTTTTACACAAGGATTTTGCTCTTGCTATAATCTTCCTGGAAGGCTTGCTCCATCTTTTCTCTCATCTTTTCTCTCAGGCATAAGTGAAACCTCCTCAGAGAAATTTCGTCCTGGTAAACCATAATTAAAAAAAAAAAAAGTCAAAATTTTCTAAGTAGCTCCCTGTTATTCTCTTTATCACAGCACTTCACTCATTTTCTTCCTAGTTCTTGGAACAGTCTAGAACTATTTTATTTCTTTGTTTACTCATTAAATGTCTGTCTCCGCCGACTGTGAGATCTGTTAGTCATCAAATTTGTCTGTCTGGTTCTTTGCAGCAAACCAGTGACCTAGCACTGGGCTTGGTACCTAGAAAGTATTTGATCATTTGGCTGAATCGACAAATAATTGTTGGCAGAACCTCTTAAAGCCTATCTGTGCATTCAGAATCTTGCTCTAAGTGCATAATTATATCCATTTTACAAACAGGCACATTTTTGTGTCTACCAGGATTTCGTCTTCAGCCTCTTCTGTTTTCTCTGCAACTCTCCATGGAGTAGAGACTCCAAAATGTAACACTTAACCCCGACATTTCTTATAATCTTAGGTTGCTATTACTATGAGTATTCTGGATGCGATGCAGGTAAACTAAATACACTTTTTTCAAAGCCAAATTGTTGTTTTCTCCCCAGACTTCTTTTCCTCCTGTATAATGTATCAAGATCAATGTCAACACAGTAGACCCAGTCCACCAAGCTTGCAATTTGAGTCCCCACTGACTACTGCTCCGCTGCAGCTCACATCTACTCCATGAAGTCCAGTCAGCTTTAGCCCAGATATGTCTCACTCTGATTCCGTATCCCACTCATGCTGCCTGTGCTTACCTCCTGTCACACTTTGTCTCACAGACCTTTATCTCTTCATTGTCTGCAGGATAAATTCTGAAATCCTTCCCATAGCATGACATGCTGTGCTCGTCCTCTAAGAATTAGCTTACATCTTATCTGTGCGAAGCTTGGTGGTCACTCTGTCTTCTGAGATCCCACACTTCACCGTGCACGCGTTTAATTGAGCATTTATCCTGTTGAATTGTTGTGATCTGACCACTAAATTTTGGACTTGTATAAGACAGGGTCTCACTCTCTCCAGCATCTAGCAAGGTGCTTTTTGCATAGTTATAGTTAGTGTTCAATGACTGTTTTCAAAATGAGTGATGATCAGAGAGGTCAGATGGGGCCCCTCTCTGTGGCAGGTTTACGCTTATGTTCTCTGATTCTCTTGCCTGCTATAGTGTTGGCATAAAGGGGTGGTTTGAGGAGGAGACTTTATACCCTTCCATCATCTACAACATTGCTTCCTTCCATCCTATAAGTCAATCTCAAATAAATTTACAATCTAAAGAAAAGTTATGTGCTTGTTATGCAAACATAAACCAAGACTAGCCCCATCTTCCATCCAGTTTGCCTAAGTCCCTTCTATAAAATGACATTCTATACTTGTTTACTTAGATTGCGTTACGTAGACTTCACAGTTAATTTAAATATGCAGATTAGCACAATGCACTTAAGACTGATGAAAAAGTTTGTGATATAGTAATTAATGTGTTTTTTTTTTTGCAGTCAGTTATAAGATTACACTGACTTAAAAGAACAGGTTAATGAGATGAACTCGATCAGCTTTTAAACAAGTCAGAAATAATTTGTATCACTTGGATTTTCATGTACATGTTCACTTCACTTAATAACTCGTTAGTAACTCCAGCATAGATCAGTAGACGAAATGGAAATAAACTATTTTCAAAACACTAGGGCAGTTTTTGTGTTAGATTGGTTATTAAATATTATCATATGATATTCTTGCCAATTGATTGTTATCTTCCATGGGATTTTATAAATGTTTGGTTAATATCTTCATTGTCTAAAACAGGGATTGGCAGACTATGGCCAGTGGGCCAAATATAGCCTACCCCTTGTTCTTGTGTGGCTGCAAACTAGGACTAGTTTTTGTATTTTTTAGTGGTTGAAAAAAAAGTCGGAAGAAGAATGACATTTCATAACACATGAAAATTATATGAAATTCAAATTTCAGTGTCCATAAATAAAGTTTTATTGAGACACAACCATGCTCATTTGTTTATGTATCGTCTGTGGCTGCTTTTGTGCTACAACTGCACAGTTGAGTAGCTGTGATGGAGGTTGTAATGGCCCACAAAGCCTAAAATATTTACTTTCTGGACTTTTACAGAAAACGTTTGCCTACCCCTGGTCTAAAATATTATAGCCGAGACTGTCCATATCTCCTCAGGTCCTACCCCTGTAGTGCAAAGGCCTTGCCACTGTCTGAGGACTTTCTCTGGGTCTGAGCACCCTTGTCTGTGTTCTCAGCAGGTCAGAAGTGTCCACAAGTCAACACCTTTGGGGAGCAGCCCTCCATCAACGACAGTTAGTGGATAAATACCCCAGCTCCCTCATCCATAGGTTGGGCGTATCCTACACCAACTGTCAGAGTCCTTGCGTATCAAGTCTGGTTGCCCACAGTGCTAACTGCCTTGATAAAACACCTTCACTGACTTCTCACTCCACCACAGTGTCTCCAGGGATCTCCTCCCAAATCAACTACTTGTACTGGAATCCTCATTGCGGAGTATGCTTCTAGGGGAAATCGAAACTAAGACGAATATGAATTATTCGTGTATATACATTATTTAGGGTGTCACTTTGATGTATAAGCTACCCAGGTGTGATGAAAAATTTATAACCAAACATTTGGGCCATTTTTTTCTTACTACTAAGGGAAAGACAGTTTTATTAATTGATAGTTTTATTCTATATGACATTTATCGGCCAAATGTATCCTGAAAGATGCAGTTTGATAATTTTCTCATATGTTTTAGCATAAATGTATATTCCAGGAGAGTGATTCTTGAAGTATTGAATTAATTTTTCATATTGCAAAATCTTCCTTTCATCTTTTGTAAAATTTATATATTTTTCTTTTATACTAATAAACCTTTTCTGCTATCTCTTCAGAAAACTTCTGCTCAAATTTAGTTTGCATCAATAATAGGTGGAAGCAAACTCAGTGTAAGAGGTAGCCATTTAATTTTTTCCATATGATAATTATTTATAGGTTCAGAATGTTCAAGAAGAAATATTTTATAACTCTGTAGAAAACGTCCATATTTTTTCTTTGTATCTCTCTCGTATTTTTTCCCTAGTGGTTAGTTAAAATCAGTAAATAGTGTCAGACCTAAACCTACGCCATTTATCCTTGTTAAAGATTCTATAGGTCTCTGTACCTTGATTAAAATTCTATGTTACTACTTAAGTTACACCACATTTTTTTCATTTGCTTAATGAATATAATACTTGATGATCCTAAACTGTTACAAGGATTAGAACAGATACTTAAGAGATTTAGTTGAAAAAAACCAGAGGAATAAAATATTTGATTTGTTTTGGCCACATGAATGTTTTGTTGTTTAAACAAATAGACTGCCTCAAATTACTTTGAGATTTACCAGTTTTTACCTCGTGTGTGCATGGGCATGCAGTATATTGTTTAAGGATTTTGAAGACATGGTTATATCAGAAAAAGTTGAATTACTGTGTTAAAAATACTACCATTTGTGTAAAAAAAGGATACTCACATATATTTGTGTGTGCCTGGGACACATGTGGAATGATAGGCGGGAAACTGGTAGGCGTGCTTTTCTCTGAGGAGGGAAACTGGAGATGGGAGCAGAGGTGAGAGAGAGGCACACTTTCACTGTATGCTCTTTTGCACTGTTTGTGGTTGACATGACCATTTATATGAAAAACTTAAAAGGAAGTTAAAAAGAAAAAAAAGAAAGAAGGAAGAGATAAAGGAAGGAGACTAGCATTGGAGGGACTCAGGTCTGAATACACGTTAAGCCACTTACTAACCAAAGGATTATATTCACATTATTTAATCTCTGTTCTCATCTATGAAGTGCAGATAATAGTCTTTATTTCACATAATTATAATAAAATACAATTATAATACATGTATAAAAGCACTTAGTGTATTGCCTGGCACGTAGTAAGCCTCCAATAAATGGTTATGTGACCATATACAATTATTAATATTTAAAGTAATCTTCTGACCTGACTTCTACAGAGGGTAGGTTCTTTCTTTATTCGCTCGCTTGACATGTGTTTTTTGAGCCCTCTGTTACTGACAGGCACAATAATCGGCCTGGGAAGTCACATTGCATCACTTTTGCCATACTCTGTTGGTCAAAGCAGTCACAAGATTCAAGGGGTGGGGATCCACCTCTCAGTGGGAGGAGTGTAAAGAATTGTAGTCATCTTCAATCTACCACAGTCTGCCTTCTGGTTGCAGATGATTTACATCCCTCCCACAGGCAAAATATGTGCACCCCCTTCCAAGGTCCTACAAAATGTCCTTCTACTACAGCGTCAGCTCTTCATCTGCATCAGATCCAGGTGTGGCTGAGGCTCCTCATGTGTGGTTGTTTGGGTACAGCTCCTTGAAGTCAGAGCCAGTTGCTCTGAAACCTGTGCATTAAAGAGACTGGTTGTCCGTCCTCTTTCTCATTGTCAGGCCCCCCCACCCACCCATCCCCTCCTCCCCACATACTCTGGTAGGACAGAGATAGATCACCACAGTAGACATTCCCATCAAAAAGGAGAACAGAAGGCTTATAGCACTTAGTGATTATGGGAAGTAAAAAGGTTTTCCCAAAGATATCCGTGTCCTAATTCCCAGAACCTGTGAGTATGTTACTTTACATGGCAAAAGGGACCTGGCAGATGTGATTAAGATTAAAGACTTGAGATGGGAAGATTATTCTAGATTGCCAGGTGGGCCCAATCTTGGTACCTGAGTCCTTAAAAGTGGGAGAGGAAGACAGAAAAGTGAGTCAGAGAGAGGCTGCTGTTGGCTTTGAAGATGGAGAAAGAGGCCGTGAGCAAAGGAATGTGATGAGCTCTAGAAGCTGGAAATAGCCCCCCATATATAGTCAGCACAAATAGGAAACTCGTTCCTATAATCTCAAGGTACTGAATTCTCCAACAACCAGAATGAGCAGGAAACAGATTCTCTCTTAGAGCCTCCAGAAACTCTGCCAAAACCTTGGGTTTATCTTGGTGACACTCATACCAGATTTCTGATCTAGAGAACTGTAAGATTGTAAATTTGTCTTGTTTGACTCCACTAAGTTTGTGGTATTTTTTATGACAGCAATAGGAAATGGACCCTGACCAATAGCAATTCTGAAATCTATCTGGGCTCGAGTGGCCAGCTCCTTGATCAAGCCCAGTTCTGGTCCCTGGGTATAAGTCTCTGTGCTCTTGGCTCTACCCTCTGGGATCTTTGATTCTGCCCTCTGTATCAGTCTTTCTTTTCCATGGTCCGTGTGGAAGTTGGGCAGACAAAACCTGTTTTCTACCTCTGTAGAACATTGGTGACACCATATGCTCTTCTTCCTTGTCCCCTTTAGTCTAAGCCAGTGGTGTTTCTGTTAGTACAATTTTCATAAAGTTTTGTGGGCTTTCTATAAATCCTGTGAGACAAAGCCCATATTAGTCATAAAGCCTATTTGTCTAGTAGAGAGGATCAATTTTTCTGAAGTCTTAGGAAAAGGTCTTATAGCTACATCCTTGAAACAGTCTTTAACCTGAATTTTCTTCTTACTTTGAGGACCTCTTGCCATCTGGAGATGCTGGGAATGGTTTTGGTACTTTGTACAACTTTTGCCTCTGAATTAAATCATAGCAAATATTCTTAAATATATTCTTGTCTGTTCTTGCCTGCCAGCTGATTACGAATACCTGTAAAGCAATTGTTCTCAACTTTTAACACGTCAGAATCACTTGGGTTCTTTAAAAATACTGATGCCTGAGTCTTACATGCAGAAATTCTAATTAATTTGTTTGAGGTGTGGTCTGGGCAGTAGGAGTTTTAAAAGCTCCCCAGGTTATTCTAATATGCATTCAAGATTAAGAACAGGGGGCTTTAAGTAACGTTTTACTATTATTTGTAATCAAAGTGAATTTTAAAACATATTTATTTTGTCTTGAACTCCTAAACTTTTTTTATAGGAATTTCCTAAAGAACCAAATGAGTGATAAAGAAGTATTTTTAGTTCTCCATGTTTTAGTAAAGTATTAAATTAGAGTAAAAAACCCATATAGCTTTTTAATTTTGTAAAGTTGTGACACAAATCAGAAACTTCATAGCTATCCTAAGAATAGTGTGAATAGATGCTTTCAATTAACTCTATGAAAATATGTTTTTATTTCATGGTTTTAAATCTAGCTTCTATATTAGGCACTTTGGGAACCGTTATCAATTCTTTAGTAAACTGCTTAGTTTGTGATAAGAACATTGCATTTTATAAGAATGAAATAACATGAATGGTGGGACTTCCCCCGAACGCCTGCAAATTAATGCCTCCGTAGTTGCCTGCATTGCTATGTGTAGCTTAAATGTAGGATCTTCTGGTTCATTACATGCACTCTTTGTGAGCAATGTCTTTTTAAAACTGATTTTGGTTTGCATTCGAAGGAAATCTTTTCTTGTTCAGCAGCTGGGTATGAATTTAATTATTGAAAATAAATATGATCTAATGTTTCATTGAGTTTTCTGAATAATAGGATAATTTGGTCAGCACTGCTGTCTAAAAAGGCCTGGAGGAAAGCCAAATCACAAGAAGCAATTGCTCTGGTGAGAAGGAAATTATCGGCAAATTCATGTGATTTACTCCATTTAACATACAATTAAAAGTGGGTGTAGATTTGCCTGATGCTCTAAATGCTTCTGTATCTCTCGATTTGGTTGCAGAGAAATGTTATAAAAAGACAAAGCTGCTGATGTGTGTTCTACGTTTAGCACGTGGTTTCACAACCAGAGCTACTGTCCCCGTGTAGAAACTGCTTCCTACAGTGGCAGCTGGATTTGAAGGTGCAAGACCAGGGAGCATATTGTGATGTGAACGTGTTCTTGGCACTGAAAGTGTGTAGGCAGGGAGAGAAACAAGGTTTGAAATGTATAGAACCAGACACTAGTCATATATGAAAGAAACTTAATAAGAGGTTTTGTCGAATTTGGAAAACAATCCTAAAAATTTATTTGACATTACATATCAGGCATTGTGAATTAAAAGAAATTTTTAGAATCTATCGGTAATAAAAAACAAATTGGCCAACCACGCTAGAAGAAAGATTGAATTACTTTTCTATTCTCTCTATAGAAAATGACATTGTCATTTGAAGAGGTGGTCAAAGAGTATGCAGAGAAAAAATGTAGAAAACAGCTGTAAAAAGTCTATCAGATATGTCAGCTTTTAAACATGAATAATTCGTTATTTCTTTTCTCATTCTAAATAAATATTCACTTTTGTACCAATTTTTTTTTGTAAATCTGCATACCAGACAAATGTGGATCTGCCCCTGCCATTCTCATTGAAGCAATTCACCTTATTGCACAGACTTTTCCTTATCTCCTTCCAGATCGTAATTTCCTTGTTATGCCATCTCGTTCCTTCACTCCTGTCTTTAAATCTGTAATTCTACTGATGACTGGATCACGTCGGAGCTAAGTGTCTGGGTCTATGCTACTTATTGATTGGGGTTTTCATCGCTAGCACACGACCCCCTACCATGTTAATGGTTATGCATGTGCTAACTTACCACAGCAGCTGTGTGTGTTTGAACAGTTGATGTGGGGAGACCAGGCCTAAACTTCTTTTTTGGTTATTAGGGTGGGAATTTGGGGGCCATGTTACTGTTATGTAACGGAGGAAAGCACTATGGAGACTTTTGGCACCTTGTTAGTCATAACCATTTTCTCTTCCTGTGTTTGTCTCTATTTGGGAGCTAATTTGTTGAACTGGGATTGATTGATCCAGAACATTGAAATGGAAACATTCAGAAATTGAGGGAGGGTGGGAGATTTTGATTTGTAGATTTGTAGTTGGGTGAAATAAGTATTAGGTCTGCGGCAGGCAATGGGGATGCCTGCAAACTTCTTAGTCATAGGACATGATAAGGCTTACCTGCTGATCCCATTAGTTAACCTACCTCAGGAGGTGATTTACTTCGCTGGAATGTAAAAGGTCATTTCTAATACTTACTAATTAAGGTAGCAAGCTGGCAGTGTGAATGATACCAGTTTCATGAATGACCAAATTAGTTTAGATTGTGGCTTATTAAAATTTTTGAAAACTATTGTAGCAGTTCTGTGATGGGTAAAGAAAAGCAGAAACCTCAAGGTAAAATCTCCCAGGTGTTAGAAAAAAGTTAATGAAATTTAATTTCTAATATAGAAAGGGGATGGAAAAGTAAATGAAAGCTGTATTGATGTTTTAAAATTTAAGCAGAAAAAGGTTATGTTAATTCAGAGGTTTAATTGTATTATCTGGCTCTAGGCAATCTTTAAATTGTGAATGATCGGATTGGGAGAATATATTTTTTATAAACTTTATGCCAACAAAGTACGAGTGATATAAATAATAAATGCAGAATAAGTAATTTCCATTTTGGAAAATCACTGTTTTGGCAAATAGAACTTCTTTGCATATTATTTGTATAGGGATATCAGGAAACACTACTATTGAAAGTGATTTTAAAACTGTTTTACCAAGTCCTGATACTAAGTCTCATGGGTAATGCGGTAGATTCTCTCTGTGGAAACCATCTGGTTTGGGGTGTGAGAGTTCAGTAGGGCAAAGGTATCGTTGCAAAACTCCTGCACTCAGTCCCTCTCAGCTCCTTGTTAACTCTGAGTCACAGGGCACTGCAGGTACAAACTCCAACCTGCTTACTGAGCAAGTTCTATACTTCTGCAATTTGAATTTTCCATGTACTGTTTTCTCTTGCCCCTAATTTTCTTAGTAAGTGCTGTTTGATGTGTTGCAAAAGTCTGTTTATACGTTAGCATCTGTTCTTTGACCTTTTTCATCTGTGAAATGGCATTATCACCTACCTACATTGGATAGGTGTGATGGAGAGTTTTATTTTGCAAGGCATTTTCATACTTTTTTCCTCAAGGGGCCCAAGAGTATATAACTCACTCACTTATTAAGAGACTATCATGCAAAGGACTTGGTTGTACAAAAAATGTGTGTATCACTGAGGTGTTTTTGGCTTCAAGAAACAAAGACTGTTTCTAGTGAGCTCAGGCCAAAAAATGGAATGAATTGGTTCAGAAGCAGAGGAAGAGTTGAAAATTCAAGGCCTTGAGAAGGTCAACAACCAGAGTGGCTCCAGAGATCTCTCTGGTGAGAACTCACGGAGAATCTCTTTAGGCACTAGACTTGAAATGCCTCAGCTCCAAATTCCTTCTATCCTGTGTGACTCTACTCAAGTTTCAGATCCTAAGAGAGAGGCTGATTGATACCTTGGGCCAGAAGTCTCCCCTGGACCAACTGTAGTGGGAAGGAATCTTAGGATGTCATAGTCTTGATCATGTGCTCACCCTTTGTTTGGCAGACCCATCAGGACTCCATGGAATAGAGGCCCTTAGAAAGAAGAGGGTACTGTTACCATTACAAGTCCATTGGGGCACACTACCAGGACTTGAGTAAATCTCAAAAGAATCAGGTAGTAGGGTAAAATAACTTACCTATTGTATTAGTTTGCTAAAGCTACTATAACTTTAGCAGCTTTATAAAGTACCACAGACTGGGCGGCTTAAACAACAGAAATTTATTTTCTTCACAATTCTGGAGGCGGGAAGTCTGAGTAAGGCCTCTTTCCTTGGCTTGTAGATGGCCGTTGTTCTCCAGTGTCTTCACTGGTGTTGCTTCTGTGTGTGTCTGTGTTCTAATCTCCTCTTCTTATAAGGACACCAATCATATTGGATTAGGGCCCACCCACATGACCTAATTTTTACCTTTAAAGATGCTATCTCCAAATAGAGTTACAGTCTGAGGTACTAGAGGGTAGGACTTCAATATATGACTTTTGAGGGAACATAATTCAGGCCATAATACCTACCTAGTAAGTTGTGGGTTAAATGGGAATGTATTTAAGTGGCCAGCATAGTCTTCAATCAGTGGTAGCAAAAATCTTGTTATGTAGTTCAGAACATTTGTGTTGACGACAAGGTGTCAGGTTATTGCACTGGGTACTCTGACACAAAGATGGCTAAATCATGGCTCTTGTTTTTAGGAAGCTCGGTAATATATATTTTGCGTGAATTGTGTTAATACACATTGTATGTATGTGTGCTATATGTCTAGGTGTGTATGTATGATATGACATGTATGATACACATATGGTATATGTATAATATGTATGTATCGTATGTATGATATATGCATGTATGATATGATATACATATATGATATGTATGTATGATGTATCATATCACCTGATAATATCAGGTGATAATATCACCTGACTTCAGAAGACAAACATCAGTTCCTGCTTTGGCAAACTGATCCTCTCTTTTGTTCTCAGAGAATTCATAATCCTTCATCCATCCCTCAAAATACCTGTTGTTTAATAGTCTAGTTCTAGGAAAGGCCCAGAGGTGACAAAAGGCAAGCAAACCAAGAGTAAAACTTAAAATAGGAATTATTTTGTATTATATTTTTTATCATCTTCTTTTAGTGACTTTTTTTTCACAAATTCTCATAGTTCTTGTAGATTTTTTGGAGGAAAGGGGAGATTTTGTTTTAGGTAAGGCCATACATTTACTTAAGGAAGTCTTTTGTGTATGAGGTTTGTTGTTCCCTAGAGTTCTGATATTCAGCAAGTTATTTTTCTATGTATTAAAAACTAGTAAACTTTATCTTTAAAAGCACTCACACATAATATATGAATACATACTCATTGTAAAAATTCAAACGATATGCAGAACTACACAGAGGAAAAAGTCACTCTCTCTCTTCACATTTCCCCCCTATAACTTGCACTGTCCCATTCTCCTTCCAAACGGCAGGCACAGTTAGAGGCTGGTTTGCATCGTTTCTAACCTTTTAAAAAATTATTTTCATTGTCATATAAGAACATACACATAATTTGGGAACATTTTTATTTTGATGAAACAGAATTATAATAGAGAGATTGTTCTAAGGCTTTTCTTTGTTCCACTAAAAAATATTTGCTGTTTTGGGTGACATTTTAGTACTAAATCCCACCGCTGACCCACCTTTTCTCCAGGACTCTTGACTAAGGAGCAGCTTTGCTGAGGGCAAAATATAAGTAATGACTGCTAAAATAGAATAGCTGGACAAGTGCCCTGTATCTTTAAAAGGAGGGTTTTCCCTATGATGTGGCAGTGGTCCATGAGAGAGAGGCCTAGCAGGGCTTCTTGCTCCCCGCTTCCTGTCTAAGGCCAGTTCCCCAGCCAGCCTGTGGGTGAGCACGGCTGGCCGGCCTCTGAGGCCATGCTCTGCTCTATGAGGCCACAGCACAGGAACAGGAAGCGATTGAGACTCGGTGGAACCTAATCTTGCCTTTAAGGAATAGTAGCCCGGCTACTAGTAAAATTTGATCTGAGAAGAGGCTAATGACACCAGCAATTCCTCCTCTCATAGGAGGCAGAAGAGTAGCTGGGAAGTGGCTGTAGAGAAGGCCTGGGAACGTAGGTGGGAGTATGCTCTCTCCCATGGGCTGACATGGAAATATGAGGCAGCAGGATAGCAATTTCTTCTCCAGCAAATATATCTTGGAGATCTTACCATTTCAGCACAGAGAGATTTAAATCATTTAAAAGTCTCAGTATTCTGTAACTTCCATTTATATAACAGATTTTAGAATTTTTAAAACTCTTAATTTCCCCCTCATTTCACTCTTACAACACCCTGTATGGGGGTTCTTTGATAGACATAGGAGTAAAGCCTTAAGGAAGTCAAGGCATTTGTCCATGAATTCAAGATCTATGGATGCCTTGGTCAGTTTTCTTTCCACTATAACATACTACTTCTTGTTAAATGCTAGTTTATATTTAAATTGGATGGGAATAATTAGCTACCATTAAAGTTATTTGTTATTAAGAACCCATTTTCTGAAAGGCCTAGTTTCAGCTCTCTGCTGTAAATCTGATTCAACAAGTATTTATTGAAAACTACTATTGATATGTTTATTTTGTATTAATTTTTATTTTTTGATTCCCATCATCTGAACCCATCCCTATGTTCAGGATACTTTTCCATCTTATTAATGTTGTTGGGGGCAGCATTTCCCTGTAATTGTAAAGCTGACACACCCATTTGTCCAGCCTCCCTTGTAGCCAAGATATGTGTATGTGATCTAGGCTTGGCTCATCTTTTGCACCCACCTTAGACTTTGAATTGGTAGCTAGTGGCCTAAGAAGTAGGGGCAGAAAATCCTCTCTGCTGGCAGGTGGTTGCCATGGCAGTGTCAATATTCAGCCTCCAGGGGCAGTAGGGACAGCAGGAGCAGGGAAGGCCAATGGCAGCTTTGCATGTTCTGTGCCATGGATGATGGCAGTGATGTGGTGTCGGGCATTCAGCATCCAGCAGTGGTGGTGCCTTGTCCCCACTGAAATGCTTTGGACTGTGGTCCTCGATGTTAACTGTGCTTCTGTATTCCTGCTCAGTGTGTAGGCCTAGTTCTCCAACATTTCAATGATTATATGAGTTATCAAGTAACCTTTCATTTTTTAAATCTACATACAATAAATTCACTCTTTGTGGATTCACTCACAGTTCTATGGATTTTGACAATATATTAAGTCATATACCCACCACCACAGTCATGATATAGAACAGTTCCATCATGCCTCAACTTGTCTCGTGCCGCTCCTTTGTAGTCACCCCTCATTCACCCCAAACTCTAATCTATTATTTATCCCTATAATTTTCCCTTTCCCAGAATCATAGACTATTATCTAATAACGTTTTAATAATATTTCATTATTATAATATTAATAACCTTTAAAATAGTAATAAATTTATTTTCTGCTTAAATACGGTCATATGCCGCTTAACTGCAGGGATATGTTCTGAGAAAAGTGTTATGTGATTTTGTTGTCATGGGAACATCGTAGAGTGTACTTTCACAAACCTACATGGTATAGCCTACTACACACCTAGGCTACATGGTACCACCATGTATATGTGGTCTGTCGTTCACTGAAATGTCGTTATATGATCCATGCCTATAATAATAGCTAAAACTTATTGGATGCTTAGCATTTGCTTTGTTCTGTTCTTACTAAGTGCTTTACATGAATGAACTCATTCAATCCTCTTTACAGTTCTAATAGAAGATCCTCTTATTATCCCCATTTACACCTGAGAAAGCTGAGGCACAGAGAGATTAAGGAAGCTGTCCAAGGCCACAGAGGTAGTAAGTGGCAGAGTCAGGATTCAAACCCAGGCAGTGTGGTGCCAGTCATAGGCTTTTAACTCCTATTTATATTGTCTTGTATATCAGCCAGAATTATTTTCTGTTGCTTGCAACTATGAACTTGAGTGCTCGAACTGGTGAGGGAAAGGCTCAAAGTACACACTCTCACGGATGTTACCATTGGGTTGGAGAGACAGACATGATTGAAATAATGCCATCACTGAATGCATAATTACAAATGTGGGTAAGTGAAGGAAAGGATCACAGTCCTTTAGAGTTCATCATAAACAAACCTGATCTAGACTGGGGGTCATAGAAATGTTTGTCTGAGAAATTGATACTTTAACAGAGATCTGATGAGTTACCAGATTAAGACTGTGTGGGCCTATGGGACATGCAACTGGACCCTTCCAGAGCAAGCTACAGGTGCCGGGGCCCCGAGGCAGGAGGCAAGATGGCCACTCTAACTGGAGCATGGAGGGTAAGCAGGAGCCCCACGCCAGCCAAGATAGGTGAAGTTAGAGGTAGACAGGTGGCGAAATCATGCAGGCCTTGTAGGCCACATCAAGTACTCATGAGGCTTTACCTCCCTCTGGTTCCAGATAACACTTGAGAGTCTTCACTTACCCACACAAAGCAAGAAAATAAAACACAGGATGATGTGCATAAAGGACTATGCTTTATTTTCTCAGGGAGCAGGACTCATGATGAGAAGGTAATGGGCCCATGTTCCCTTGCCTGTTGCCTAGAAGGTATTCCTGGACCATTTTCCTTACGACAGGAGGTATCTGGGAATATATTGGGATCCACTGAGATACATTGGAGCAGAAGCCAGCTCATTGTTAGGCCTGAAATTGTTACAGAATTTCTTCAAACCTCACGTCCGTAAACTGCAGGGTGTGCAATACCTGGTATTTGGTGTCTTTGAGTGATTGGCAGGTATCTCAATAAGCACATCAAAGTTAGCAAATAGACATGGTCTCTTCTCTCTGCAGGTTTTGTAGACCCAGACTTCAGTGGACCACGGCAGTATTAGAGTGCAGCATCATTTTACAGATAAGGGCACCCAACACAAAAAGACAGGTTACCTTGGCCAGGGTTGCAAACATAGTGAATGGAGGAGCCACAACTAATTCTCATGTTTTCTGACCTCCAACCTGCTTGGCATGTATTTTGACATACATATTTCTAAAACAGATTGACAAAAATCATTGTTTAAATGGCTTAATTTGATAACACTGGCTGATGCATTCCCATTTGATAGATGGTAGATCTAGGCATCCAAGAACACACAGTTGAATTTTTCCTAGATACTACAAGTGCATTTTCAGTAAACTAATTTAAAAATCAGTAACAGAAGGCCTATGATAAATTTTTTTAAACTTTTTTTCATAATTTTACATTTGACTAATCTTCTATATCACCCAAATGTGTGGGCATGAGGTCGTGCTGAGAGGAAAACTTTCATGAATGTGTGAACTCAGGAGGACCATAAGGCATTCAGAAAATAAGTTAATATTCTGAAGTGCTTTAATTAATACTTTTGACTACTCTGACCAGTTAAGATCCTCAGAGACATATACCCCAATTTTGAATCCAATTAAAATGATATCCATTACTAAATTAACCCATGTACATTCAAATTTTGATGTAAAATGACATAGTCTCAAGACACCCATTAATTAATCGAACATGCAAAAATATGTCAAGAAAATTATTAATCCATCTATTCTGATGTCATATCTCACAGGTCTTCAAGCTCCTTATATATTAGAAGTATTATATACTACATCAATTCTTCTTCATTTAAAAAATAACACAAAAAATATTTCACCATATGCTTGTTTGAGATGCAGTGAAAAAATGTTCCTTTCAAAGCATATGGTGATATAATTAGGTGTCTCTGAATACAGCAAGGTTGGAAAGAGAACTGTATGAACTAAATTGAAACAATTTGCTGTTCTTGTGTTTCCCCCCCATCTACCCCCTCAACATCAGTATCTTCTCTGGATTATCATTGTTTTAATAAAGAAAAATCTTAAGCACTTGACGATGAGAAACATCTGCTGTCACCTACCGTAGCTATGGCGGATGGAGTTCCAGGACTGCTTCCCCTTCCCTTTCGCTGTGTAAACCTACGTGACTCCTGTGCCCAGTCTCTCTCACTGAGGAGTCCTGGCATCGCTCCAGCGTCGTTGCCATTTCTATAAGTTCTGCAGCCGGGATTCAGCTCGCATCTATAGCTCAGCTGCCTTTCTTCGTGCCGCCTCCTAAGCTTCTTTTCTGCTAGTGCGGAGAGGCCTTGCATTTCTTTTTCTTCAATAAAAAGGTTTGTTTGGAAATATTTCTTCCTGTTTTGATCGTACTCAATCTCTGAAGAAAAGAAAAAGTTTGAAAATAGATTCTATGTGATATAGTGAGAAGGATGTTGGTTTTTTTTTAATGAGAAATGTGAATTTAAAAATTCATGTATTGAGATCTGGGAATCAAAACATTACGGTTTCAGATGGGTTTGGGCATTATCTTTTATACTGTTTTTTCTTCATTTTTCCAATTCATTAGACTGTACAATGTTGACCAGGTTTTAAGGATAGTAAGATTTGTCGCATGTTAAACAAGTTCATGAGTATATTTGAATAGTGAACCTTTCGTTTTAGGACATCAGTGCCTTGCATTCCATTGATAAACAGATTCTGGATTTCTTTCTTTCTCTTTTAATTTTTTTTAAGTGCCTGACTGGAATGAATAATATGTGTTTATCTTAGACGTATGTTGTTTTCAGCCAAATTCATTGCTGACTGATAACGGTAAATTTCACTAATTTTAAACCCTATTTTTATATCATTTATAGTGAGTATTCTTGGTTTTAGTTAACAAAGAAAACTGTCAGCAAACAAATGTGGATTGTACAGCAGTAGACATAGAAGATAGATGCTACTGAGAGTGATGACTCGTGATCATTCAATGGGTTATTTGCCTTGCTTCCTTTGTGATATTTTCTGTTGGTGAATATTGAAGAAATGAATTATTTTCTCTAGCTTTCCCAGCACAGTTACTTTCTAATCAGCTTGTTTTTGTTTTCACCTTGCATCAGGGGAACAGTACCTCCTGAGGTGAAATGCTATAATGAGCCAAATCCTAGTCCCTTGTGCAATGGTTTGCGAACTTTAGCATCTATCGGAATGGAGGCTTGTTAAAATACGGATTGCTGGGCTTCATCCCCATAGTTTTTGATTCAGTAAGTCAGGAATGGGGCTGCAGCATTTGCATATCAAATGAGTTCCCAGGTGAAGATGATGTACTGGCCTGGGAACCACATTTTGAGAACGACTTGGATAGTGCAATGCTTAGTGCCTGTCCTATGGTCTGTCATCTCTGTGTCCCAGGAGAGACAATGAAGTGTTCTAGTGCTTATTGAGATAGGCCCCAGCCAGCTCCCAGTCACTGAGGTCTCATTTCTTTTTTTGCTACAGGGCTTGGCCACTTAACTTAGGTTTTTCTCTTTTAGATGCTTCCACTGCAAACAGTGTCATTAAAGTTATTCCTCACTCGTGGCCTGTTGTTGAAAAGGGTAACTCCCCTTTTCTTCACTGTGCCGAAGACAAGCATCCAGGTTCTCTTCTCTCTTTGGGTTTTCAACTAATTATTTTGGAAAAAAGCATTTCACAAAATAAATACACTTAAAGTTTCAAAGTTTGCAAATTCTCCCAATAGTAATCTCTGTCTGGTCCATAGTTCCAAACTCCCTTGAAAATGGCAGCTGGAAGCCTCAGTAGGGTTTTCTCTTGGCTTTTGTTCCCAAAGATGGAGCTCAGCAGAGGTGAAATTCCCTTCTGATCTAGGCTTGTGGTCTCTTCTTCATAGGACCTCACCAAGGCAGAGCAATAATACCTCCTTGATTCAAGTGGAAAATATATATCTTTGAGGACGTCTATGGCTCTGCCTTTACTTGAAAATTTTTATCCATTTGGTATTTTCTCTCTGAAAGGTAATCAGCCATTTTGTTCTTGGGAATGGTATAACGGGTGATAATGGGTGACTTCAGAGCCAGGCGGATTTGGATTGAATCTTGATTTTGTATTTTATTAGCTGTGTGATACATATGTCATGTAAATAGGGTGAGTCTCACTTTCCGCACCTGTAAAGTGGGAATGCTAATGCTTACCTCATATTGACATGAGACAACACAAAGGCACATAGCGTAAGCCTTAGAAATAGGAATTTTCAATTGTTGGCAGCTATTATTGTTGGTAGTAATAATATTAATAAAAATACTAAGTGCCTAAAATGTTAGAGATACTAAATGATGTTCTTCTAAATGCACTTCTGGTAAAATTACAGAATCTTGGATTCAAGTGAGACCTCAGAGGAACCTCTCTCTGTCATTCCTTCAGCTCTTATTTATTGAGCACTTTCTGTGTGCTGATCACTGCGGACTCTCTAATCTCTGGTCTTTGATACAGCACTATTGATCCTCTGAATAAACACCTGTGGGGACAGACTACTCACTACTTTAGACTGGTCCCCATTCCACTTACATATTACTTTAATGGTCAGAAATTTGTTCCATAATTTAGTAGAATCTGCATCTCTATTAACCTCCACCACTGAACCATTATATATTAGTCTGGAAAGCAACACAAAGCTCATGTGGTCAGTGTGTGGCAGTTATTATGAGATAATTTCCTTTGAGAAGTTTGAAATAAAATTTATTCTTTGAGAGTTAAATTTAAAGAATAGTGCAAAAGAGGACATTTCAGATATGTTCATAGCCACCTTAAAACTGTGAGTGGTTCCAGGCCTACAAAACTGGACTCTATCCAAGGGGTTGCAAACAGAAGCTCTAGAGAACTAGACAGTTAGAAACAAAGAAACAAAAAGTAGTTCAAGGCCTGTAAAAAGAGTACATTTTTTAGCACCATCAATCAGGGTTATTATTTTGAGTGTTATGCTGAGTGTTGGGTGCAAGCCATGTTGATAGCAGAAACATAGTCTCCTCAGGTAAACTAGATTATATTGTCTATGGAAGCAAATTAATAGTTGATGTTGTGATGGGTTGAATTGTGTCCCCAAAAAGATGTTCAAGTCCTTTCCCCCAGGATCTGTAAATGTGACTTTATTTGGAAGTAGAGTCTTCACAGATATTTTCAAGTTAAGATGAGGTTGTACTGGATTAGGCTGGGCCCTAATCAAGTAGCTGGTGTCCTTATAAGAAGAGGGAAAGTAGGACACAGACACAGGAGAACAGCACGTGACTATGGAGGCAGAAATTGGAGTGATTCATCTACAAGCCAAGGAATGCCGAAGATTGCAATCACCAGAACCTAGGAAGAGGCAAGTAAGATCCTCCCCTAGAACTTGCAGAGAGATCATGGCCCTGCTGACACCTTAATTGTGGACTTTTACCTCCAGAACTGTGAGACAATAAATTTCTGTTGTTTTAAGCTTTCAAGTTTGTGGTAATTTGTCATGGAAACCCTTGGAAACTAATATACTTGGTGTTGGGGGTGGTTTGTTTTCCTTTAGATAATTAAGGAGGAAATGTGTTGCAGCTGTTATTCGTAGAAAGCTTGATATGGAGTCTTGGCACCTATTCTTTTCCTGTGCTGGGATCAAAGTCCACTCTTTTTTGGGGAAAGCAGAAACTGAAGCAGAGAAAAATGAGCATTAAACTCAGACTGAGACTTGAGGCATCAAAGTTCACAAGACACAAGACAATGGTGTGGGACTTATCCCATTTGGGGAGAGGTGGAAATTCTTCAGGAGAAGATTTGAGATTCCAGACCAGGGAGATGTCCTAAACTGGGGCCGAGAGTTTATGATGAGAAAGCATCCGGGTGATTGAGAATTAGGAAGCAAGCTAATGTCTAAGTGGGATGCCTCCCCAAAGGCGCTTTTTCACTCCTTCTCCCTTGATGGTATAAGTACATTTTATGTCAGATAGAGTGGGTCTATTTAGTAAGTTTTGGATGTATTTTGGGAGATGTTCTCATAAGTCAAACTGCTCAAACCATGAAACCACTCCCAGAGTTCATATGGATTTGGTCTGGAAGAGACAAGCATGACAGAACTTGAGAAGGACACTAGGCTGAATGGACACAGGCACTATGTCTGTAGACTCTGGTTGGAGTAGAGTGTAGAACAGCAGAGAACTTCCAAGTATAAGGCAATCTGGCTGCTGCCCAAGATTCTCCCCATAGGATAATGAGGGATTGAGACTCTCCCTAAGGGACAGGAAGAAGGAGCCACTAGTCCAAACAGAATTTGTGTGTGTGTGTGTGTGTGTGTGTGTATGTGTGTATGTGAGGAAGATTAGCCCTGAGCTAACATCTGTTGCCAATCCTCCTCTTTTTTGCTGAGGAAGATTGGCCCTAGGCTAACATCTGTACCCATCTTCCCCTACTTTATATGTGGGGTGCCTGCCACAGCATGGCTTTATAAGCAGTGCATAGGTCTGTGCCTGAGATCCGAACCTGCAAAACCTGGGCCACCGAAGCAGAGCACGCAAACTGAACCAGTACGCCACCAGGCTGGCCCCTAGTCCATATAGAATTATAAGTGATTTACTACAAAAGTTACCCCTTCCTCAAAATATATGACTTCCATCTGGTCAGATACATATAATAAATATACAAATATATGAAATCCACATGAATGTTGACGTTGGGTTATATGTGGTCACTGTACACTGTATATCCATACAATCCATATAACTGTCCATAGTGGCCTTCCCTGGCACATTTGGATTGCAAAAATATCCAGAAAAGAATGTGTCAATCAGAAGAGTTGATTAGCTTACGTAGGAAACAGAAGAGAGTCACTGGGGAAAACATTAACATTGGTCATTCAGTCATCGCTCTGGGGAGCAGGATTTGCAGGTCTGTCTGTTCCTGCTATGCCATGGTCACATCACTCTAAGTTAACTCTGATACTGTTTAGCATCTGAATCATACTCTACCTCCTTTACATTGATTGCATGCTTACCTGCTAATTGTAATTTGACCTCCATGACTTGAGCTGAGCAGTCAGATTGAGTGGCTGGTTCCCTGTGACTGTTCTCTGTCACTAAATGCCTTAAATTTGCCCTCTGGTACCAGTGTTGTTGTGGCTCTCTTGCTGAGGGATGGAACCACTCTCTGTGTTCTAACATATCAGATTTTGTGGTGGTGGCAGCATTCAGTTCCTTGCTGGCTGTTGGACAGAGACTGCCCTCAAGTCCTGGTTGTGTGGCCCTCTCTATATGGCAGCTCACAACGTGGCAGCTTGCTTCTTCACAGGCAGCAAGGGAGAGAGTCTCCTAGCAAGATGGACATTGCAATCTTAAGTAATGTAATCACATACTTGTAATCACACACACAATCATGCGTGTCCATTATCATTACCATATTCTATTGGTTAGAAGCAAGACACAGGTCCTGCCCACACTCAAGGAGAGGAGAGTATACAAAGGTATGAATATCAGGAAAAAGGGATCATGGCGCTGTCTTAGAGTCTGTGTGCCCAAACTGAGTATATATCTGCTCAGCTAGAGTCTACATTTCCTAGTCTTCCTTGTAGCTAGGGGTGGCTCTAAGTTTTGGCCAATGGGAAGACAGCAGAAGTAATGGGTGGAACTTTCTTACCATCCACTCTGATGTGTTTCCTTATTCCTGCAAGTGACAATGTGAATATGGTGCTAGTGAGCGGTGCTGACCCTGTAGATGAAGATAACCTTAGGAGGTGATAAGGGAACAGCAAGAAAAGACTGTGTCCTGGATAACCTTGTAGAGCAGAGCCGCTTTGCCAGTCCTGAAATGCTCATTTCTGTTACATGAGAGCGAAGTAGTCTTCTTTGTTTCTCTAACTGTATTTTGGAGCCTCTTTGTTACAGCAACTTAACTTGTACCTAACTCATAGCAGTTTATTCCATAGATAGACTACCTCAACATGGTGGGCCAGCCACATGAGAGCCTCTCATGGACCAACCTGAACTGGAGGATAAAGTGTACAAAGAGCAACAGACAGTCACGACAATAGATTCCACAAATTTTATATGAAAGAAAAAAGACGTCGCCTTAAAAACAAACTTTCATATAAAAGAAAGACATTACCTTAAAAACATGCTTATAGAAAAAACCTAGTTTTTTAATATTAACTTAATCCTCTTGGCATTTTTAAGGATTAAAAAAGTAATGACTTTAATAAGTTACCATTCTAATTATCTATTGCTGCATAACAAATTGTTCCAAAACTTAGTGGCTTAAAACAACAGGGATAATTTTATGTTTTTCTCTCATGATTCTAGGGGTTAATTGGGCTCAGCTAGGTGGTTCCTTCTTGGGATCTCTGTTCAGTGGTGGTCAGATAGTGGCTGGGGCTGGGTCATCTCCAGGCTCACTCCATCACATGGCTGGCTGTTGATGCTGGCTCCGGGCTGCGACCTCAGCTGGGCTATTGACCAGAAACCATTCATGTGGTTCTCAGTGAGGTCTTTCCTCTTCCTCATGACATAGGTGACTAGTTCCAAGAGGGAATGTCCCTGTGGGCCCAGGTAGAAACTGTATCACCTTTTATGACCCTATCCTCTGAAGTCACATCACTGCTGCCATAATCATAGACCTGCCCAGGAGAAGGGGACATGTACCCTCTCAGTAGGAGGAGTGACCTCTCAAGGTCATACTGCAAGAAGAGCATCTGGAATGGGAGGTCTTGTGGTCATGTTGGAAAGTACTATCAGTCACAGTCCACCTTTTGGCCATAACAATTTAAATCCCTCCCATGTGCAAAACACACATATTCCATCCCCTTCCACGGAGTCTCATTCTATTATGGCATTTGCTCAAAAACCAGGATCTTGTCATCAAAGTCAGGCCCAGGTGCAGGTGAGGCTTCTTGAATGTGGTTCCATGGGTATGTTTGAAGGCCCGTGAACTAGAGACAGACTATCTTCCTCTCACACCTGGACCTAGAGCTGTGGGAAAGTTCTCCAAGGGTAAAAGAAGAGGGACACAGCAGTCACTGTTTACAGCATGTTTCCAGAGCTTACATCAGGGCTCAGTCCACCTGCCTGGGAGGTGTTCCTCATGACCAAAAGTCATGAGGAACACCACTCTTTTACAACTCATTACCCACTCTCTTGGCTCTTGGTTCTGCCCTCGGAGACATCCTTTTTTTCATAATAAGAAAACCTAAGTTTGCAATTGAATAGCCTTTGTAGCCTGCATCCTGCATATAAAAGGGTAGAGGTTCAAAGTCCTTTCTTTAATTTAGTATTTAGTATTTATCTGTTCCGTTTAGTCCAAGCTGGCAGTGGTTCCACCAGAATAATTCTCTTAAAAACATTGTGTGTTTGTGGGTGTTTAAATGTATTGCTTTATAATCCTTGAGATACACCCTCCTATTTCTTCAAGCTAAGTCCTTCTCTACCTTGGGCTCCTGTGGCACTGCTGCCGATTATTTAACTGAGAGGATCTGCAAGCCATGCTCTCAAAACCCTAAAAAAGCTTTTGGTCTGATTGAAAGGTTCTATGAGGTACCACTTTAGATCTTTCTAAATTCTTAACAAAGAGTTTTGCAGACATGCCCTCAGTTTCATTTTTAGACCCTGTTTTCCTGATAGTGCACTGGATTTCATCTCTGCCCAGAAGCTACTTTTAATTTTAGAATCGTTTGCTGTCTAGAGAGGCTGGGAATAAGAGATAGTTTTATTTTCAAACCCAGCTAGTCTTGGCTCCTCTATATTTAACAGTTCATTCTTTAGCTTCTCTCTTTCCTTTTGCATTTTATCATAGGCAGTGAGAAGAAGCCAGGTGGCAATTTCAATGTTCTGCCTAAAAAGCTCCTTAGCTAGATCTTCAAGTTTATTGGATACATTGCCCATTTTTTATGCCTATACGTAACAAATGCACCCTTTTCTCCTCCTTCCAATGACATTTCGCTTACTTTGCATGAGCCCTTGCTGACAGCCTCCTTGAGGCCCTCTGGGCTTCCACGAACACCTTCATGGAGGTTCTTTAGGTTTCCACTAACAGTCTCCTCAAAGTTCTCCCACCTTCTGCTCACAACCTGGTCCCAAAGACAGTGCTACGTGTCTTTGGATTTTGTTATGGCAGCCCCCCACTTCCAGGTGTTAGAGTCTTTCTTAATTATCTACTGTTATGATCACTCCAAGGCATAAAGGCTTAAAACAGCGCCAGTCCATTCATTATTAGCTCTTACAGTTCTGGGGTGGATTGGGCTCAGCTGGGCCATTCTCACTTGAGATCAGTCTTGTGGTGACAGTCATGGTTGTGGGGCTGGGACCTCAGCTCAGACTATTTTTGTGGCCGTGTTGGAAAATATAATCTGATACAATAGCTGTATCAGAACAGTTTAAATTTAAATTTAAATCCTATATAGAAACCTTCATTGGTTAATTAAAGCAGGAAAAAAAAAACATACTGAAAGTATATTGTGTAAATTATAGTACTGATGGAATGTCTGGAAAACCAGTCTCAGAAAATGTGAGCCAAAAAGCCAGTAGAAGATAATGGCAAGGTTGCACTGGGTGAAGGATGGAAGAGAGGAACATAATCATCGGAGGAGCAGAATCTACCATGCCTCTCACTTTGAAACATGGAAGTGATGGGAGAATGTGCCTGCCTTGGGGAGGGCTTGATGTGTATTAGTAACTTCATGTTTTTTTCTCATTTACATGTTGATCTTGCTGCTCCTTTCATTGTAATAACCACTCATCATCTCCCACTGTTAAAGCCTACATATCTCTGAAGAGTTGGCTTAAATGCCAATATTCTATAATGCTTTGCTGGATTTGCCAATTAGAATTGATTTCTCTCTCTTCTAACTCATAGTGCACTTTTTCCTTCTCTTACGAAACTTAATTGCACAATGTTTAGTGTTAAAGTATGTTAACCTGCCTTATCAACCTAACTGGGTATAAGTTCCTTGAGGGCAAAGGCCTTGGCTTAGATTTCTTTATATCCGTAGAGTATCT
Organism: Diceros bicornis minor; assembly: GCF_020826845.1. Lineage (NCBI taxonomy): Eukaryota > Metazoa > Chordata > Mammalia > Perissodactyla > Rhinocerotidae > Diceros > Diceros bicornis. Next base: position 17,781,933 of record NC_080740.1, read on the forward strand.
CAAAGCAAGTGTTCAGACATATTAGTTGAATGAGTAAGGTTGGGTACCAAGTTAGACATTCTACAAATAGCTTAGTGGTAAGTTCTGCATGAATATTTCCTTTTAATTGCTTTAAAAACCCATAAAGATCACTCTCTTCCCTTAATATGTCATTAATTAAAAGCTTTCAGGGGCTGGCCCGGTGGCATAGTGGTTAAGTTCATTCACTCTGCTTTGGCAGCCCAGGGTTCGTGGGTTTGGATCCTCGGTGTGGACATACACACCACTCATCAAGCCATGCTGTGGCAGTGTCCCACATACAAAATAGAGAAAGATTGGCACAGTGTTAGCTCAGGGACAATCTTCCTCAGGCAAAAAGTGGAAGATTGGCAATAAATGTTAGCTCAGGACCAATCTTCCTTCCCCACTCCCAAAAAAAAGAAGAAAGCTTTCAGAAGATCAGACATATGCAGAAACTTTTATTTTCTTCTTTAAAAAATACTTTAGTTTGAGGTAATGATTGACATTATCTCAGAATATTGAATAAGATGAAACAGCAAAATCTCTCCAAATAATTAGTTTCCTGATCTATAATTTTAACCAATGACTTAAAGTGATTTCTGTTTTCATCGTTAGGTCAGTGCTTTCAATGGATTCCAAATAGCTTTGCTGTTAGAACAGATACATTTTTTTCTTTAGTTAAATGTGGATGTGCTTATAATTTTTAGGTTGATTAAATTATTGTGGTTGAGAACCTCTATTTTTACTTTTATGTTACTATTTTAATGCTCAGCCAAGACAGAAAAGTGAACATGTGCAAAATCAGATTTCAACCAAATAAATGTGTATGTACAATGGAAGCTTATAAATTTGAAAATAAAATTTATTTGAGTGTGATAGTCAGCCTTCAAGATGGCCCTCAAAGATTCTCACCTCTGATGTTCAACCCTTGTGTAGTCCTCTCCCATGTTGTGCCAGATCCGGTTTGGGTGATCAATAGAATATGGCAGAAGTGATGGCTGTGGCTTCCAAGGCTAGGTCGTAAAAGGCAGTGTCTCTTCTGCCTCGCTCTCTTGGATCAGTCACTCTGGGGGAATTCAGCTGTCATGTCATGAGGACATTCAAGGAGCTTTCTAGAGAATTGCGCCTTAAAGGGACTGATACTTCTTGCTAAAAGAGTCAGCAACAACTTGCCAGTCACATGAGGGAGCCATCTTGGAAGCGGATCCTCCAGCCAGAGTCAAACCTTAAGATGACTGCAGCTCTGGCCCTAAACTGCGACCTCATGAGAGATGTTGAGCCATAACCACCAAACCAAGCCACTTCTGATTTCCTGACCCACGTAGACCTTGAGATAATAAATTATTATCTTTAAGCCATTAAATTTTGGGGGTGATTTGTTACACAGCAATAGATAGCTAATAAAAAGAGGAGTTCATTATACTTACACTATGCAAATATAAGGCAAATAACAAATGAGACTGAGGATACTGTAAAGATTTCTTTAATTAGATCACCATAAAGCTCACAGTGCAGATATTTTTCCAGTAAGTAGTATAGTTGTCAAGAACTAAGTAGAAAATGTGTTGGACATAGATTTGGCAAGGAAATTATTGTTTTTTACTGTATGATGACTTGAAGATGGGTACCATACTGTACATATGTTAAACTGTAACAGCTCAAGTTATTTCTCCATTAGAGACTTTTGCAACAGGTTCTACCAATATACGTTAAGTATATACCTCTATTGATAAAAAACATATGTCCATTTGTAGATAAAAGTATTTCAGTAAAAATATCATCGTATTATCTTTGAAAGTTCAGCGTCGTAGCAAATGATGCATGGGTTTTGTGATTTGCTGGCTGCCTCTCCATATGGGGAGCTGAGCCTGCACACACGCGGTAATGCATACATCACCACATATTCACTAATGAAGCAAGGTAAAGAAATAGAAAAGCTTTTCATTCCCTCCACACGCAGCTGGTGTGTGATGCCAGATGTAAAATCATTGATGTTCTTGCCAAGTTCTCAGGATCATGTCATGATTTATTTAAACTCAGACAATCGAGAATATGTTGATTTTTTAAAAAACATAGTCAAATTCAAGGAGACTGACTAGTAGGTGAATAGGAGTATATCTTTTAAAATAAACTATTGGCTGTGTATTAAATGTGAAATTCTTATTTACATCTTTCATTCTTTCTTTGTAGGTTATTGTGGTTTTCCTCTGAAGAAAGAGTTAATGACTCTACTTTCCAATCCCTCAACTCCTACAGAATTACTTTATAATGAGGCACATAAATTCACTAGAGCTGTAATTGAAAAAAATCTGTTATTTTGAAACAAATGTTACAGATGCCTATCCAAAATGGGTAGTTAATGGCGTGTCTTCTTTTAATAGTCTCAAGCATTTCCTTTGATACTTTGTAATTTATGATATTGGAATTGATTGTAGCAGAGCTGAAAGGTTTCTTCCCGAGGGGTTGTCACCACTCTCTGCAATATCAGGACGGGAAGCATTACAAGGGTTAGAGAATTTTTTCCCCTCAAAGGAAACTTTTAATCTGGCAACAGGAACTAGAGGGGGCATTCTGGGTGATTTGTTACCGTCAGGGGCAGTTGTGATCTAGAACTACTGGAAAAGGGAACTAACTTTTATTGAGCTTCTGCCATGTGCCAGGCCCTTTGGTATCTTACTCGATTCTCAAAACAACTTTGTGTTTCAGTAGCACAATTTCCCTTTCTTCTCACTATTGATCTGTAGTGGATACTTTTTTAAAAAGTTGGGGCAAAATCTACGTAACATAAAATTTACCATTGTAACCATTTTTTAAGGGTGCAGTTCAGTCAGTTCAGTGGCGTTAAGTACATTCACATTGTTGTGCAACCATCACCAACATCCATCTCCAGAACTCCCCAGCAGGCATTTTTAATCATGCAACGCTTCTCATAAATCAAGGAGTCCTTTGTCTCTTAAGGAGAAATCACCCAGAAAAGGAACAATGGTAAAATATTATATTAATATATTTTATGGGGGCGGCCCGGTGGTGCAAGCGGTTGGGTGTGTGCACTCTGCTGCGGCAGCCCGGGGTTGCCGGTTCGGATCCCGGTAGTGCACCGATGCACCACTTGTCAGGCCATGCTGTGGCAGGCGTCCCATATAAAGTGGAGGAAGATGGGCATGGATGTCAGCCCAGGGCCAGTCTTCCCCAGCAAAAAAAGAGGAGGATTGGCAGATGTCAGCTCAGGGCTGATCTTCCTCACCAAAAAAAATATATATGTATATATATATATATATATATAAAATGTTTATTTAACCTGGTAGCAACTCAATAAATATTTTGGTACCTACTAGAAACAAGATACCATACTAGGCAGTTTAGAGGATATACAGACTCATGAGATGAAACCTCCACTCTCTGGCGTAGATTGGGATTCTGCAGTCTGGTCTTGATTCCTTTAGGAGACTCATTTGTGTAACAAGTCTAGAATATCTTCTCCATGCCAGGAGCTCTGCTGGGTGTTTGGAATGTGGTAGAGCATAGTTGCCACCCTCTTGGAAGTACATTGAAATCATTATCAGCATGGTCCTTGCCTGTTGCTGCCCACAAACTGAGGAGGTGATAGAGGAACAACATGAAAAGACTGTGTCCTGGATAACTTTGTAGAGCAGAGCCACTTTGCCAGCCCTGGCATGCTCACTTCTGTTACGTGAGAGTGAAATAATATTCTTTGTTTCTTGCACTGTATTTTGGAGCCTCTTTGTTACAGCAACTTAACTTATACCTAACTCATAGCAGTTTATTCCACAGATAGGCTGCTTCAACATGGTGGGCCAGCCACATGAGATCCTCTCATGGACCAACTTGAACTGGAGGATAAAGTGTACAAAGAGCAACATACATTCATGGCAATAGATTCCACAAATTTTACATAAAATAAAAAAGACATCACCTTAAAAACAAACTTTTATATAAAAGAAAGACACCTTAAAAACATGCTTATAGGAAAAAACCTAGTTTTTAATATCAACTGAATCCTCATGGCATTTTTAAGTATTAAAAAAATGACTTTAATAAGTAACCATTCTAGTTATCGATTGCTGTGTAACAAATTGTTCCAAAACTTAGTGGCTTAAAACAACACGGATAATTTTATTTTTTTCTTTCCTGATTCTGGGGGTTAATTGGGCTCAGCTAGGTGGTTCTTTGGGATGGTGAGTGACACATCCTGGATGTGTATAAGGCATAAGTGACACAACCGTATGTGGCAACTCTGCCCCCAACACCCTGTGATGGGCTGCCTTGTGTCCCCCCAAAATTCTTATTTTGAAATCCCAACTCCCAGTACCTCAGAATATAACCATATTTGGAGATAAGATTTTTAAAGAGGTGATTAAGTTAAAATGAGGCCCTTAGGGTGGGGCCCTAATCCAACATGACTGGTGTCCTCATAAGAAGAGGAAGTGACACCAGGGGTGGCATGAACAAAGGGAGAGCCACATGAAGAGGCAGAGAGAGGGCAGCCATCTGCCAGCCAAGGAGATTGCCTCAGAGGAAACCAGCCCTGCTGGCACCCTCGTCTTGGACTTCCAGCCTTTGGAACTGTGAGAAAAAAAGATTCTCTTGTTCAAACCACCCCGTTTGTAGTATTTTGTTATGGCCACCCTAGCAAACTAATATGCACCCCTAACATTTTTAACTTCCTAGGTAAAGGCACGGGTGTGGATATACCATGATGGGCATTCAGAGAGAGGGAGAGAGAGAGAGAGAGAGAAAGGGAGGGGAGGGAGGGGAGGAGAATGAGAGAAACCTCTTTATCACTGTAGAGAACTCTCAGCATCTTAAAAGCTTGATGCTTCCAATTCCACACCCTCTACTCTTCACCTAGTACTGTGCTACCTCTCCTTTGTGGCATCAATTACATTATATGTTTATTTGTGTAATTATTTGAGTAGTTTTTTTCCCACTGTGCTCTGTGCTGCATGAGAAGAGACCTTCCTTGTGTCCTCAGTACCTACATAGTGAATAGCACATACTAAGTGATCAATAAATATTTGTTGGGTGAAGGAAGAAAGGAAGGAAGGAAGGAGTGTATCTCTGAACTTGTGAATGTTTTCAATCAGATTATTACCCGAATAACAGTGATACGTGCATTCAAGAAAAATGAAAACATAATAATTATACAGAATAATACTATATTTTTCCAGTTAACGTGACTAAAGTATACCCAGAAGTAAAACATGGCTCCATTAGAGTACTTTGCTTAGAGGATTTATTTTTATTTGATGACATGGAAACCTGAGGTCTGAACCATTTTCTATCATTAGAAGTCCCATGACTTTTCTTAACGCACCAGGTTCAATATGCCAGCCAAATTCTAGTAATTATGTGTTTCCTTCATAGAATTCCCAAGGAGTGTGGATTCGGAAGATAATTCTTTTTTTCCCCTGTTGGCCATCATGGCCATTATTGAAACCACCAATGTGTAATGCAGCTGGTAGAAAATATCAGCTTGCACCACAGCCATAGTTATGTTCTTTGGCTCAACAAACCCCACTAAGTTAGTGAAACAGTTATTTGATTTACGAGAGTTGAACTCAAGAGTAGACTGGCTTGATGGTTAAAATGATTAAGAATTAAAAAAAGAGGGGGAATCTTGAAATTCCCATATAGCCCCATTAGCTGGTCTTTTCAAACTCCTATTTATTCAAGTACCAGTGCTAAGAATTTGTGTATTATATCATTTATTTTAATTATTACCCAGCTCCATAAAGTTGGTACAATTATTGGCCCACTTTATTAGATGAAGTAACTAACTGTGGCTGAGTGAGCTTCAGCAACTTGCTCAAGGTGACTCAGCTATCACTAGAATCCAGACTTTTCCTTCTCTCTCTTTTTTTTTTTTTTGCAGGGGAAGATTCACCCTAAGCTAATATCTGTTGCCAGTCTTCTTCGTTTTTTCTTCTTTCTTCCCCTCAAAGCCCCAGTATATAGTTGTGTATAATTGTAAGTTCTTCTGATTCTTTTATGTGAGCCGCCATGACGGCGTGGCTACTGACAGATGAGTGGTGTGGTTCTGTGCCTAGAAACAAAACCCGGGCCAGCGAAGCAGAGTGCACAGAACTTTAACTGCTAGGCCATTAGGGTTGGCTCTTTTCCTTCTTTTTGTACTGGTTACAAAAATATTACATTTACTATAGGTAAAGTGTGAGATAGATAAAGTATTAAGAACAAAATTAAAAATCAACAATAACCCCCAATAACCCCCAAGCATAACCCCTGATAATAATCCCCAAAGCCAGAAATAATCATGATTAACATTTTGGTGAATGTCTTTCTAGTGTTTATTTTTCATGATTATATGTGTCTGGTAAAATGTTACAATATTATATATGGTATTTTTTAATCTGCCTCAAAATTTTTTGTATTATTTTATCGAATAGATTTCTACAGCATCACTTGTGGTGATTATATACTATCCTGCTTTATTAATAAATTATAACATATTTAACCAATCTTTTACTTTTGGACATTTAATTTATAATTACTTTGCTATTAAAAATAATGTGATTAAATCTTTATCCACAAGTTTTTTTTTACATCCGTGATTATTTATTATGGCTGTATTTCTAGAACTAGAGTTCATGCTTTCAAGGTAAAATATTCTTTTTTTCATATTAGTTAGTTGTAATAAAGTTTTGTAATAAAATGAAAATTGTTAAAATTTATAATTTTATGTAATTCACATTGTTCATCTCTAAATTCTGTAGAAAAAAATAGTTTTCTCTGAATTCATGGGTTTTTTTATGGAGAAATTCCATTTTCTCTATGTTCACTTAATCTCTGTGCATGGACAGTGTCTTCCCTGAGAACTCTTGAGGAAGCTAAAGAAGACTGACCCTGTGGCAGGAGGTCCAAGACGCAAGTGAACTTGACACAGATGGGAAATGGTTGCAGAAAAGCAAGATGAGGCCAGAGTGCAAACAGAAGAAGGAAAGGCCCCATGCTATTATAAATTAGGGAAAATCATTTTGTTTTTTCTACTATCTGCCATTTTGCAACCTTAAAGTACGAGTTTTTTGAATTGGGGGGAAACAACACAATTTTTATAGCAAACCAAAACCCTTTATGTAAGGAAATAGAGTATTATTTTTGTGCCCTTTTTGCTAGTGCATCATAGTAAATATTCAAGAACTATTTTTTTGCTTGGAACACAAACTATTTTCAGTAGAAACTACCAACTGAAATATTATCCTGCTTGTTTTATTTGACCTAGTAAGTGATCCTTAAAATATAAAACTTAACTCCAAATGATATCTGTGTTTATTACTATTATTGAATACCAATTTATTATTATTATTGAACATCAATTGCTGTGATAGGTTGAGGTGTGCAGTTTTTTAAAGTTTTTTTTTTTTTTAAAGGACAATAGCTTAGTGTCAGATCTATCTCAACATCTCAGACTATAAATTGCATAGGCAAAAATTTTTTCCATGGAAACTAATGGAGTTTTAGTTTGAAAAGCATTTAAAATACACATTCTTGGTTCTCAGGCCAGATCTTTTGAATCAGAATAGCTGAACAGCATCACATGTGATTCTGTGGCATTCTAAAGCTTGAAAAGCACTGTTCTGAAAACAGTATATCTGGAACAGTCATTTTGTTTCTGCGTTTATTCACATAAAATAGTTCCTCAACATTCAGTCGGTAGGGGGCACCATGCCAGGCACTGAGAGGCATAAGAAGACAAATAGGACATGGTCCTTCCTTGCAAGGGCAGAGAGCCTAGTAGGGAGAATAAGATCCTGGGATAAAAATAACAACTACAATACAAAGCAATATGTTTTGCTATAAAGTGAAAGCAATTGAAGGCTCTAAGAGAGAGCAGGAAAAACTGCTGGTGGGGGTCTGTGGGAAGGGAAAGTGAGACTTAAAGGAGTGGAAGACATCTGAGCTGATGTCAAAATTTGTGTGTGTGTGTAGGGGGAGGGTTGGAATGTGCTGTGGGTGGGTAGATTGTATTGCAAGAAAAGGAAATGGCAGGTGTTAGGGCAGTAGAGTGTGCTGGGACGTAGGATTATAGCCAGCAGGGCTGGTGCCCAGGGAGATGGGAAAAGGTCAGACTGAAAGGCAGTTTAGGGTAATATCTTTGTACGGCAGACAAGGGGAAATCACAGAATATTTCTGATAAGAATAGTGACCCAGTCAAGGCAGAGCTCAAACTCAAAGCCGAAGCTACCTGCCAGATGGGTTGTTTGGAAGAGTCAGGGGTCTGTAGTCAGGGAGCCAAGGGTGAGGTTAAAAGCAAATTAGAGATGAAGCATTGGGAAAAGAAAGCAGCAGAGAGCTGCAAAAAAGTGCTGAAGACAGAACAGATCTGACTTGGTGTTTAATTAGATGTGGTGGGGGTGGGTGAGGATGAGGCAAGATGACTCATGTGTGGAGCCTGAGAGAACAAGTGTACCCTTAACAAACAAGGAAGTCAGCAGAAACTGGTTCTTGGGGAAGTTTAATTTTAGAAATTTTAAGTTTGAGGTGCTGCCAGGGTATCCAAATTTAACCCCTTTGTTGGATTTTTTTATTGCAGGGGATGACAGGCAAGTCCATTCCATTAAGAGAGTCCTGCTGTTAACCAATCCCCAATGGGTTCCCTACTTTCTCCAGGAGGTTCCCACCCCTCTCCCCCAGAGATCTCTAACTCCTTCTTGCACAGGCAGTGTCAGGTCTTTTCTGTACTTTGTTCAGAAAATTTGTTCAGCATTCAAGAGACTGGAGAATCTGCGAGATAAGTAAACATTTTTTCTTGTTAATATTGATTACTTCTCACACTAAACTGTCGATGGGTCCCTATGGCAACCGGCAATGGTTCTTTTCACTAGGCCTTACCCAAGATGTCTTCCATACTAGCAGTGAAGCCGTGGAGGAAGGACAGAGTGAATCATGGAGAAAGAACACCCCATCTACCACCCAGTGCAATTATGCAGTTATGTAAGAGGAGCTGGAACTCCCGGAGAGGTCAGGGTTAGAAGGAGAGAGAGAGAGAGTGATTGATTGGGGAGTTATTTGCATGGAACTAAGTGGGAAAGTAGCAAAGCAGTAGATTTTCTGAGTGTATGCTTTAGCAAGTTTTGTTTTTACAATTCATGTTTTGTTGGTGGCTGGCAGTGTCTTCTAAAATAGATCATACTGTACTAAGGACAGTGAGTCATTCCACGTTGTTTTTCTCCTCAGTTTTACTCAGCATTTGTCCCTCATCAACTTCCTCTTATCTCTAACCATCTTGCCAGTGTTTCTGTCTAAGCACTTCTCCTGGCTCCGCTAAGGTCAGAGAAAAGGGAAATAGACTGAAATTACCATCTCATCAACAAGGGTTTATGGAGGACCTTGTATGTGCTTAGCATCATTCTGGGTGTTTCAGTCATGTCATACAAGTGATTGAAGTTAGATAAAAAGGCTTACCTCCATATGACAATTGTTAAAAGTTGGAATGAGTTATTGAGAGAGGTCACATATTCTAAACATGGTTGGATGTTTAGGTTAGGTTGGATGCTGCCTGATAATTGATAACGGAACACAAGATCTCATATGTTCTTGAGATAATATGAATATATTTTCAGATTATATTTCTTGCTGACATATGGGTCAAGGATTGTTTTCCACTTCTTTCCACACCTATGTAAGCAGAACCCTTATCACTGGGCTTCTGTCCTTTTCATATATGATTAGTTTATATCTGCCAAATCCTCTGTATTGGCTTGTATGTTGGCCAGTGCAAGAGGAAATTCCATTCTTTCACTTAAATCTTTTTTTCAGTCATTGTGGAAATAAAGTATGGATTGTAATCAGTTCTGAATCATATTCTGTAAATGTACAGCAGATGTCATGTAGATGACAAAATATTTTTATTTGCGTTAGAGAGAAAGACGAAATAGTGTCCTAATTCAGCAGGAGGTATTTTTGTTTTGCATAACTAAGACATTTCTAATTGGGGAATAACAGTAGGTCAAGGTTCAGGAAGGAGGTCAGTGCAAGACTAACGTGGTGTATTTTCTTTTTTTCTGCAGATTTCTATGGATAGACCAGAAGCCTGCTTGTACAGGATGTTTGGGTGCAGGTGAGGCTAGTTTGAAGCAATCTGTTTTGCAGTACCACAGTCTTGCCTCCCTCTGCCTGGAGCCCCAGCCCTAGTGTAGAGTCCTTGCCTGCTTCCCCTCCAACACTGTCCCCCTCTGAAAGCTCCTCCACTCCCCTCGGCCCCTGCTGTTTTCCTCGGTAACTCTGATAGAAGTAGCAGAAGCACCTGGGTGTGCTGGACATAGGGGCATATTTTGGGGCAGTATTTTTCGTCTTTATCATCTCTCTTCTAACTACTCTTTCTGGGTGCATCTTAACTGTAATTATAACAGAGCTTAACAAGGTGAACTTGAGGGGAGTTACTTTTCAGTTCCGTAATTTTTTGAGAATTAGAGAAGAGTTATTCAGATAATTTTCTCACCTCTTGATTACTTTTCATTCTGCTTTGTGGGATACATCTAGTTAATTGATTAATCATCTAATGACTATTGGTAGGACAGTGGACAAGTAATATCTGTAAGCGTATTTTCCTATCTAAAAGTGGGCATAACCACACTTCAGCTGTAGGTTTGTTCTGAGGATTAAAGATCATGCATAATGCCTAGAACGTGTATTTGATAAAAGAATCATTTCAGTTCAGTTTGCCACCATTATTGTGATATGTTAAAGTCACTGGTAATTCTGAATATCACAGTTTTGAGAATGGCTCGAAAAATTTTATATTAACTGACTGTTATAGCAACCGTCTATTGAGTGCTTACTATGTGTGAGGCTCTGTGTTAAGCACCTAATATTAACCTGTTTAATTTTCACTACAGCACCCGGAGGTAAGTTCCATTATCTCTATTTTCTGAAGCTTGGATAGAAGTGACTTGCCTGGTGGCAGCCTGTTAAGGTCTGTCTGACACTGAGGTGTGTACTCCTAACTATACTGTAGTGCCTCCCTGTGACCGTTTTCTGAATTCTGGTGCCATTATTTTGAAAGTACAATGCACAAACTTGAGCAGTTGTTCTTCTGTGATGATTGTGAGGTTGACTACTAGGTGAGAAATGTTGCACTTGGAGTGGGAAAAGATTATGGACTTGGAACTCTATGATGGAGTATACCATGGATCGGGGCAGCTTCTCTTCCTTTCTAGAACATTGGCTAAGAACCTGGGCTCTGGAATCATATTTCCTGTGTTGTATCCCAGCTGTGCCACTTAGTAGCTTTGTGACCTTGGGCACGCTCAGCTTTCTGAGCCTGTTTCCTTATCTATAAAATGGTGATACTAATATTACCTGCCTCGTAGATTTGTTGTGAGGATTAAATGAGTTAATACATGTAGAGTCCTTAAAAGAGTGGCTGACACTTGGTAAGCGCTAATAGATATTATTAGCATTTCTAAGTCCTTCATTTTATGTCTCTCTTCTGGCGGTCTCCAGTGTGTGCATAGTTGTACTTTTGCTAAGAAATGCACAGATTTACTTAAAAATATTGTGATGCCTGTCCCCAGGATCATAATCTGCTTTTGCAATTTTTAGTATATTATAATAAAGGGAAAAATTGATTGTTACTTTTATATTTCTTCCTTCCATCTGCAGAAAAAAATTATTACTAAAGAATTAATGAGATTAATAATCTTTTAAGTGTTTAATTCTGACTTCAGGTTTATGAAACTGAAACCTGTTAACAAAATCAATCTTAACAAAAGCCAAATATATTGAGTGACCCATTTGGCCTTTTTTATAGTCATAATTTCAGATTAGAAGTAAAAGCGAATTTAGAACATGCAGCTGTGTAGATTCTTTTCTCTTTTTATGCAGGCATGTGGGCGAGGCACATGGTTAGAGGTCTTAGCTTTTTCCCAGCTCCAGGAAGAGTTAATAAAGTAAAGTTATGTAAAGTGCATCGAACTCCTCAAGAGAGAAGTGTTATATTAATACCTGCCTCACAGTGATGTGCTCAGACTTAATGACAGAAAGTTTGTAAATTGCCTTGGTACTCCCAGTAACAGCCAGATGAAGCACCATTTCATTTTATTGCAAGGAGCTCTAAGTTACACAGAATGCAAGTTAAGGGGGAAATAATGTCCCAGTCTTTATTTTACAATCAGAAGTACATAGAATAAAGAGAAAACATTTTGTTCCAGTTGTGAGTGGTAGAGTTAATTATTTTTATATTTTCTCTCTCTATTACTTTTGGGAGGGAGGGGAGTTTATAATGCACAGTTTAATCGAGCCCCCATCATTAAAGTATATAATGGCAGAAATAGCAATCATGGTATAGAGACCTTTAAGGATAGTAGTATTAAATATTTAAAAGTTAAATTCCAGTTTTAAAAGAGTCGAACTCTTTCTTATATGATTACTATTAAGTTTGGCATTTTTGAGACATGTCTTAAATCGATACCTGTAATACTTACAGACATCAGTGGGGAGAATAGTATTGTAAACACATATTCTTGCTGTAGGGTACATTTTAAATGTCTAAACACTAATCAATATAGAGAAATTAAGTATTGACTAAAATAGCTTTATAATAAGTAATTATTGGTTTGCTCTTTTAGAAATTAGACATTCTCACTTTGGGAATAGAGAGTAAATTTACTGTCATGAAATTGAAGTGTTTTTGACCTTTTTGTACAACTTTCCTCTCTCTATGAAATGATTAGGTTTAAATATGATTGCACAGCTGTATTATGTTGCCAGCATCAATTTTTAATTATTATAAGGTCAATGTTAGAACAAATGTGATTAGTGCAGTACCTTAGTGCGCTTATTTACTTTGCACTCAAAAACCACCCTGTGTTTACCAAAACCAACCTGAACCTCCCTCTGCTGATACAACTAATTAGATTTATGCCAAATCCTTTATTTTTTTTCTCAGTGTTCATCCTATGTATGTTATTTTGTTGATTTTTTCAGTTTTTAAAAATACAAATGGCCTTATTTATCTCTTCCCTTCATAGAGGGACATTTATTTTCCTATATCTGTATGTATATGTCTCTGTGTATATAACCATAGATATTAATAACTTCACAATTCTCCTACCTCTGTATAACATAATGTCTTAGCTCAGGCTGCTATAACAGGATACCATAGACTGGGTGGCTTAAACAACAAATGTTTATTTCTCACAGTTCCGGAAGCTGAGAAGTCCAAGATCAAGGTGCCAGCAGATTTGGCATCTGGTCAGGGCCCTCTTCCTGGTGTGCAGGTGGCCATCTTCTGATTATGTTCTCACATGGCCTTTCCTTGGTGTGTGTACATGGGGGACAGAGAGAAAGCGCTTCCTCTTCTATCATAAGGGTACCACTCTCATGAGCTCATCTAAACCTAATTACCTTCCAAAGGCCCCACCTTCAAATATTGGGACTGATTTGTATGAAGCCCATGTAAAGAGAAAAGGAGTTTCCTTTCCAGATATATGTGATTACGTGTTTGTAGAGATTTGCCACTTGCTCTTATTTTTTCCTACTGCTCTATGTGACTTTGGATTAGGCTCTTTAAATTACAAGATACTGCAGGGGCCGGCCCCATGGCTTAGCGGTTAAGTGCGCACGCTCTGCTACTGGCGGCCTGGGTTCGGATCCCGGGCATGCACCGACGCACTGCTTGTCCGGCCATGCTGAGGCTGCGTTCCACATGCAGCAACTAGAAGGATGTGCAACTATGACATACAACTATCTACGGGGGCTTTGGGGGAAAAAATGAGGAGGATGGGCAATAGATGTTAGCTCAGGGCCAATCTTCCTCAGCAAAAAGAGGAGGATTAGCACAGATGTTAGCTCAGGGCTGATCTTCCTCACACACACACAAAAAAATAAAATAAAATAAACAAGATACTGCATATAAAAACTACAGGATAACACATGATCTACATACTCGTCATTGAAATTCCCAAGATGTTCAGCGTGAATATTAATTCAGGGTTTAATGCCAAAGGAGTTTTCTAACTCTTAACTAGTTTTTTAGATTTCATTTTCTGTTGATATATTATTTACATTTTGAAAACAATAACACTAGACAAAAAACATCTGTTGTATTTAGTAAATCAAGCAGCATAAGCAGTGTAAGATTTCTGATAAACTAGAACATGCAGACCAGGCATGCCATCCTTATGGCTTGGGGAATGAATGGTCAGATGCTGGTTGGGTTCCACTGGGTTACAGTAATAGAGAACAGACCATCACTTGGCTATGACAAGTGGCAAAAGGCTGGTAGGGAAATGACTCATTAGTAGTGTTGATCAGGGTGGACTATAAAGAAGATAAGTCTTGCCTTTGATTCCTTCATCCTTCTTCAGTCAATTGAGTAGGAGTGTAAGGTACACTTGTAAGAATTATAGGAACTTACTCTTATGTTGGATGATGCAGCTTATCCCACATTCCCTTCTCATCCACTATGTTATTTTTGAGTCACATATTCTGAAAATAGTTGCTTTTAAAAAAGAAATATGTGGGGTGCTCTTGTTGAAAAATTTCAAGGCCTAATAATTAGGGTCTAATGGTGGAATTCCAGGCATTGAAACAAGGAGTTAGGAGTTATTTCGAGATTGGATGGTTCTCCTCCAAACTTCTTGAATTATGTTACCCAAGAGTAAGCTTATTCGAAGTGGTTCTGTGGCCCCTTCTTCTCCTACTCCAGCCTCGTCCTGCCTCTATCCTCACTACTTACATACCAAGGTATTTATGAATAATGCACCATAAATATGGTTAGAGAAATTCTTTTTCTCTGAAACAGGATGTCATGAAAGCAAGCAAAAAATTTGTTATTATATACTAAAGTTGTAGAAAGATGATGAATGTGTGATTTGATAGAACATAAAAGCCGTGGAAATATTGTTGATTAGGTTAAAATCATGCTTTATTCCTCTTAGCCTGGGAACTTGGGCAAAAGCTTTTTGAACTAAGAAAATGTCTCTGTTTTAAGAGATCACACATCTGATGCAGCAATTACATGGAGCCTTTCTCAGTTAGCTTCATTGAGCCCAATGCTTTTCCCAAGACATAATGAAAACATCTTGAAAGATGAGACGACCAGCTATGGCACTTCATTTCAAGTCTCCAACTGCCTCTCAACGTGCTTGTCCTTTCAAGACTGTACTAATTATCATCCAGATTTTGGACATGCAATACTTTTAAAGCAGATTATACCATATTAATTTGGTGGTCAGGAGAGTCTAGTGTAGGGAGTATAAATACAACCCACAGGATGAAGGTGCAAGCAATAGATATTGGTATATGTTTCTAGGTCAAATGAAATCTATGTATTCATTATCCACCTTGGTTTGGCTAGATAATCAGTATTAGTCATAGTTTCTGGCTCTCTTCTTTTTAGTATGGTGCAGGATGCTCGAGTGGCCTACGCAACCTGAAAAAATTAGAGAAGGGCTTTTGGTTACCATTTACTCTTTTTTTTTGCCCTCGTGATAGATGCTCATGGTACAAACTTTGATGGCCAGTTTGGAGGTGCTGGGCTCCCACTCTAAGCAAAGCTAGGAAAGGGAATCTTTCCACAGCTCAGGTCTTTAAATGACTATTGGAAAATTAAACTTTTTAACAGCCTGGAGCCATTTTACCTAGCGTGGTCACATCAGCCCCTTTCTGGCATGGTGAGAAATTTTCATAAAGCCACATGAATCGCCAGTTATCCTGTGAAACATGACCAATCACATTAGGAGAATGAAAATTAATATTATAATGAGATAACGTTTTATACTCCTAGATAGCAAAAATTAAGACTATAACAAGTGATGGTGAAGACAGGGAGAATGAAACCCGTAGCTGTTGGTTGGAGTATAAATAGCTGCGACCACAGGCAGTAGTCACAATATTTAACCACTGTCTCAGGTATTAGCTCTTTAGTTACTGAATTTTGGGAAGGCCTCTGACATCTAGGAGGCTGACCAGATAGGTAGGGTGACCAACTTGTTCCGATTTGCCAGGAACTTTTTTGGTTTAAGACTGAACATCTTGTGTCCCAGAAACCCTCTCAGTCCCAGGCAAACCGGGATAGTTTAGTCACCCTATGGCCATACCTGCAGGGGATTCTCAAGGGACTCAGGATAGCAGCTATTATCTTAAGTGTAGAATTCTTGTGAAATGTTAAAAACTGGTGAAGCCACGGTGTGTACCAGCTGAACGATAGTTCTGGATATACCCACTTTGGAAGACAATTTGGGATTATCCTATGAAATTAAGTATACATATATCCTATGACCCCCAAATTCCTCTCTATGGCCTATAGTTTAGGGCGACTCTTGAACATGTGAACTAGGAGACATGTACAAGAATTTCATAGCAGCATTGCCTTTGTCTGTAATAACAAAAATTGGAAACAACTTGAATACCCTGCAACAAAACACTGGATGACTATATTGTGCTTTTTATACAATGGAATACTATGAAGAAGTAAAAATGAAGGGACCGCGGCTCAAAGCAATGTACAAGTTCATCTCTCAAGTAATATTGAGCCAAAGGAACAAGTTTAAAAACACGTAGCATATGGTTCATTTATGTAAAGTTAAAAACAGGCAAGAGTCAACAATATTTTTAAAGGGATACAAACATGTAAAATTTTAAAGAAAAGCAAGTGGATGAAAAATACAAAAATTCATGGTAGTGATTCCCTGTGGAATAAAGGAAGGTGTTCACAAAGGGCTTCGAAGTTTTTGAAATGTTCCATTTCTTTTTTTTTTTTTTTTTTAATTTTTTGTTTATTGCAGTAACATTGGTTTATGACATTGTAAAAATTTCAGGTGTGTTCCATTTCTTAAGCTAACTAGTATAGGTGGTTATTCTTTTCACCTAACATATATGTTTTATAATTTATTTATATGTATATATACATATATATACAATATTTAATAACATTAGTATTATATATATGGTATTTAATAAAACATTTGAAAACCCCCCAAAAAAGTTAAAATAAATTTTGGGGGACCCCTGAAAATTACATTTACATCCTTTATGTCCTTCAAAAGGATATGGGAAACTAATCACTTGACAAATATTTATTGATTCCCTACTGTGTATTAGTTATATAAGTTTAAAAAACCAAAATCTCTGCTTTCAAAGGGCATGCATGCTAGTGGAGAAGAAGAATAAGCCTCTACGTAAATAAATACCTAAACAGAGAGGTACTATTATATATGTGATAAAATTTCAAGTTGAGATTAGCGTTAGAAAATAATATAAAAACAAAGTAAGGGGAGAGAAGGTGAGATAGTGGGGTGTCGGAGGTGGGTATTTTCGAGTGGTCAGGCCAGGCCTCCAGAAGCTCGTGATGTGAATAGAGGCCTGGATGAAGTGTGGAACCAGCCATGTGACTATTTGGGGGAAGGGCATTCCAGGCAGAGTGAAGAGCCCTCTAACTTGTCTCCCAAGCCCCACTCGAGAACCTTCCCCCTCATCCAGGGCACTGTGTGCAAAAGAGGAGAGCTCACCTCTCCTCATACACCCAAATACCTTCCATTTTTCCAGGCTCAGGGAACTTATCCTCTTGCCCCAGATAGGGCCACTTCCCATCCGTCCGCCCCTCTCTGGACTCTATGGCCTCAGTAAGCAGAAGCGTTTCCA
Source organism: Diceros bicornis minor (assembly GCF_020826845.1). Lineage (NCBI taxonomy): Eukaryota > Metazoa > Chordata > Mammalia > Perissodactyla > Rhinocerotidae > Diceros > Diceros bicornis. Next base: position 17,799,555 of record NC_080740.1, read on the forward strand.
AATGGAGCCCTGTTAATGCTCCACTTCAGCAAGAGTCGGCAGACCCCCAGGAGTCCAAGGTTGGCTTGCTCTCTGGTAGGAGGAAGAGGACAACATCTCTCAGATGTTTGGGTCTGCAAAGAAGCAAGAAGAAAACACAGATGATGATTGCAAGATTATCTTGCCATATTATGCATGATAAAATGTTTTGAAATCTGGGTGACTGCGGTGTCTACTAAAGTTGTGGAACCAGTCTTCAAAAAGGCCTGGAGTTGAAGGTTTTCTATGGTCAGTATCTTTAGGTTAGAAGGTTTTGCATGGTGAGCTTTTGTGATCTTCTTTAGCTGTGGGTGATAGAGCATCCTGGCACAGTGACAAGATGCATGATATTGTCAAGCCACTCAGTTCCTCTGAGCCTCAGTCTCTCATCTGCTGCTACCTGAAATGGTTATTGTGAAGATTAAATCCACTAATCAGTGTGATGTTGCTTTGTAGTTATTATATAAGATGATGTTACCTGGCAGTAAAGGTAAGAATAACCATTTGGAATTAGAGACAAATTTAATTTTGAATGCTGGTTCTGTTACTTTTCTGAGTCTTAACTTCCTCATTCATAAGGTGAAAATTCATTCAAAAAATATTTTGGTAGTTTACATAACTAGACACTATGCTAGTTGTTAGAAAATAATAATAATGATATGAATACTCATCATGAACCCAAAAGTTGGTCTTGAGGAATAAATAACTTACCTGCAACATCCAGTACATTGTTTGGTGCATAATGGGTGGAAGTAACTATTATAAGCATATTATATGAGTGATGTTTATATCTTCAGTTTAGATATTTTCCTTAAACTCTAGACTTGTATATCCAACTACCTGCTTGTTATTTCTGCTTGGATATATTACAGATATTTCAAATTTAACATGTCCAAAAAACAAATCCTCAATTTTTTCTTTAAATATTTTCCTGCCATCTTCCTTATCTCAGTAAATAGCAAAATCATCCTTTAATTTGCTTAGGCTTCAAATCTCTTAGTCATAATTGACCCTAGTTTTCTCTCACATACGACATCCAATTTAGCTGACACAGCCACCACCATTTTGTAAGGAAAGAAACGGAGGCTTAGAGAGTTAAGTAATGTGTACCTGATCCCACAGCTGGTAAAGTAAGTGGGGGCCTCAGGATTCAACCTCAAGTCTTCTGATTTCCAGTCCAGTGCTCTTTCTATTTTACTGTTATACTTTTTATTATACTGTTTCGAGGTATCAGGCCATGATTAAGGGTTCTTCTTTATCATCTTGGTTAATTAAATGAGCTAGTACATGTTGAGTTAATATTCATACAGTAATTATCGCCTCTAGCGAATACCAGAGGATATAAATGTAGCCAGAAAATTATGAAGTAGCATGCAAGGAAAACTATTTGTTTCTGAAAATCAAATTTCAATAGGAGGACAAAAGGAAATTTATATTGTAAAATTAATAGAGCACTGATGGAAAGCAAATTTTGTATGTGTTTACACTGTGTGATATTGACATACAAAACTGATGGCATCTTTCAGAATCTGTTAAAAGCCACGACATAAGCAATAGAGGGAATTGGAAATCTCTTCAAATATCTGCTCTGCCTAGTCATGAGGAAATCTCCTGGACAGTAGGAATGGCAATTATTTTTTCCAAGCAAAATAAACGTTCTTCTCTGTTGCCAAACATTAGTAAGAAACATAGCAGGCAGTGTGAGGTTAAGAGAGAAAAGGAGGAGAGAATTTATTGATGGTGATTTAGAGAATGCTGAGTGTAATAGTTATTAATTGCAGTAAAAAGGCACTAATTAGACTTGCATTCTAATGTTGAAAGCAGCAACCTTCTCTGTGATTTCTCAAACTCATTTTTTAATGAAAATATGGGAACCCAAGAAAGTGATTTGATTAAAACAACTCTTCACTTTCGACATTGGTAATTACCACAATAATTTTTTATTGCAGTTTCTGAATATTAGTCATCTTTTTACTTTTATGATGCCTGTCACTGACACACCTAACTGCTGGAAGTTGATATGGTAATACACTTGTTAGTGCTTACTAATGTGCAAATTAAATATTGGTATAAAGATGCTGCTCACAGTCATGGAAACGTTAATTAAATTGGTAAGTAAAAACACTTCTTTTGAGCAACTTTTAATTTAAGCGTTTACAATAAATATATTACAAATTAGGAGATTCTGATTCATGTATTTTGGGGTAGAGGAAAAATGACTTTGGCAGGTTCCCCCTTAGAGTCATCAAATAGGTGTCTGTTTTTCTAATTAAGTATTTTGACACAAACTTTGAATGTAATAAGGTAATATTAAGACATTATTTATGGAAAGATAACTAATAAGGCAAAAGGATGATAAGCCTGCCAAATAAAGCTAGTACAGTTTTTAACTGTTTTAAAGCCACGGTATAAAGAAAGAAGTGGGAGTGCTGCTCTCCTTCCTGTTGGTGGGGGCACAGGTGGGATGTTGTCTTCATCAGTGGGCGCTGTGGCTGTGGGGGGCGGGGGGACCAGCACTGGGGGACGATTTGAAACCGTGATGATGAAGCCAGTTCTGAAAGTCATAGGAAAGTTTATCTAGAGAGACAAAGATGTAGATGGATGTATTAGCCCTCTTTCTTTCTTTATGTATTTTTCCTGAGAAAGAAACATTGGTTAGCTGGTGTCCTTGCTGTACTGGTTAGTAAATATTTTGAATTTCACTGTTGCCTCCGTCTGCTACGTAACGTTTTCCTTAAGTGTGTCAAAGACCATTATAATGAGAGAATTTTTTTTTTTTAAAACAAAGGATCCATTCTCCATAAAAGGCAGTTGGGATTATGAATAATATATAGAGTATATATTTCTGGATACATATATCTAAAAAAATGTTTTGAATGTGTATATATATTCCAGAAAAAATATATTTTGCATATATATTCCAGAAAATATATATATTGAGTTTCATAAATACGTATATTCAGAACCAGGAACTGAATGGGAGCAAGATTCACTTATAATTTGAAAGTTATGTAAGGAGTCATATATAAAACCTCACTTGATTGGTGATTTATTTAAGGGATTTTTGGTGTCCATTAGGGCTTGGCACCCTGGACAGCTGTCTAGCTTTCCTGCCCCTTAGTTCAACTTTGGTTGGATGGCATGTTTATTGGCAAGATACGTAATAAAATCAACTGGAGCTTAAATGTCTTGGATACAGGACTCTTAAGTTCATCCCAACCCTAAAATACTATAATAGAAAAGCACAAGATAATTTGGTATTCAGGGACGTACAAAAACATCTTGATTGAAAGTATTCAGCTAACCTATTGATCTGTCTTCGTATGTGTCTTGAAATTAGGACACAACGGTTACAGCTACAGACTACTTACCAGAAAGAACAGGCAGTAAAATTCATGCACTGTTCTCCTTGTCCTTGTACTCTCTCTCAAAAGATTAGTGTTAGTGCTTGATTATAGTCTTCCAAATGAAAACGATTGCATTTTCGATTCTTCAGAATGAAATTTAAAAAAATTATGAAGTTGATATCTAGAGTGGAGAACCAACACGTTCTTTCATTCCTAATGTTACTTGTGACTTCTAATTAAGACAGAGGCAGTTTGCTGAAGAGACAGTTTGTGAATTTGTGTGAAGTGTAAACAGAGGGTGGTTTGTAAATGTGCAGATTTGGTTTTCCTGCCCTTGACTCTAGTCAGCATTTTATTTTAAACTATTTAACTATGAAATCTCTCTCTCTCTCTCTCTATTTTTTAATCAGTTACTCATTATAAAATGTTCTAGTCAAATTCAGGGGATAAATGGTATGCTCATTTTTTTTTTCTTTTTTCTATTAGTGACCATGTATTTGCTGTGGTTCACTCCCACTTTCTGCCGGCCTGATGTTGTAACTGGTCTACAATTGAGATTGCTCTATGATCTTGACTTTGTTAATACAGTGATCTCACTAGCTTAGTTCCTTAATATAATTCTTATTGAGAACTTGGTCATAGCCCATACTAATTATCCAGGAGCTAAAAAATCAAGTTTTTGACTTAGGCTTATTTGCTCTTCACTACCACATTAAGTAGGAAAACTATGAAATATTAGAAATAAACTTATAAGAAAGAAACTACACCTATATGAAGAGAACTGTAAAATCTATTGAAGTCCGTTAACCAATCGGAAAGACACCATGCTCTTGGATGGAAGACTCAATAACACAAAATGTCAATAATACCAAATTAATAGATACATTTAATGCAACTCCAATTAGAATCTCAATATTTTAAAAATATATTATATAAAATGATACTAACTATTTGAATGTAAAAGAATGAACCATAAAGGGTAGCCGAAAAAGTTAGGAAAAGATGAACAGTGAGAATAAATTTGTCTTAATATATGTTAAAACATTTATCCATTATTAACAAACAATATGATATTGATATTGTACAAGAAATATATATTGGAAGAATAAAATAGAGAGCTCAATATACAAGGGATTTAATATATGGCATTTTTCTGGGAACAAATGTTTTATTTAATAACTAGTGGTAGTACAACTGGCTATTCATTTTGAAGAAAGTAAAAATGGGCTCTTCATTCTTTTTATAATATACAAGATACAAATTCTAATAGGAGTAGGGGTTTATATATTATGAATTCATTGAAATAAGTTATTAACTGTCTTCCCTCTACCAGTTGAGTTGGAGAGATTTTCAAGAAGTAAAGATAAACCATGGTAAACACACACACACATGTGAAAGCCACAAAAAACTATATTCTGGGTTTTTAACACTGGTTACCTTGATGGAGATATGATAATTTATAGAAAGGTAGAGGGAAGACAAGAAAAATGAGCACATAAGCAAAGAAAGGAGTGATTAATAAAAGTTCACGATAAAAATTACCCTGGAAGATGTAGGAGTGTGTGTGTGTACATGTGCATAAAGAGAACCATAAAGCAACTGTCACCAAAGTATTAATGGTGACGTTGCAGTGTTGTGGAATTTCGAATGATTTTTGCTTTCTTCGTTATGCTTTTCTGTACCGGTTAAATTCCATTTACAAAGAACAATTATAATTATATAAGCAGAACAACAATTGATGAAGTTTTTCTGACTGGAGGGCAATCAGACCTGAGAGATAAGAAAAGGGAAATGGAAGAGTTTTATATATGACAAGAAGATACTGAGTTACTCCATAATGTAGCAACTGTAAATAGTTTTGTCTTCCTAAGAATTATTAACAGGTTAAGAAAAATCACATTTTGTTATAGAATATGAAGGTTTTACTTCTTTTCTTTTAATTTTTGCAATGTGTCTAGAAAAGAGGGATAAGCTTGTACCAATGGGAGGAACATAATTTTTGCTGCCCCTGTAACTATAATGGTTTTGTTCTGTGTCAACTAAGCTTGGTCTGTTTCCCACTGTTCTTTTCTCTGTATGGTTCTGGATTAGAGTTGCCATAAGAGAAATGGGAATGAGATTTGGGGGGCAAAAGTGGAGCATCAGCCATTACACTCTGACATGTGTACCTAATGAACTTATGAATCTGGCTGAGTGGATTTAGCCATTACCAAATAGTTTTTTTAGTGCCAGTGATAAAACAAAATGAGAAGAGCGATATGAACTCAAGAAGGAATTGTTTTGAATAGACTTTAGAAAAATTTAAGGCACAGTTTTTAAGCAAAATTAGAGGAAACATAAAGAAGTCAAGACTTTCTGTGGTAAAAAAATAATTTCTTATCTTCAGTGTCTCCCAACAAAAGATTCTCAAGGTTGTGGTGACATCAGAGCCAAGATCAAATCCAAGATGACACAAATAAAGATCTCAAGACTATGCCGATAAGACCCTTTGTTGTGACCTGAGCAAAATTTAAGAGTGTGCTTAATAGGACTTCTAAGAGTATTCTGGTGTGCTTTTTCTGCTAGAGAATAAAGCCCCTGAAGAATTGTAAGAGTATCACTCTTACATATTTTCAACTAGACAACAAAGCTTTTAAATATCTTAAGGTCACTGTCTTTTGGGACATTGATGCTTAGGGCAAGTATTTTTTGGAAAGAAATTGGGGTTTGACTTTTTTTGAATAGAGTGGATTATGATTTGACACACAGGAAGCCCACAAAGATTTTAAAGGAATTATATAAACTTGGAATGAAAGAGATGAGAAGATACAAAATGAAAAGAAGGTTTTGTTTCCCTAATCTTCAGGGAGCATGCTGAAAAAAACTACTTAGTTACAAGAATGACTATTCTCATGGGGAAAGAAGGATGACTAAGAGGGCAGAACCAAGATTTTAGAAGGAGCAGCCAAAAGCTCCAGTTAATCATTCCCAGGAAACATGACTGTGCCATAATCAAAGGATTGGCAACACATGCCCAAATGGATTTTAGAAATGCTGTGGACCATGCTTCAAATTTTGTTTCTTGTGACAGGGATTGTCTATTTCAGTTATCCCATGCTTTCTCACTACTATATGAGATGTGTATGTGGCGGATGATTTGCCTTTTTAGTTAACAGGTCTTCAGATTGATAGGAACCATGGTTGAAGAACTAAACTTGAGGAAACTCAGCACATCTGCCCCTGGACCTGATATCAATGACAAAGCCTTGGCCCTCAAGTCTGAGCCTGGTGCCATCGTGAGATGAGAATGTTGGGAGTCTTAAGAGAGGGTGAGTGGGAGGGGCATGAATTTTGGTGTCCAAAGGGCAGACTGTGATAGAGAGTAAAAGATTGCCCTTATGAATTCTGTTCCTCTTTATATACACATACTCCTACTCATGTCAAGGAGTGGAGTTTAATTTCCTTCGCCTTGAATCTGGGCTGACCTTTGTGACTTGCTTGACCAATAGAATGTGGTGAAATTGATGTTGTGGGACATCTGAGGCTACGTGATAAGAAGCTTTACAGCTTCTTCCTTGTTTTCTTGCAATGCTTGCTTAGGAAACATTCCCTCTTAGAAACTAACTGCTGCTGTGAGCAGCCCAAGTGACATGGAGAGGCCACTTGTAGGCACTCCAGTTGAATGTTCCATCTGAGCTCCCTCCAAGAGCCAGCATCAATTGCCATCTTGGATGAGCAGGCCAGTTGAGCCTTAGCCACTGTCTTCCTCCAATTGCATGAGTGACCCCAAGTAAGTGTCACCCAGCAGAGCTCAGTCAATCCATACTACCATGAGAGAGTATAATAAATTGCCTTAAGTCGCTAGATTTTATGGTGGTTTGTTATGCAGCAATAGATAACCGAAACGACAACCATTTTTCCATACCTTGCACACTTCTTTCCCTCCACATGGAGTACTTTGACACTTTTCTGGCATTCCACAAGCAAGTCTTTCATCTGGCCTCAACTTCAAAATGCTAAATAAAATTCACTCTCTCGTTTCTGGAGTAATTCACTTGTTTCTGACTCTCTCCTCTGCACTTGAGATATAATTTGTCTCATGTTAATTTGCACTTAGTTACATTTTATTTTCAAGAGTCTTTGATTCATTCTCAAGTTGTGTATCCTCTGCTTTTCGCTCTCAGTTGTAGATTTCTCCAGACAGACTCAATCTCTTATTCCACGCCCCCGCCACCTTCACAGCCCCCAAGTTTATGCTGATCACTCAATAATTTTAACTACCTAAACCTCTTCTAGAATGCTTTTTAGTATTGGAGGATGAGTTCTTATAGTCTCTGTTGTCCTGGCAGCCCTACTGAACTTGCTTTAGTGTCGACTGTTAATCACCACATGAAACTTCGTGTTCTATACCACATTAATGGTTTGGAAATCTGGGGACCGCTGACTTATCTTGAGTTGCCATTAACCTTTTTTTTATGTTTCCCTAATTCTATCTTGACTTGGCCCACCTACTGGTTTTCCTCATTCCCTACCCCTGTGGTGCTGGTGGTTTTTCTTGTCTTATGTCAAGCTTTTTCCTGTCTTAAGACCTTTGCCTTTGGGTTCCCTTCAAGCTGGCTCCTTCATACCCTCCTGCTCTCAGCTCAACTGTCACATCCTCAGTGACCTTTTCTGGTCATCCACTCCAAAGTAGCTCCAAGCTCCACTCCTGTCTCTATCCTTTTCTTTGACTTTATTTTCTTCATAGCATTCATCATTACATGGAATTATCCTCCTTATTTGTTCGTTTGTTTATTCAGTGGCTCCCTTTAATCTTGATTGTTCTCCTCTCTCACTAGTAGGTGAGGTGCAAGAGAGAGGAATTCATTTTTCTGAGGGTTGTTGCTTATTTCAGTTATTGCTACATCCTCAGAGTACAGCAGATTGCCTGGTGCGTAGTAGGTATTCTATAAGTATTCGTTGAATGAATGAAGGAACTCACAGATTCTTCTCTCCATCAGCATAGGGTGGGCCTTGGGGAACCAGCGAAACCCAGAGCTCTTGATTCTGGCCACTGGGACAGCCTGGCCTGGTCCCTGGGAAGAGTAACAGTGGGCAAGGAGCCTCCTTTAATGAGTTTGAAAGAAGCACAACTCATGCTGCTAAGGTTAGATTAAAAATATTGGAATCTTAGACTTCTTATTAATATTTTTGTGCTTAAAATCTGTGTTTATGTTTCAACAAGCCAGAATTGGGATGACTGGTGTTAAAATGAAAATTTTTATTTTAAATTACTTTTATTACTTTGCCAGTTGGAACAAGGTTTAAACAATTTTAAAGATAAGTGCTTTCATTAGCTTCAACTGTAGGCAGATATTTGCTTTCCTCTTATTTAAAAATATATGGCAGCTTAAATAATGAAATCAGTTGTTAATCTTACCTGGTGTCATATAGGTAATTTTCTTTCTAAGTGCATAAGATTATAGATTCCAGAGGAAGTACATGGTTTTCAAGATTCTACAAGGAGAGTTGCCTGTAATAGACTCGGAAATTTTTCATTTTTTTAAAATCATGTAAGATTGAGACTTTTTTTTTTTTTGCTGAGGAAGATTTGCCCTGAGCTAACATCTGTGCCAACCTTCCCCTGTTTTGTATGTGGGTTGCCGCCACAGCATGGCCACCTATGAGTGGTGTAGGTCTGTGCCCAGGAACTGAACCCAGGCCGCCACAGTGGAGCATGCTGAACTTAACCACTAGGCCACGGGGCCAGCCCCAAGTTTGAGACTTCTTGAGTTCAGTCATATCCTATTTTCTCCTTCCAGGAACTTAGGAGGATTATGTTTTCTCCCAACCTTGCAGTTGGGAAGAGCTGTGTAACTAGTTCTGGCCAATGGGCTGTGAGCACAAGAGACATGTAATTTAGTCATGTAATCACTGACTTGGGACCTGCAGCTCTCTCTTCCCCTTCTACGGTGTCTCAGGAGGCTGCGTATTCCAGATAGTGCAGTTGTCAGATGGTAGAGCCTCCATAAACTGGGCTCCCTCAGTTACTCTCTGGTGGCCTATGTGGAGTATGTAGTATGGGTTGCTGAGCCACTGAGTCTCTAAATGACTGTCTATGGACCTGTTTGGGGCACATAGCATGAACCAGAAATTATTGTGTTTGGCCATTGAGATTTTGTGGTTGGTTGTTACTTCATTATAGCCAATCCTAAATGTATAAGATAGTTGCAAAATGGGAACTGGGGTTGATTTTTATTAGCTTATCTCTAGTAGAAAAGATTTATAAATATTTAAGGAATGACTTTAAACTATCTTGCAATTTTTTTTAAGGAACAAATTTGTACAATGTATATCAGAATTTAATAAAGGTGAATACTTTATGTGTTCCTGATTTTTCTTGATGGTATTGAAGGAAAAAACCATGTGCTGAGGTACCTGGTTGTAGTATTATAGATGCCTTGATCATATGTGGATACAGAAGGAAAAGCTCTAGGTCTTCCATGGTTTTCATTCACAAAACCATCTTTTATTTCCACTTAAAAGTAGCTACAGCTACTATCACTTAAGATATTTTTTCAGCTTTCATTGTGCCATGGAAATTAGCATTTTTATTACCACAAATTATTCTTGTTTGCTAATTCCAAAGATGTCCAAAAGCAAGAACAGCCTCCTGAGCTGTTAGACTTTGGAAGAGAATAGTAAATCAACGAGTAGATGGGACCATATATCATATTAAACACAGGGAATTCACCACAAAATCATTACACTAAAAAGCGACAATTTTGATTGATTAAAATGGTATGGGCTGGATAGTGTTAAATCACTGTGAGTGATGTGACATTATAATTTTACATAGCATTATTTCTGCCAAGACAATGAAGGTAAAAGGCATTGTCATCAGATGATAACAGACAATAAGAAGAATCCTAATGTTAGATTTATTACCTGGTTTAGATTTAAGAAGAAGTAATTCTTGTCCTGTTCCACTTATCAAATGACTGTAAATTCTGTGATGATGTAAAATTCTAAGGCAGAGCCACTTATAGGTTTGACAAAGTGCCAGCTATAAAGTATTTATTGTTCTCAGTGGTTCTGCCTTACACACTTAAATATTTATCAGAAACATAAGCCCTTCTGATAAATGTTCCTGATCTTTGTGGCTAGATTTTTTTTTTAACATTTAGATTTTTCATCAGAAACTACATCTCTGTTTTTATTATGTTAATAACTTTGAGCCCATAATTTGAAAAGGCAATATGTGAGTTTTTAAATTTTATTCCTTATAACTTCTGTTTTTAAGTGTGACGTTTCTGAGGCAGTATTCTTAGTATAGAAATGAGGATTTCCTTATTTTGCTGTTGCTATAGAGGCGGCCCAGCTAGATTATCTGAATTTCATCCTTATGTATATACCATGTGAGATTTAGGTTGATGATGGTCTAGGTGCAGTCTGAGAAAGTTCATGGTGTCCCCAAGTATGTTAGGTGATTGTTTTAATGCCACTTATCTCTGTATCTTGTTTCTGAAGGACACAGGCACAGTGATTCCTCACACTGGGCACACGGAAGACCTTGCTTGGGAGCACAGCCGACTGGACCAAAGATTAGCACCTTAGTCAAAGGAAGGCAGCACATACTGGCTAGTGGTCTGTGGGGTGGCGTGTCATGGCATGAGGAAACAGGATGCTGTCTACAGGAGATAGGAGACGGGACCTGGTTAGATCTTCTTAAGGCATTCAAATATAAGACACACAAATGGTAAAGCAACTTGGAAGCACAGAGAATCACAGAAAGAAGGCAATTAAACTCTGTGAGGTTGCCAAAGCCACTGCATGCAAAAGCCAAAGGCTGAAGAAAGAAGAGCAGAGGCACTGACTAGTTGCAAGAGAGGAAGATATTACAGGAGCTGAAATAGAAAGTAGCAGAACCGTCAGGAAATTGAAACTTGACACGAAGGAGGACTAAAAGTGCGCTAGGTTGCTGTAGTAAAGCTGTTGAGATTATTTTTTGTTGTTCCTCAATTCCCTGGGTATTTGTACAGCAAACTAACTTTAACTATATTAAACTGGGCTTCTCCCTCTTCCTCCAACTTCAAAAAGTCTAACACATCTAAGAAAATATAATGAATTCATATGATCACAGAATTTCAGCTCTACAAGAGAACTTAGAGACATCTTGCCAAAATGTTTTCCTACTTATTTTTATTATGAAGAATTTCAGTGCCAGAGAGAATAAATAACAAAGTCCTTGCTTTGCTCCACCAGCTGATCATATAGTGGGATCATAAGCTTCTTACAGCTGATCATATAGTGGGATCATAAGCTTCTTAAGGCCGTAAATACGTCTTTAGCTGTTTCTTCTGGCCCTGGCACAAAGTAGGAGTTTAATAAATGCTTTTTGAATAGCGAGTCACTGCAAAATCTTATGGCATTTGATAGTTTGGATTTGCCTGCAGAGCTGGTTAATTCTAAATAGTTAAAAGAAGGGATTTGGTAAAAAAAAAAAAAAAAAAGAAGTGATAAGACCCTTATTTATCCTTTCCCAATCTATTTTGTTAACACTTTCTCTCCTGCGTACCACACATACACACACTCATAAATACACTCAAATAAAAGAGTTATTAGCCATGTAAGTTTATTAAGGAGATTTTATATCCACCAAAATTGGCCCTAGAAAATTCATTGCACAAGCCTAGCATTTGGAGTTCAAAATTGCAGGGGCAATGGAGTACTGACAGCATACAATTAATTTACTGTTAGGTCCCCACGCTTGCTAAGATTCATGGATTAAAAGTGAACAAGGTTTTATGTTTGGAACATTTTCTGATTCAAGGATAAGGAAGGTTAGTCTGAAGCTCAGTTCTCTGACCCTCTAATACTGTACATGGAGCTTTCAGTATCAGTGTCATTTTCTTGAATATCAAAGGCTAGAGGTTACTTTGAATAAATCAAGACAAAAGAAGTCTCTGGGAAATATTGCGTGTCTGTTGAATGGTCTGTTTCACAGAAGGAGAACCATTCGTTCAATTCAGGGACATTTCTTCCATTTTAGCCACCTCTGTGAAAGAACAGTAAGAGCTGTCAAAGTCACAGCTGCCACTCATTTTTGCTCTAACTTTCAGTTTTATTTTCCCTTGAGATAAATCCTTCAAAGCCAGAGTAAATAATTCTTCAAAATAGCATATAGCAAAGAAAGAATGCTATTTCTAATCTTCATGTGTGTTTTATTTTAGGAGTTATAAGGACAAATCCTTAGTTTTGGACTAATTCTGAATTGTGGTCTGTATTGGAGGGTTGGGTTCCTTTTGCTAAGAAAGTTTCCTAGTCTAAATTTCCCTATAAAAGGACTTCTGAGAATTGTGATGATTTGTGGGACGTTATGAAGGGATTGGGCTTAGGAAAGAGAAATCCAGCAATTTCCATACTACTCTACCTTGGAGGTGTGGAAGTACTTCAGGTCAAGGGCATATGCAAGGGCATATTCTGACCATTCACAAAATTACTTTACTCATTGTGCCAGATGGGGTTGTTTAGATTCTGTGTGACACAGCAGTCTGTCTCTAAATTCTGGAACAAAATAAATCCTAGAGAAGGCAAAGTCAAGAAAAGTTTGGAATCCTTATTTGTGTGAAATGAAAGAAAGAAAAAGATTTGATGAAGATCCTATGAATAGGTGAACTTTCTATTGTGTGCTGAGTACAAAAAAATGTTTCAAATGTTGAGATTTTCCTGCTAAAGGAGACCTTAAAATTGTCGTCCCAATGGCTCAGGATTGCTAGTATTTGTAGGGAAGTCCTAAGCTCTCCTGAGAAGATAAATAAGATCATCTTAATATCCTCATAATTCTTTATGAGCCAGACCTTTGTTTTAAGAATTAGTTCTAAAGGACTTGGGGGACTTGGCTCTCCTGACTTCATAGAAGTTCAGAATTTGAAAATGGTTTTTTCTAGTCTGATTAATTCTCATTCCGCATTAGCTAAGTAGATTTTCAACCTTCTTGACCGAGGGTTGTTCTTGAGTCTTGGGAGGCTGACTTACATAATGTTTAGAGTGAATGAAATACCATATAAAGCGTCTTGACTGAGTGCTGGCATCCACATAACGTGCGAGCTAGAATTATTACAGGTCCATCAAGCAGCAGTACAGGGGCAAATAGGATTGGCGAATATTGGAATTCTAACTAAAAATTGGTCCTTTAATTGGCTACTTAATTGTGGATGCTTGGTATTCATTAATAGTTGCTTTTTAAAATTGAGATTGTTTTGAAGCCTAATTTTTGCTATATTTGTGTTGTCACATAACTATTCTATTTTTCTATCCATCTTTCAATCCATCCTATATTTTTTGATGCATTTCAAAATAAGTTGCAGATACCAGTCAGTACCCTTCGCTCCCTAAGCACTTCAACATGATGAAACCAGAATTTAGTATTTGTTTATGGTTTTTTTTGAGGTAAAATTTATATACAGTGAAATTCTCAGGCCTTAGCAATGATCTTGGAAAATGCAGAGGCCTGTGTAAGCCAGACCACTGCCCACCATCCAGAAAGTTCCTCTGCTTCCCTTCCCAGTCAATTCCTGCTCCCACCCACTGTTCTGATTTTTTCAGGACACATTCGTTTTGCTGTTCTAGAACTTCATCTAAATGGAATCATTCATGTCTACACTCTCTGTAAGATTTTTGGTGAGTGTGTTTTTGAGATTCACCCATATTGTTATGAGTAACAGTTCATTTCTTTTGATTGCTGAGTAGTATTGCCTCAAATGTAGTGACTACAATTGGTTCATCCATTCACCTGTTGATGGACACCAGTTTCCAGTTTTGACCGTTATAAGTAAAGTCACTACAAGTCTTTGTGTGGCTATGCTTTTATTTCTCTTGGGTATATGCTTTAGAGTGGAATTGCTGGTCAGAGCATGGGTGCATTTTTCGTTCTGTAAACGTTTTCCTAAGTTGCTACATCATCTTTAATGATTTTAACCTTTTGGTTCTGCCAGGCCACGTTGTCCTTCTCTGAAGTAAGGGCCCGAGATAAGTACAGGAATATTGTTTTCATCATGGGTATCAAGTCTAGGCTGGGCTGGGGGTGGGAGGAGGGAGCAACGGTTCTGAATTGATTAATTCAGAGCCCTCAGTGCATCACTGTAGTCACTTCAAGATAGAGAATATGGCTACATTATACTACCACGGCTCAGTCGACAGACTAAGCTTGACCCTTCACAAAATTTGTTACAAGAGGCTAAACACAATGTAGTGTAACGATGTCTGTGTTTTCACTAAATCTATAAGCCTCATTGAAGACATTAGTGGCTGTAAGTGTAGAAAAATATGCCTACAGTCCTATAAGTTCATATGCTTTATATTTCTACTACTCAGATTCAGCATATATTTTGTTCTTCATTGAATGCATGCTTATCCTTCTCTATAGACAAAGTCCTGATTTATAAGTTTGTCAACTTTTCTTAACCATAGAAATTGGCTAGTACGTGGCAAGATTTTAGCCATGGCAAATCCAATATCTTTTTTTTTTTTTTTTTTTTTTTTACACAGGACAAAAGCCTTTCTAAGACTGGTGCATTCCTATGAAGTTTTCACAAATTAGAAAATATATATGCTTTTCTAATTTCTTTTTATAAAGAAATATGACAGTTGGGAATTTCGAGTTGTAAATCTTTAATGACCTTACCCATGCTTGCTTAAGTCATTTCCCTTTTTTCTCCTTGACTTTCTGACTCTAGAATTCTTTTTACCAGAGCTGTTCAGAGGACCCTTGTAATGACATTGGACTCATCTGGATAATCCAGAAGACTCTCCCTATTGTAAGGTCAGCTGATGAGCAAACTTACATTTGCAACTTGAATGCCACCTTGCCATGTCATTTACTGTCTTCACAGGTTCCGGGAATGAGGATGTGTGTGGGAGGGTATTAGTCTGCTTACCACATATGATTTATTTACCAGCTTCATTGGTTATCAGAAATCAGTTCATTTTGTGATCAAAGTTATTTTCTGCTCTTTGCTATCATTCAAAACTGGAATCTTGAGTGGTCCTCCCTGGGCATAAAGCTCCACGGTTGTACCGCCTTGCTTTCGATGTACTGTGGAGAGCAGAAACTTCAAACCCTGGGTCTGTCATCCTCTAGGGCATCCTCTAGTACATTCTGCTTCTTCCTGGACAGATTGCAAAAGGGATCCCCCACTGGCTGGGACTCTTAGAAGGATTGGTTAGAGATTAAAGGACGATTTCAGCACCACCTCAGCAGGTGCAGTCTATGCACAGCAGCCCTCCTGCCTCCCTTGAAATTTCTGTAGACTGAGCCCCATGCTTCCAGCCTCTGCCTTAAACCCTTATTTGTTCCTACTCGGAGCCTCTAAAGGGCGACCTGTGTCTCATGAAGCCTAGGGCTTAGCCAGTGCTGAGCACAGCGTAAACTCTCTGGACCCTTCTGCTGGCATCTGTGGGTGGCCATACAAAACCACACCCTCTTTTTGGACAAAATTTAGGTGTTTTTAAATAAAAGTTTATGGATTTCTAGCTACTTCAGATGATTTATTAAGAGTCACTACAACCAATCTTATTTTACAGTAAGTCAAAAAAATCAGGCTTCCTCTTCCATGATGAATCAAGGCAGAGTGCCCTGTCGTCTCTGTTGGCCAGGGAAGCAGCTGCTCAGAGGACCCAGACGCGGCCAGGAACCCTTGGGGGAAGAGCTTCTCTGTAACCCCATTAACTCCGAGCCCCAGCTTCCCTGGAGGAAGTAGAGTGAGGGGTCTGACATGTTATTAAGACAAATTTTCTCCATAGGTTTCAGTCAAAGTAGGATTTCTTTGCTGTTAGCGTTATCAAGCTTCCTGGACATTTTGGGGAAGAATTCTACATGCCTCTTAGTCATTTTCTTATTCCGCAGCCTCTCCTAAAACCAGACATATTAAGGAACAGTTGGAGGCACAGTGTCTACGAGGTGGTGTCGAAAGTACATAGAAGAATTTGGAAAGAAGTTTTAGGACACAAATGACAAACTTCATCCGGTTCCTCACTTTTCTTGTTTTTAAATGAAAAGCTGTGATGGTTTGTAGCAGTTCCTCAGGTGTCTCGGATCACAGGAAATGTGTCATGTTATTAAACATTCTTCCATTTGTCGTGGGACAATACTTAGCTCTCTATGTAGGAGGATTTGCCATCCTGCAACTGAAGGTTCTAAGGGTTAGACCAGCCAAAAGAATTAAGGAGAAAGTTTTTTTTGTATGATAATAATAGACCTCAAAGAACTTGAATGATGAGATCCTGAAATTGCTCAAGATTCTTTTGGACGTATGTGAAAAATTTAAGTTCCCTTGAGCAGAAAGGAAATGTGATGGCTCTTGTAGCTGGAACAGCTCACGTGCCTGATGGAATTCCTAGAGGAACAGGACCTCAGATTCTGGAAGGGATCTCAGTACCTCTGGAGTCTCTTTCTCTTTCTATCCAGCTTTTATCTCTGCTGGTCTCTGATTGTCTTTGTTCTGCACACAAGCCCTTTTCAAACGATGGAGAAGATGCTTGCTGGTAGCCCCAGAGTCCTTCCTTGCAGACTTAGCAACCCCAGCGGAGTGAGAACTCCTTTCTGACAGTCCAGTTCTACAGAAGGACTCAGTCTTCCTTGCATCCTGTGCTCAAATCCTCGCAAAATAAACTTGTCTCATGCTGGGGAGATGGCGCATTATGATTCAACAGTCGTGGCCCACATTTCCTTGAGCATTTCATTTACCTATTGCTAGGAAAGGGTGAGGAGAGTGAGGCACTCACTTCAGATGCAAAATATAAGGGGACATCTAACAATTTAGAAATCAAGGTAAATAATGTTTTAATGCAATATTTTAAAAAGCGGAATTGGCCAACTGTGCCTTGTGGATCGACTGCCTGTTTGGGAACGTACAGTTGTATTGGACCAGGGCTGAGATTAGGGTGAGGAGAGTGAGGCAGGGTCATGCGAGTGCAGGGTCAGATCCTGTCTTTACTTAAAATTGTGCTATTTTGTTCAAAAGTCTTTGGGGCAAGCAGAAAATATAAGATGTAAGAGTCACTGAAGTGACTTATTAGGGTTTAAAAAGGCTAATTTGATACTCTTTTGCTCTGCCTAAGTTTAGATGAGAGATCAACACAGGGGTTAGGCAGATAAAGATTTAAAAACATGTTTTTTTTTCTTGATAAAGCTCGTGGAGAAAGTGGCTCAGTAATGATCCGTTGATGCCCCTCCTCCGCCCCTGCCCCTCACCGGCTGGATCCACCACTCGGGAGAGTGCACCTGGAGGGAGGGAGTGCGGATGGTTAGAGGAGCTCCATTTGCCTGGCTGGGTTCCTGGTTTGCCCCGGTTCAGGCAGCAGGAAAGACAATCCCTGATAAATTAACACCACCAGCCAACCAAGTGAATCACTGCTAATTCATGGAAAGAGAATAGGGCAAGAGGCGAGGGGTGCTCCCGGGGGGTCTCTTTCCCTGGAGGGAAAGTCAGGGAGGAGTCAGGAAGAAAGGTTTCCACTAATAATGACTTGAAAGCATCTATTCTTTATTTACTTTCAAATATTTGGGAGCCTTGTTTTCATCAAATACAATAGGTCTGTGGGTTGATTTTGGAGTGAAGACTGCCATTTATACTCCCCCTTAGGGAAACGCCACACATCTGAACTTCTCCACTGCCCGGCTGTTGTCAAGGTTATGAGCAGCTGGTGACTACCGGCTACTGTATGAAATTGCTCAGTGTTGAACTCTGGTTGTGGAGTCTTGTCCTAAAGTAGCTTAGAATCTAGTTGGAGGGGGTAGGTATTAGTGAAACAAGGCGGGTCACGTCAAGAACCCAGTAATTACTTCAAACCAGAGAAAGGAGAAATTGGGGGAGAAGAGGCAGTATTAAGGAAGTCTTCGTGAAGGGGGATGTACTTGAGTCAGGCCTTGAAGAAAGGTATTCCAAGCGAAGGGAGCAGCATGAGTAAGTCACACAGCTTGGAATATTCATGAAATATTTGGGAACTCTTAGGTTATTTGACTGGTTGTGAATTTAGCGGAAGAAAGTTAGCAAGGCAAATTACCAAACACAGTAAACACTTTCTACAGACCAAACTCTCTGGTGCTTTTCATGTATCATTTAATTTAATCCTCTCAAAACCCTGTGAAGTAGGGACTGCTCATTTCATCAAGGAAGAAGCCGAAATGTACAGGGGTTAAACAATGTTTCCTGGCCACATAGATAGTGTTTAAGACATGGGAATAAAATACAGGTCTATTTGACTTCAGTTTTCATGCTCTTAACTTCTGATATATGGTGAAGCTAAGGGTAGAAAGGCTGGGTAGAGAGGTTTGAAATCTGCCCTTAGATTTGCTCAGCTGTTCAGGAGGAGGAAGAAAGAAAAATGAGATTGCTGTTAGGCAGGTTTTGTGTGTGTATTTTTAAAAAATTTATCTACATGTTGAGTCACCCATGCTGTGCATATACAAGGTGTGAGTGAAGAACTGAATAGAGCAAATACAGGCCTGGTCTTGTAGTTTTTCGTCTGATGCAGGCAAGAGAGACAAGTCAGTAATCAGGTGCTAAACACAGTATAAAATGAAGTCCCCTAAAGAACACACAGGGTGGTAGAAGCAAGAGTCAGGAAAGGTCTTTGTGCTCTTACGCAGAAATGGGAGATGCTCATTTTCAATGCAGCAATTTCTATTTTTATACTTAATTGGACTAGATTAGCTAGTGTTACCATTTACCACCACTAGATGCCACTGTAGGACTAAAGTTAAATGACTCTTTTTACTCTGCTTCCCCCCACCACCACATTTTTCTTTTTTCAGCGAAAACGTAGATTAAGAAGTAATAAGAAGGGATACATTTTAAGAGGGGGGGAGTTTTAAAAAGTGAATGCTTTTATTCTAAATATACCTTTTATTCTATATTCTGCATTACCTTTTGGAGAACATTACATCACTCGCAGAAAAATAAACTCCCGATATGTATCTATTTATGGTTAATATTTTTAATTAGTTTTGGTTTGAAAACGTATTCATTCATTCAAAAGTAGGTACAGCTTTAGACCTAGACTTTGAGTTGTCCGTTTGTGATGGTATTTTAAATTGTGGCTTTAATAAAGAGAAAGCGGACGTGAGACAGTGTCCTCTGACTGCTGCTATCCACGTTTATGAAGACAGTATATCTTCAGAGTGATGTGGTGTGGGTGAGAAGTTCTTTTGATTCTACGGTCTCAGGGAGTTTAATAGAAGGTAGCTCAGCTACCTTTAGGAATGCCATTTGACTCAAAGATATCTTGCTTTGTTAAATTTCACAGAATTTTATTGCCCAAATTATGTGATGAAGATTTTTCAAAAGAAATAAGATTTCATGTTTTCCGTCCCCTGTTGTAGTCCTTGCATTAATACATAGATTTTATTTGAGATAAAGTATTCAGGATTTTGGACTTCTGATTTCACTTTTTAATATTTCAAAATGTTAATATTATTTTACAATCGTTTCCTTCATTCGAATGGTTGTATCATAGTCGTCCCTGCTCTGACATGCGAATTCCTTCTCTCCTTCCTCCTCTGCCTGTGATTCTGTGCTCTTGGCCTCTCTGGCTCGCTGGCAGAGTAATCTCTCGGCAGTGGCCTCTCCCCTGTCTTCACGGCCGTGCTCACTGATGGTAGTGCTTCCTTTTCCTTATTTTAGTCACTTTTCTAGATTGAGTTTCTTATGTAGTCTTAGCCTTCCCTTACCAGCTTTCTTTCATTAACCTTTGATAACAATAAAGAAGATGAACATAACAATAGTGTGTTTTCCCCAATTTACCTTTCTCATCATTTTTGTGACCACATGACACCAAAGTAACTGGTTGAGAAACGAATTTAGATGACCAGTTGCTAGTTTTTACTACTTCTGACCAAACGCTTAGCTGGATTGATATTTATTCCCAGTGAAAAGACTGGATATTTGGATTCCTATGAAATTAGCCTTTGTCACTTCCCATTTTCCGCAGTTTTCCAATTTTTCATTGTTACTAACCCAATTTCCTCCAACTGTTTCCTACTGCCTTTAGGGGAATTTCTTCCTTACGGTTCTGAATCTTTGGAATTACACGAGACATGAGAACAGGGCTTCTCACCGAGGTCATGTTTTTCAATGTCCACTATTAAATAGTTTTTTCTGTCATGAAAGCAAACATAGGAAGAAACCAAAATATCCGAGATCTCGGTACAGGCTAACCCTTTCCCCCTTTTTTCAAAACTTCATTTTGTGCAGAAAGGCAACATTGAAAACTTTTCCTCCGTGTATTCTATATATGAAACCTCTATAGAGATAGAAATATGATGTAGTTATGCAGCTCCTCTTTATTAAGGACATGGTATATGCTTGTTGGCATTTAGCTGCTGTCAGTATTTTCACTGTAGGGATATTTACCAGGAACGAGAATCAACACCCAGAACCTGATTTCTGCCACACAAGGATACACTGTTGTTCTTCGCAGTCTGGAGACCTCAATTTGCCTTGCATCCAGCTTTTCTTAGGTGTGGCCAGGGTTGGCTTGTTAGCAGGCCTGATGCCTGAAGGTCTGATCAGTCTGCCTGAAACTGCCTTCTTCCTTCTAGTTAGGAGAAGATACATTTTGAATGTTTCGTCAGTAATCAAATAACCACTATGCAGGATATACAGGACATAAGGAAACCAATAATCAAATACCAGTTATCAAATACTCTGTGATTCCTGTGGAATGCAGCTAGGAAACATGAAGAATGTGACTGACAGTACACAAAAGAGAAATAATCGAGAAGTCACAAAGTTAAGCCAAGTATTAAGTCTATTTTAAACATCTTAGAGCAAAACAGACCAATTACAATTTTTGTTTGAGTGAGTCCATCTAGTAGGAACTTCTGTTGATGATGCAGGGGAATCTAGATCCTTACTCCTCAAAGTGTGGTCCACGGACCAGCAGCATCAGCATCACTGAGGACCTTTTGAGAAATAGACTCTCAGGTCCCATTCCAGACCTACTAAATCAGAAGTTGTAGTTTAAGATCTCCAGGTGATTTTCATGCATATTATAGTTTGAGAAACACTGATTTAGGTCATGGTTAGAATTAAGACTACTCTATCTGTTTTAGTTCCGCTGCTTCAGGTTTTGAATGCTGGCGTCCCACCTCCTCCTCTCCGTCCCCCTCCCCCTTCTCCTCCTTTTTCTTCATTTTCATAAAACATTTGGGAGAACGTTGCTAAAGAAAGAAGTTTCAAGTTTTTTTGAGACAACAGAAGAAAAAGAGCTCTACTTTAACTTTTGCCAACTCCAAATTGAGATTCAATGAAAGGAAAAATATAAAATAGCTCCAGTGGTTTGCATAGCAATATATGACTTGAACTTTGTTCTATATAAGACTTTGTCTCCAAATAAAACAATTGTACAAAAAACCCCACTAACTTCCTCGTCTTTAATTTTCTATGGTCTCCCCTGTCCCTTCCAGCTGTGAAATGCCTTCTTTCTTTTCTTCAGGCTCTTTTTCTCATGCCTCACCCCGCTCACCCCCGCTTCCAGCTGGTAACAGTTTATGAAGCATGTTGCAGTGTTAATACCTTGTTAAGGTGCTTTCAGCTGCTGAGTCTTTGAGACGTCAACGTCAGGACTGTTTTACTATGACCGCTTGACAAGTAGGGTAAATCTGGGGACATGCTGAACTTCTGCCTCCTCACCCTGCAGGAAGCCTTACAGCTATAGGCACCTCTTCCCATGATGCACTGTGGATGGCTGGGTAAGTAATTAGAAGTATTCTGCTTCTAGTCAAATAATTAGGACAATTTTAAGACTTATTTAAAATTATTAGTGGACTAGACATGGCATCATTGGGATCCCCTGATATTTTTAAATTCAGTACAGTCAGGTATAGGCGTTAAAGATGGGATGAATATTGTAACTTTCATTTCTAACTGGTGACACATAACATTTTACAATTTATAACAAAGAAGAAAAAAATTTTTTCTCCAGTTTTATCATACCAGCATATTGTTTAGAATGGTCTAACTTTATTAGGATGTTTTAGTTTGGCAGTTATGTTTTAGACCTTAAAAATAACATTTTAAGTATTAATTTTTTTCAATGTAGCATAATTTATTGAAAGCAATTTTTTTCTTTTCTGTTCAAGAAAGATACATTGTCCAGATCTCCAACTGTGAGGAAAGAAAGAGGGATAAAAACATTTTGGTGAAAACCTAATAGTATCCATTTTCATCCCAAATACAGCATACCTAATCCTTTTTTTTTTCCATCCACAAAGGAAAATGTAGTGTGAACCATGTTTTTCTTTTTTCACACTCTTTTTAAGTTAATTTAAACATGCAATTTGGTCAATTTTTACTCTTGCTTGCAAGGTTAACTATAGGCCAGCACTGTTTGTTTCTTTAATATTGACTTAACTGTGACTGCTGTTGACATTTTTTAAGGTCTATTTCTTTTAATACTACATAATTTAAGGGAAAAAATCAAGACTAATTAGTTGTTAATGAGAAATGCATATAATGAGAAACAAATGTAACATTAATGTCATGTACAATGTATGTCTATGGTTTAAAAGGTAGGAACACAACCATTATTCAAAATTAGGGAATAAAATCATCGTAATAATTACTAGCAGATGTGTAGTAACGTGTTGCAAGTCAAAATTTCTTTGTCAGGGCAGTGTGTTGCAGTGTTTAATAGTATGCATTTGATCTGATTTTTGAAGGGTTTATATTTTTTTCACCAAAATCTTTTTTAATCCAGCTGCGTGGCATCTTTAGAAGATTGGAAGAGATTTAAGCTGATATTTTCTCTTCCTCACAGCTTTATCACTCCCTCCTCAGCACAGAGATCCTCGTTGGCACACTTTGATGTCAGTTTTGGTTGTGGCAGCCCATCGCTCTACCAGGTCGCTGTGCACTCGTGGTCGAAGGAGCATCTGT
This sequence comes from Diceros bicornis minor, assembly GCF_020826845.1. Classification (NCBI taxonomy): domain Eukaryota; kingdom Metazoa; phylum Chordata; class Mammalia; order Perissodactyla; family Rhinocerotidae; genus Diceros; species Diceros bicornis. The sequence continues at coordinate 17,822,818 of NC_080740.1, forward strand.
GTGTCCCAAATCCAAATTCCATATGGTGGCTGGAATGTCACCATCAGATGACCTCATGGATTCCCGGCATACCCGAGCCTGCTGAGCTGGACCCACTAGTTCTCAGCCTGGAGCTTGAAGATCCTGTGCTGTGGAGCAATGTCTCGGGCTCAAGCAATAGTCTTGCCACTTCAGGGAACTCTAGTTGGAGCCACTCTGAAACACTGTCCTGTCATAATTACAGACTAGAAGGACTATATGTTTTGGCTGGGGGTGGTGAAGATGGTCGGAGGGCAAGGAAGGGAAGACAGGTGGTGAAACAATCTGAAAATAAGACCAGGTGTGAGGTTTTAACCCTTGAGCTTTTGAATGGTATAAACCTAAGCAGGTGATAGCAATAATAGTTGTCATAGCCCTGCTCATCCTTCCATCCATCCATCCATCCAACAAACATTTATCAAGTGTCCTCTATGTGTTGGAGCAGAAGTTATAGCAATGAATAAAACATAGGAAGTCTCTGCTCTCATGAAACCTGTGTACTAGTTAATAATATCTAATAATAATATCTATTGAGGCTTACTGTATTTTAGGCACTTTTCTAATTACATGTGATATCTCATTTAATCCTTATAACAATCCTCATAGATTGTTCTAATTGAAAAGGTATTAAGAAGACTGTGTTTAAAATATGACATCACTAGTACTAAAAATGAAAATAACAACCTTTCAGAAATACATACATGTTAAAAATATTTTTGAGTATTTCAACCAAATAAACATTCAAGCTGCTGGAAGAATTATGTAGATATCAGTATAAGAAAACCTATTATAGATACACATTTTATGTAAAGGGAGAAAACATCTCCAATATAATACTGAAATTAATTCTGATAAAACTGAGGGGAAAGGCAGGCGTGGGAGTATGTGTGGGGAGGGTGTTGTACATTTCTGTTGGAGCCGGTTGGTAACTGGCTCCTAATAAAAGACACTTTTTTCAAAAGTATGATAAATAGACCACTTGTATCAGAGTCCCCTGAGATGTTTGCTAAAATTGTCAGTCAGTGGGAGTTTCTCTAGACATAGTGTATCTGACTAGCTGGAGGCAGGGCTCAAGAATCTGCATTTTCCACCAAATCCTTAGGTGGTTCTTATTCACATTAAAGTTTGAGAACCACTGATGTAGAGTGTTATTTTCCCAGTCTGATATCTCAGATGGTCTCTCTCTATTTGAAATTCTCAAAGAGTTATGTTGTCAGCTGGTGAACATCTGTCTAGAATTCTAATACAAGCAATAATAGTATGTAATAACATACAATATCCATTAATGTTGAACAAGGGTATCTGTTCTCTGGCATTATGAAACCTAGAATATTGCTTTTCTTTCTTTATGTGTTATGAACCAGGAACATAAATCTCAATTTTTGTCTAACTTTATCTCTGATGGCTGTTATTTCATTTATCATATCCAATGCTTTAGTTTTTCTGTCTCTTGCTATTTTCTTATATCTCCAATCTTCTCTCCAAACTAATTTCTTTTTTTAAAGTTATTTGGAAAAGAATTGTTTTTATAAGGGTAAGGACAACTAATTACTAATCTATAATCAGGATCATTAAATTATTAAATATATATTTTTTCTTTTTATTGGTCAGGGAGGCTGAGCTATGGTAACAAACAATTTTGAAATCTCAGTGGCTTACCACACACGAGATTTATTTCTCACTTATGCTACTAGTCTGACATGAGTGTGTGGGTTACTTTGCTCCTCATAGACGTAAAGCAGCGTAGACTAAAGGAGGCTCTGCTTCTAGTAGCTTCACTGTCTGAAACCTGTGGCCTCTTTGACAAGGGTTGAGAGTTGAAGGGTCAACTTATGCACTTTTAAATGCTTTGGTCCAGAAGGTGCACATACCATTTCCTCTCATAGACCATGGGCCATAACTGGTCACGTGGCTTTACCTAATAACAAGGGGGCAGGAAAATGTGGAGGAACGCTTGTACAGTCAGTGGGCAATAGCACTCTGGCCATATTTTTGCTACCTTTAAATTTGCAGTTCTGTCCCACACTGCTTGCCATGAGCAAGGCGGGTGGGTTACTGTATTTTATTTAACCAGGAAGGAGGCAGAAAGAAGACCCCTTTGCTAAAAGACATTGTTACTTAGTCAGTGAAAACAATTTTTCTTTAACGCCTGTGGTTAGGCACTATGAAAAATACAGATAATGTATTAGAAACAGAAGGAGAAAAATCATGATACAAAAGAGAAACAGAATACTTGACAAAATGAGACCCAAGTGATAGTTTTTAATTCAACAAAAAGCTTTTCAAAGCATGACAATGCTAACAAAAAGGCGTTTTGGACAGGCACTACAAGAAACTGCATAGAAAATTTTTTGGCTTGAATTTTTTAATAAGTGATTTATATGAAAATGTACTGTTTGCGAGCAGAAGTTACAGCCAAAGTCCCTGCTCTCCTGGAACTTACGTTCGAGAGCATAATAATGGCTAACATGTATTCAGGCCTACTGTTAGTCCTATTGTTACTACTTGACATACATTATCTCATTTAATCCTTATAACAATCTCATGAGGTGGTTGTAATTGAAGAAAGAATAGTGAGATGGACTTTGAGGAGATAGGCATCCTCTTTTAATGTTTTTTTTTTATTCCTATGAATCATTAATAGACAGAAATGTTAGGTTGGATCATATGAAATGATCATTTTTAGGTCAAAAATGATCAAATATTGGCAGTTTCATACAATTCAACCTAATTGTCAAAATTTCTGGAAATTATTATCAGAACAAAAATATACATCATCATCATCTATCATCACGTTAACATTTATTGAGTACTTCAATATGTCAAGCATTGTACTAACATTTCACGTGTATTTTCTCATTTAGTTCTAGATTAGTTTCCTATGCCTCATGCAAACAAATTATCATGAACTTAGTGGCTTAAAAAACCAGAAATTTATTATCTTACAATTCTGGAAGTTGGAAGTCCAAGAAGGTTTCACTGGGCTAAAATTAAGTTGTTAAGTTCTTCTGGAGGTTCCAGGGGAGAATCATTTCCTTGCCCTTCCAGCTTCCAGAGGCTGTCTGCATTCCTTGGCTCATGGCCTCTCCCTCCACCTTTAAAGCCAGTGATCACATCACTCGGACCTCTGATTCCGTGGTCACAGCTCCTCCTCTGGCTCTAAAGGACCCTTGTGGTTACACTGGATCCACCTGGATAATACAAGATAATCTCCCCATTTCAAGGTCCTTACTTATCTGCAAAGTCCCTTTGTCATATAAGGTTACATAATCACACATTCCAGGGATAAGGATGACCTTTGGGGGGTTATTATTCTGCCTACCACACATTCTAATGCAATTCTACTACAATTCCATGCAGTAGGTACTATCATTATCCCTGTTTTACAGATGAGAGAGCTGAGGCTTAGAGACATCTGGTGACCTGTCCAAAGTCTCACTGGGCAATGATGGGGCTAGGATGAGAACAGAGGCATCTTAAGAGATTATACTCTACCCATTAAACCAAGACAACAAACAGGACAGTTCTAGGTGTTCACTTACATTTCCTACAAAAGAACTCAATCCACATGTGAGGCATCTTATTCTGGTAGAGCCAAAGGAAGAGGGCACTCTACCTACGATTATTTTTTCTAGGTCAAATTTTTTTCTTCCATGCTTTAGAGTATGAAGCTCTGGGGTTTCAAGCAATCTAAGCATTTAAAGAAATTTAAGGCTTTTCTTTGATTATTTGACTCCTATTATAGATACCCTTTAGACCTGCCTTTATGAAGATTGTAAGGCCCTTCTGCCCAGCTGAGAGCACAAGTCAGGCTTATTAATTTCAGAAACAGTATCAGCCCTGTCTCTGTCTCCTATCCAAATGGAATATTTTATATCAGATATCTGTATCTTTATCTAATCATATGTGTTTGTGTGTCTATCACATACATTATACATATCACTCACACACAGGCATACAAACCCACTTCAATGTCTAGTAATAATTTTTAGTTGTTTAAGTTAAAACAGAATATCTGTCCATTAGGCATTAATCTAAGAGCTCCATCTTAAAATGATCACCATCAAACTCCTGCCAAAAGCCTGGGTGAAATGACTAATATTTTAAAAAGACAGAACTATATTAATTGTAATTTTTTCTGGTTCTCTAATCACTATTTTTATTTAAAAATTAAATAAGAAGACAACAGAAAACACAGATAATAAAGCCCTTAACTTTTATCATTTAAAGAAATGATATTAAAAAGAACATTTCTCCATCTTTTGTAGAACTGCTTTTTGAGTACATTCTTAATGTAATTGAACAGTCTTAAATATTTACAGGAAAAATTCCTCAAGGTTAGTAAGAGAAAAGTGACTCATTATCTTTCCTTTTATTTCCATGACTGCCAGGAAACCCAGGGCCAAAATTTGTGCTCGGTTGCAGAATAACTTCTCTCCTCCTTTTGGGTGAATTCATGTTTATTTTTCATTAATAGCCATACATATACGTTTCAAATTATTTAAGAAACATGGACATGGTATATATTTTAAGGAAATAGTATCAAAATAATTTCTAAGCTACCAGATATAGCTTTCAGTCTAATAATTTCTAAAAGTGATGGATTTAGGAAGGGAGGGTCATTACAACTGTCTTGTAGTTGAATAGTTGTAGTAACAGCATTGTTTATCTCTCAAAGGAGTCCATGGGCAGAAACTCAAGTTGGCAGCTTGGCTTTCATTCTTCAGGCAATTGACGATAGGGCACTGTCTAGAATTCTACTTGTCATTCCTGTGATTTGGTCTGCCTGAAGCTGCGATAGTGAGGTGTTTGTTTAAGTTCAAAATTTCAGGGAGATGGAACATATAAGGAGGTGTTTGAATTGCCAAGTGGTCTGATGTACTAACATCATCTTCCAGGATTGAGGGTGAGCACATAGTCACATATACTGACCGAACCTTCCAGTCCTGCATGTCATGCCATAAACAAGAGTGTGGCTTTAACTCTGGAATACTAGTCAATGGAAGTCTTGTCATCAGTGCTCTGGCATGACACCTGCCATGTAGTAAATGCTTCATAACTATTTTATTTTATATATATATATATATATATATTTTTTTTTTGTGAGGAAGATCGGCCCTGAGCTAACATCTGCCAATCCTCCTCTTTTTTGCTAAGGAAGACTGGCCCTGGGCTAACATCCATGCCCATCTTCCTCCACTTTACATGGGACGCCGCCACAGCATGGCTTGATAAGCAGTGCGTGGGTGCGCACCTGAGATTGGAACCGGGGAACCCTGGGCCGCGGCAGTGGAGCGCGCGCACTTAACTGCTTGCACCACCAGGCTGGCCCCCTTCATAACTACTGTTGAATTACTGAGAACCAATTTTAAATAGTGCACACCTTTGGAAGTAGTTGTTGTGTTTCATAAGTTGTGAAAACAAGATTCAGGGTCTGGTTGTTGTGGAACTGGTGGTGTGACGATGCCTTGGGACATTTATTTGCAGAATTAATATGAGAGCTTTTGGAGGTGGGATTGGTGACTGAAGGGGGACAAAAAAGTGTTGTTGCTCATGGATTCTTTGTGAGGAGAGACCAAGTTGGTGACGAGACCAAGTGGAGGTGATGGGGTGAAGCCTGTTTCTCTGACTGGTCCGGGGAATTGGTTTTGAGCCCTAGGGAGAGAAGTTGAGGAGGAGCTGTGTTATGAAGACTTGGTGATACTTTGGGCAGAAGCTAGGCTGATTTGGAGCCCAGGAAACAAAGTGCCACACACTTTTGAGGAGGGAGTCATTCTCTCCTTGACAGAGCTGTAGATCACATTAGCTTAGTACCATGAGGGTCTGGGCCACCATGAGTATGACAGGCTTGCTTCCCAGAGCAGCACTCTCACAGAGGGCATGGGCTGCAAAGACGGTGGCTCAGAAATGGGCCAACTTGTTCCTGAGCACCTCGGAGATACTTTTTGGTGATTCTCAGACATTACTGGGGAAGATTTTGAGTGAGGTCTCAAGGCACACTTATTCCCTACTCTTGATTTTTTTCTTTGTGGAGCGAGCCTGTGGTCTATCTCCTCTCCCTTAATCTTTGAGAGAAGTTTTAAAAGAGAAACTCGATATTCATGCCCAGCGTCTCCCTCTCCCTTTTCTCTTGGGAAAGAGCCTGGCTGCAAACAGCACAAATCCTGCTCTGCTCTCTGCCAGGCAGTGAGAAGGACCTGACTCACCTGGGAAGCCTATGGTTTTCCTCTGCCGCCTGTGACTTGGTGGAAGGGTGGGGAGAGAGGGAAGTATGTGTCTAATTCTAGGATTTAACATTACAAAGCCCCAAAGGCCTGAGGATATGAGCCACATTCTCCCATAATAATCTTACTAGTAGTCAAGATGGTATTTTGGACTCTTGCCTTACTCTTGCCATATTTCTCAAATGTTTCACGTTACAGGCAGAGATTGTAATAGTTCAGCAAGATTGTGAGATATATACTTTGCATGCAAAGATCAATAGCTTTCACAGACACCAGTGTTTCTTAACTGAGGTCAGTCTTCCTCCTCACATAATATGTGGCAATATCTAGAGACATTTTGGGTTGTCATGACTGGGGACGTTAGTGCTACTGGCATCTAGTGGGTAGAGGTCAGAGATCTGCTAATATCTTACAATGCACGGGATAGCCCCCACAACAACGAATGGTTGGGCCCAAAGTGTCAGTAGTGCAGTGCCATGGTTGAGAGAACCTTACATACATAAGTAATAACCTGTTAGAAGATGTAATGAGAAAACTCCATTTAGCAGAAACTCCATTTCTGCTAAAAATTTAAAATTTTCATCGAGAAAACTCCAATAGCAACAAAAAAAGGAAAATACTTAGGAATAAACTTGACGATAAATGTGCCAAATCTACGTGAAGCAAACAATATAACACTTCTGAAAAACAAGTTGAAAGGCATCCCTGCCTCTTGGAGAGGACATCTCAACCTTATCAAAATGTTAGCGCTCCCTAAGGTAATTTATAGATTTAATATGATGCTAATAAGTAACCAACAAGCATCCTTTTGTGAAGTTAGACAAGTTGATAGCAAAGTTCATATTGAAACTAACATGCAACAATAGCTAGGACAATACTGGCAAGGAAAAGCTCTGAGGAGGGCTAGCTCTACCATATTTTAAAACACCCCACAAAGCCTCTGTAGTTAAAATGCTGTGCGCCTGGTGCATGAATAGGTAGACAGACCAGTGAAATGGATTAAAAAGTCTAGAAAGAGTCCTAAGTACATATGGGATTTTAGTATATGAAAAAGGTGTTATATCTCTGGAGAAAGGATAGACTATTTAATAAATGGTGTGGAGACAACTGGATAATTATTTGGAAATTCAGTTATTTGCTTTTCGTTTATACCAAGTTTTACTATGTTCTTTCCTGTTCCTGCATAACTTTTCTCTGACATGGAATTCTCTTCTCTATTGTCTCCGTTGTTCTTGTACCATTTTATGTAATAGGAAATCCTCAAGACTGGAGTAATGAAATAATAATAATAATAATACAGCTAATATTTATTAAGCACTTACTAAGTGTTAGTCACTGATAACTGTCTTACTGTATGCTGAATTCTCACAATAATTCTTTGGACTAGGTATTATTATTATATCTGTTTTATAAAGGAGAAAAGGGGCCCTGTACACTTGGAACCATAGCAAGAAACTTTCAGATACCACACAGCTAATAGTGAATGAGCGGGGATTTAAACCCACATCTTCCTGATTTCATACCCCGCATTATTCACAGTATAGTGCCCAGTATATAGTAGACACTCAGTAAATGCTCGTTGTGTAAGTAAATGAATGTATAATAATAATGAAAAATCCTCAGTATATGAGAGATTTTACCAGCAATTTCTTCTGTGTCCTCTAGAGCAGACATTTGGAATCATGGTTTGTTTGCGGAGAAAAGGCCATATTTAACTGCTTATAAACAGTAAGGATAGTGGATTTAACTGTTTGCTATTGTCCAAATTTCTTTTTAAAAGAATCTGATACCCATCACTAGAACCTTTTCAAAATGATTAATCTGTAGTTCATCTACTCTCTATTGCCTAACCATGCTGTTTAGTACAAGACTTTCTTAAAGTATAGATCTTTCTACATCATTCAGTTTTAATAAATCAGAAGTATAGAAATAGTAACAATTATAGAATGGTGTTAGTATTTTTACTCACAAAAATGTAATATTATATCTCATCAGATTTATTTAATAAGTACATATTGATTTTGGGAATTATACTATAAATATTTTTTCTCCTCTAAGAATTTACAATATAAAGGAAAGGATATTTACTTGGCTGTGGAGTATTACCCTAATGGACTATATACAAGTGAGAAAATATTGCAGAAATATATGTGTATTATGATACAAAGATAAGTTAAAACAGTGTGAAAAGGTGCAGCATACAGAGGCATTGTAGGAGATAGCGTGTTTGGAATTAGAGAATTGTCCACATTTTGCCTGTATTTTGTTATATGGGATATTTGGTGGTCTCTGAACTTTGGAAGTATCTCAAATTAGAGTGAAGCTTCTGAATCAGAATGTTAGAGCAACTCAAAACAGGTGCTGAGGTAATCAAATTGGAGGAGTTGTCATCAGAAAAAAAAATCAGAAACCATACATTTAGTTAATATGAGGTGAGAAATAATTAGGATTGGAAAGAAATGAAGCATTTCTTTTATCTGTTCTAGAGAGAACAGGTCATTTTTTCTTTTTTTGGAGCCTAATTTGGAATAATTTCCTGGGAGTGAGAGAGGTAGGTTTTGTTTAAAATGGGTCAGTGGGTTAAAGGAGTTGGAAGATGGTGGAAGGGTAGAATGAATGAAGAGTTAGGTACGTTGACTGTTTCTCTTTCCTTTTTTCAAGACTTACTTGAGGTGCTTGGATGTGATCCGTTACATGTGTTGGCACGTACTTCAACTTCCCTTAGCCCAGGAAGCCCGCACTCTTCAGAGCACAGAGGCAGCATGCCATCGAGAGCTCATTGTTCCTCTCCCTAACCGCTGTATCCACATTGGTGTGTGGCCTGATCCTCTAGGCCTGCTCTCCTATTTCAGCTTTATCAAAAGAACTAGAAACAGTATTATCTCCAAAAGCTTAACACTGATCCAACAATGCTTTGCAACAATTGAAACCCTATGCTTTTTCTTAGAGCGAGTGTTCAGGAAAAAATAGAACCTTTTGGGAGAAAAAGGAGTGGGAGTGATACTTTATTTTAATATTTAATCCAATTTCTCTCAGAGGTATTAAAAATTAAGTTAAAGTAAGAGATTTTAGAGGATGCAAACATCTTCTGGATTTAGAATAGGTTTATGTTCTGTTTGTTTAGTTGGCATTTAACTGTTTAACTTTTTTCTTTTTAAAGTGGAGGTGATTGAAAATGACCATGAAAGAATATAACATAAACTTTAGCATTTGTTCATTGAGGTATGTGGCTGGAAATTATGCATATATGGACATCATTAGTATCTTTTATTTTCCCGATAGAAGTATATTATAGCAGTATATTTCATATCCATTAATCAGTCATTTTGGATATTTAACATTGAAAAAAATTATTTGAATTCATATAAGGTCAGCTCTTTGCTATATTGAAACTAATTTTATGTAATACTTTTTTCTTTTTAGTTTTTTAAAAAATTTCCCAAACGCTGTCTTATTGGTACCAGATGCAATCTAAAGATGTGTAAAGGAAATGTGAGTAATTTCCTCATATCTTTCTATTTTCACTTCCCTGAAATCAATCACATTAATAGCACAATGTGTGGCATTCTCAACTTTTCTTCATGTCCATAAAAAGATATCAAACATGTAGATATGTAAATGGATTTTTAAATAAGAAAATACAATTGTGTGTCACTTAACAGGAATACGTTCTGAGAAATGCGTCATTAGGTGATTTCATCATTGTATGAACATAGAGTGTGCTTACACAAACCTAGATGGTGTAGCCTACTACACACCTAGGCTTTATGATGCTGTATGGGACCACCATCATATAGTTGTCTGTTGACTGAGACATTGTTATGCGGAGCACGTGTTGTTCCACATCTTGCTTTTTATATAGACCTCCAGATCAATAGAAACCATTCTTTTTACTGTCTGGTGTATATTGCATAGAATAGACATACTTCAGTATGTTTATTCACCTTCCTGTGGATGAAATTCAGGGTGATTTCAGTTTTCTTTTAAGACAAAAAAATCCCTGTACATATAGCCCTGTGTTCTGCTGGTTTTATTACTGTCAAATATATTTCCCAAAGTGGGATTTCTACTTTTTGGCATCTTATGTTTGTTTTAATTTTAATTTTCTTGAATATTAGTGAGATCATACAGCATTTCATCTGTTTGTTTACAGTTTGGGTAGCTGCTTCCTAAGTTTGCAGGTACTTTTACGTTGGCTTTTTGTCTTTTATCAATGTGTAGTAGCACTTTCCACTCTCCTGGGCTAATAATGAGTGGTTGGCCAACTCTCAATTGCCTATGATTTATTGCAAAGAAGATTCTCTGCTCTGAGATTTTCAAGGTGCAAGGACGGTCCTCTCATTACAGAGATTGGAAACAATTTAGTTTTCTCAGGTGGCTGGCTATCTTCCAGGACAACTGGGCCCAGTGGGATTGTGCCACTGGCCCAAGGGTTCCATGTAATAAGGCCCAGGAGAAACTTTGTCTCATTGTTTGAGGGATCAGTGGGTTCTGCTGACTTTTACTAGCTGTACCCCTTTAGAAAGCCAAGAAATCTGGGGCTTCTGTCTTGGGCCTTGAGGAGAAGCTCTTCTTCTTCTTTGTGATTTTTTTTCCCTTGGCTCTCATCTACCTCTAGGAGAAAGAAGCCCTGGTCATGGTCTCCTTGGAGATCCAAGTATAACTTGGACCTTCAGAGACACCGCCTGGTCTCTGCCAGTGTGCTTGCAGTGGTAGTTGAGGTACTGCAGCGGGGCCAGAGAAGGCACGTGTGTGAAGGCACATTTGCTAAGACTGCTCAGATTCCCCATGCTCAGATTGTTATGACAGATTTGCTTGCCTTGTAAGCAGAAGTTTTTGAACTTGTGCTTTTGAAATTCTTTTCCCAGTGAAATGCTTCTCAGTTTGGGGTTGTCTAACTCACAGGATTGTATAGTCAATATAGCACTGTGATTAAGAGCCAGAAATTTTGGAAAGAGATACGTTGAAGGTCCTAGTTATTTTACTTGTTAACAGGGCCTCCATTTCTTTATCTGTAGAATAAGCATAATTATTCTTACATTGTAGGATCATTTTTTAAAATAGGAACTAAATGAAAAAAAAATTTACCTAAAGGGCTTAGCAAAGTGTCTGACACATTGTAAAGACCTCATAAATAAAAGCCTTATAGGAATATTTAATATTAAACCTGTCGTGAGTATTCACATCCTTCAATTAATCTTCTGGTTCTGGCAAAGTCTAATTGCTGTGAATTTTCTTTCCTGAGCAGTTTTCACCATTGCTATTCTAGCAAACGTCTCTCCATGTCACTCCTTTATATGTATCAAACGTTTGCCAAGCAGTTTAGTACTTTCTCAACTCTGTAGAATGGCCAGGTTTCTGTCACAGTTTTAGAATTTTCACTAAAATTGCATTAAAAAGGAAATGCACATTGCTGTGGGTTCTGTGAAAATCAGTATTTTACTTGTTTGCTGTTTTTTGGGGAAAGAATCTTTTTTTTTTTTAAATTAATTAATTAATTAATTAATTTTTTCCCCCAAAGCCCCAGTAGATAGTTGTATGTCATAGCTCCACATCCTTCTAGTTGCTGTATGTGGGACACGGCCTCAGCGTGGCCAGAGAAGCGGTGCGTTGGTGCGCGCCCGGGATCAGAACCAGGGCCGCCAGCAGCGGAGTGTGTGCACCTAACCGCTAAGCCACGGGGCCGGCCCTGGGGAAAGAATCTCAATCATCATTTTTGAAACAATTTATTTTTAATGGATCAAAATTGGTTTAATGCAAATAACAGTGGCAGACAACTCCCAGAATGGAATGATAATAAGCGTTTTCTCCTTCTTTAGTAAAGGTTTCAGGTAAAACTCGAGTTTGGTCTTAAGCAGCCTTAGGCTCTGCAACTAACAGCTCTGCAGCAAATCAAAGAACACTGTTTCTGTTCTGCTTATAGCAAGATCATTACCAGTTGATCTTTTTGGCAAAACCTACACACATGAATAGGTGTAGAGTAATTGAAGTAGAATCAGTATATTTTTTGAAAGTGACTAACAGTGTTATGTGATGTGATAAACCATTTGAAAGCATTCTATCTGGAACACATGGAAATGTTGAACTTTATTTTGGTTATATATTGGTAAAAATTCATGGTGGGTTTTTTGTCTTGAAAATTTCATTATTTTTAGTTGTATAGTCCATGGATAAATGTGCCTGTAGTGGCCATCCATGATTCAGGTAAAAGGCAGTTGATCTTAGAGAATTTAGAGACAAAGACTTGGGCATTCATTCATTCATTCAGTGAGCACCTGTTGAACACTCGTACCTGTGCTAGGTTCTGAGGTTGCAATGATGGAGGACAGAAATGGTCATGGTCCTCATGGAGTCACAGCGTAGCAGAGGGGACAGACATTAAACAAATAGTTATGAGTAATTACTTCCAGTTGTGATAAATGCTGTGAAGGGAAAGTAGAGTCAGAAGGGGAAGCATGGTGGCCAGAGCATGGTTGCCTTAATGTTCAGATTTTGCACGATAGAATTCATACCAATCCTATCTGAGAGATGATATCCAGGAGTTTTAGATGTGGTATATGTAAGTGGACAAGGGAAGGGGAGAGGACGTGGAGGGAACTGATGTTTATTGAATCGATACTGTGTGTCATGCACTTTTAATGCATTAATTTAATTTTAAGAACAGCTCAAGAGAGAGAAATATTATTCCCATTCACACACGAGGAAAGTGACATACAGAGAAGTCAAGTTACTTCTCCATGCTCTTCCAGTAACCATGCAGGACAGAGCTCAGACCCTGCTGGCCCCAACATGCTACTTCCAGATGTTTTAGCCTTTCCAGTAGATTCTTCACATTAACCAATAGCTTTCCTTTGCTTTAGGGCAATACACTTCATGGATATTTTCTGTAAAAATATGACAGAATATTATCACACAAGTCAGAGTTCCCTCTCTTCACTTGAGCCTCTCAAAGCAAATAGAAAATTAGGCATAATTTGTGTGACATATGTGACTGGAAAAAATTTAACATCCTCATGATCATTTGAAGTAGTTGTACTTGAAAATAGTCCATAGATGGTCAGGAAAAGCAACCTTGTAAAAACAGAGGTAATTCAGGTAGTATGGTTTCTTTAGTACTTACCAGGGAAAATGAATACTCTTTTAGTTATGTCCTTTTATGCAATGCAGGGCCTTTAAATTAGATTTTACAAAGTCTGGCTTTTAAGAAAATATTAAATTAAGTGGAAAAATATTTCAAAGTCATGCAGGCATATGAGGCTGATATAGATATATATGCGCAAGCTTTTGATTCATGTAATATCCTCTGTGAATGTAGAGATGATTCACAAAGTAGAGAAGACCGACACAAATACAGGAAAGGAGAAGAAAACTACTTTCAGGTGCAGAGTATTGAATGCATAATTCAGCAGTTAAAAAGAATAAATTTATGGCCTGCTGATCAGTTAACATTATTTGTGGCTTCCTGTGGTTAAATGATACAGCTAATTCCATTCTCTTTCATGAGCCACAAACAACATTCATTTGCCAATATGAGAATTAAGCTGACACACTCAGTAAATGGGTCTAAAAACCAACTAATGAAAGTGGAGGTTTCTGAATATTGGCCTATGGATGTCAGTTTCAGGTTTCACGCAGAACACCAAGCCTGCTTCCCAGAAATCTCTATTGCATTGGTATTCATCTGGTATTGGACATTAGTTATTTACTTATAAAATATGTGCTCATTACAAAGGTCTGTGAGTGCAGTTGCATTAATTATTCATCCTAAGATTCTGAAACATGTTGGAGGTTCCGAAAGATAATTTCAGCTACTGATGGGAAATGTTCCACATGAGAGCCCATCAGCACGGTTTCAGGAAGTGGGTCTTGGATTTGGAAGGTAGCAACCAATCAGGCACTTTTATCATTTCCCTTAAAATTCTCTACCATTTAGAGAGATAGGAGAGATAATTAGGAAATTAGATACCTCTTTTTTTCTTGAAAAGCCAATACGTTAGAAACATGTCAAAAGTACATAAATTTATATTTTATTTACCTCCTTCTCACTGTCCCACATTCCCTTGAGTGAGTATAGATTAAGAATTGCAATATTATAAGATTATGGAAATCAGATTTGTTTTACTATTTTCATTGTTATAATGGAATACCACACCTTAAGTATAGCCTATCTCAATGTGGAAATCTAGGCATAAAGACAGAAAAATGAGAAGACTGTTAATTCATTTTAAGAAATGTTTCATTTTGTAATGTTTAATATTATTTTCCATGGTATTTGTTTAAATACTAAGCTCTCAATGCCTTAAAATGATTTATTTCTATTTTTTTGGAAATTTTAGTTTCAATTACTCTGAAATACTCTAAAAATTTTAGTCTGATTTTGCACACATACACACACACACGTTACACAAAGCATAAGTATCTCATTGTTAAAAACTCAAGCTATACAGAATTATAGTCAGAAACATGTGGAAACCTCCCTTTATTATTCCGCCACCCCCTTTCCTCCTGAGAGGAACACTGTCAACAATTTTATCATCTCTTCTATCCTTTTTCTATGGATTTGTGTACTAATACACACACGTATATAATTAATATGTATATTTCTTGTTTTTTGCAAAAACGGGATACTTTTTAAAAATTAAATTTAGAAATATTAGGAAAAATAATTTCTCACATGAAGAGATGATTATTTTTATAATCATTATTAACTAATTCTATTTTCTTTTGGGTTAATTACCTAGTGTAAAATTTGGAGAGGTCCTTCATTACTGGTAAATCTTGTAATCTTTTATTCTATGGTATCAAATGTGAAGTGCTTGGAATATATTACTGGTTTAAGTTTTTTTACTTATAATTAATAATGAAGATATATTTGCATTTTTTGATTAGATAATCTGTGAAGGTATAGTCTAAAAGTAGAGGCAAGTACATAAATATATAGTGTTTGATCTCGCAATGAGAAGAAAGAAAGATACATAATAAATTTCTAACTTTCTTGGGAGACTTAGTGAATTAAAAATGAACCTTGGTATTTCAGGAGAGTTACAGCCTTTTTGTTAAAGATACAAAGATGCTACTTTATGTGTAAGAGGGAAATGGGGAGGGGGAGAAGGAGTAGGTTTTCACAAGTTTAATATGTATTTTTTTGGGAAGATATTAAAAAATATTTTATGTTATGGTAAATTTTCTTTTATTTTAAATTTCAAAAGTGATTTATGCACATGGATAAAATAATTCAAACAGTACAGAATGGTACCAAGTTAAAGTAAAATCCTCTGACCCTGACCCTATGCCCATATCAATCCCACTCCAAGAGGGACTTTTTAAAGTGTTTCTTTACCCCCTCAACCCCAACTCCAGAGCTAATTCTTTTTATTTTATTGAAGCTGAATTTGATGAAACCAAGAGAAAGAGATCCTTTATTCTCTAACAGTAGGGCCCTGTGATATCAAGATATTTGAACCATCAGGCATAGGTTGGGATTTTTCAATTGTCAGAATGCTTCTGGGGTTCTGACTCTCGGCTGGGGATGTGCCCATGGTAATGGATGCGGATAACAAAGGGTTACCCACATCCTTCTGCTCCTGTGTTTCTGTAGGGACATCTGTGACTAAGAAGTGAGTGGGTAAAATGTTCGTTCAGTAAATATTTATTGAACATCTATTATATGAAGCCATATGAAGGCATATGCTAGGTTTTAGGAATATAAATATGAACTGAACAAAGTACCTGTCCTCACAGAGCTCACATTTTAATAGAGCATACTGTCAATAAATAAGAACAAGTAAATATGCAATGTGAGGTAGTGATAAATCCTATAAAAAATATATCCAGTAGGATACATTTTAGAAGGAGTATCAGGGAGGGCCTTTATGAGAAAGATGAATTTGAACAGAAACCAGAATGAACTAGGAAGTGAGCCATCAGGAGGAAAAGCACTCCAAGCAGAAGGAATGTCAAGTGCAAAGTCCCTGTGGCAGGAGCAGTGTGTTTTTGGGGAATTGCACAAAGGCCAGCATCCTGGAGTGGAGTGAGTAGAGGAGTGAATAATAGAATTTCAAGTAAGAGACCAGAAATGTGACCAGGGAACAAACCAAGTGGGGTTTAGAGGCCATGGAAAGAACTTTTGATGTATTTGATGTGATGAAAGCCATTGGAGGGTTTTGAGCAAGAGATTGGCATCATCTATTTTATATTTAAAAAGAATTGGTCTGGCCGCTGTGTGTCTGTTTATGTGCTGTGGTTGGAAATCTTGGTACAGAAAGCACCCCATAGAGGGTCAATGCAGCCTTTGGAAATGTAGACAATACCAGGATCATGCTGGAGCAATTCTGTGTGAAACTCTCCTTTGTAAGTTTCTTCAGGCACAGGATGCTTTTTTCAGCCATTAAAACTGGTCGAGGAGGAGGAGGAGTGGAAGCTGAAGGCAGGCTGGGAGAGCACCAAAAGCACATCCTAGGAGGCAAACACCCTCCTAATGTGTCCAGGGCCTGAGGTGAGAATTTAAAGGGAGGACCGCACACGACATTTCTAAATATCTAAAAGTTATTAGTCAGGCTAAAAGTGCATTCCGTACTCATACTTTGATGATTACATCTTCAAAATTACCTGGAAGACAAAGTTTAAGATTCCTTGACTTCTTGGAGTTCCTATATTTAACTATATTAGATAATATTACCTCCTCATCAAAAGACATTGTAGAATCAAAAGATAAGCTACAAATTGTGAGAAGCTATTTGAAACATATATAACTGACAAAATTAATTTTCAGGATATATGAGAATAAGAAATAAAAAGATAACCTAATAGAAAAATGGACAAAACATGTGAATGGGACAAAACACAAGGGAAGAAAGAGACATAAACCATGAAAATATGAAATATTTTACAATATCATTAAAATCAAGAAAATGCAAAGTAAAGCTAGAATGAGATATGACTTTATAACCACTAGATAGGCAATTAAAATTGGAGCATACAAGTTTTGAAGAGGATGTGGGACACTAAGTACTCATAAACTGCTGCAGTGGGTATAAATTGGTGCAATCACTTTGGAAAAGAGAATTACTAGTGAAGGTGAGTATGTGCATACCCTATTACTCAGCAATTCCATCTGTAGGTATATCCCGTACAGGAGCTCTTACACGTGAGCATCAAAAGAAATGTACAAGAATATTCAGAGCACTATTGTTTGTAACAGCAGAACAGCAACAGTGGCAACAATAGTAGTGACAACAACAGACAACTGGATACAACCCGAGTCTATCAACAGTAGAATGGATACATAAAATGGAGCACATTCATACCACGGAATGCTATAAAGCAGTGAAAAATAAATTACCTGCAGCCTGCATGTATCAACATGTTTGAATCTCAAGAATATGTTGATCAAAGAAAGTCGTAGGAAAATATGCACTATATGATGTGAAAAAAGACAACTAAAAAAATATATTTTAAGGATACATATATATGATCAAGCTATAGAGAAAAGCAAAGAAATAATTGACATAAATTCAGGGTGGTGAATATTTCTGTGAAGAAAGCAGAATGTTGTGATCAGGGAACATCATACAGAGATTTCTAAGTAATGTTAATCTCATTATTAAACTGGTTGGTGAGTGGGTACATGGATTTCAATTTCATGGCTGTTCATTGAACTGTATATATACATTACAAACATTCCTTTTTACCTGTATATTTCACAATTAAAAGAGAAATAGATGTAGGTATTCTATTTTTGGTATGGTATCTCTATTATAACCAGGAACCCAAGAAAATTCTATCTTTATACTCCACCATCCATAAAGCATGGTGTTTGCTGTCAGGGTCTCTTCCTTAAGATGTCTGCAGAAGCTCCAGACTGTCCACATTCTAGGCAGGTAGAAGGAAGAGGAGGAGGGTCAAAAGGCTCCTTACAGCTGAAGACTCCTTTAAGGAGCTTTCTCATAAGCCTCATCTAAGGACTTCTGTTTACATCCCATTGGCCCTCCGGCTATACATGACTGTGTTAAATGTTAGGTACAACCATAACACCCTCAATAGAATAAGGGTCCTGTTAATAAAGAAGATGAGAGAATGGGTGGTGGATCAGTATCTCAAAGTGTTTGCCCATCTTGTTAGTTTCTTCAAAGAAGCTGCATGTGAAGTTAATTTTTTGATTCCTTGCGTGTCTGAAAGTCTTCACTCTATTTTCATAGTTGTTTGATTAGTTTTGTAAAGGGTTTTAGGTTCAAAACAATTTTTTTTCCCCTCGGAATCTTAAAGCGTTTTTTCATTTAGTCTAGCATCCAGAACCAAAAAGTAATACAACGCAACTCTAATATTGGTTTTGCTTTAGATAATCTTTCTTTCCCCCTTCTTTTTCTCTGAAAGACTGTAAGCTTTTGTTGTTTCCTTAAAGTTCTGAAATTTCTCTGGCATGTGCTCGGATGAGGTTTTTATATTTTATTTATTTATATATAAATTTTTAACTCAGCCTGTCAGGGTCTATCAGCCTAAAGAGCCCAAATACATCTCTTGAGAGCATCTTTATGCATCTTTACTTTATCTTATGATTTTTTGGTTTGTTTTTCTCTTTTCTTTTTTGATTCCTATATGATGGATATTAGATTTTATCCTTTTATTCTATCTCAACTTTTCTCTCATATTTTCTATTTTTGCTTTTTGGTTCTATCTTCAAAAATTTTCTTTGAGTTTTTCTTCCAGATCACTCATTTGCTTTTCAGTGTTGCCTGCTACTTAACCCTTTTATTCAATTTTTCATTTCATCAATTGTATTTTTTTCTTTTTTCAAAATACAAATCAATTATATTTTTTTACTTTACAAGCGTTCTTGTTCTTTGCTCCTTTTGCCCATAGCAGCTTATTCTTGCTTTATGGATGTAGTAGTCACCTCAAATCCTCTGATAAAACCAATTACAATTTTTGTTATGTATCCTCTTTTCCAGAGTTCTCTCTGTTCTGCCATAGGTCATTTTTTCTTATTTGTTAAACTTGATCCTTCTCTTTTTTGCTATTGGTTTTTCTGAGATGTCAGATTATTAGGTTGTCCTTCCATATTTAGCAATGGAAGATTAGGTAAATTAATGTAAAATCAGGTATAATATAAAAGAAAGGTGAACATAATAAGTTATACTTAATTTTTATTGATTTTAATAAGTAGAAAATTATGGATGTTTTGTTTCTTCTGTTAAGCATATGTCTGTTTATAAAACATCATATGTACTTGTTTCTGTCTGTAATTAGGTAAGAGAGAATCAAAACTGGTGCATGAGCCATACAATTCTGGGGGAAAAAATGTGACTGTAGCAGGAACATAACAAAGAGTTTAGGAGAGATTAGAATAACCAGGTAGACAAGGAACCCAGTTTATTAGTTATAGATCTCAAATACACATTAATCAGAAAGAGGGTCCAGCATTTGAAGAATAATTAAAGAGCTAAATTTTCTTGAAAGGATAGCAACTGTGTCTCACCAAATCAGGGTGCCTTTGAGTGTGGGATGTATCATTTTTCATACTATCAAGAAAATAAAATTACTACCAGTTATACCCTAGCACAAATCTTTCTTATCACTTAGAATATTTAGACTTGGTCAGACATAATTTTAATCCTTGTGCATACATAAAAAAGGAAATTTAAGCAAAATAAATATTAAGGTATAACTTTACATTCTGAGTCTGTCTTCTGAACTACTTCTTGACTCAGTCATCAGCGTCTGTGTTTTTCCACACAAATTTACCCTTTTTCCTATCCAGAGCATCGAGGGTGCAGCATTTTCTAGAAGTGTGCTCCACTAATTATCTCTGGGATTTTCTTCCAAACCAGTGATGCCTCCTCAGCAAATTTTGATGCTGATGTTTTTGTGTTCTTGACAGCAGGTATCAATGGAAAGATTTCAGTCAACAACCAGGTCTCCTGATCCTTAAAGTATCCTCAAATATTTTGTTGTCTGAAATGTTGAGGGCTTGCTGTTGTCCAGTCTTGCTTGTTGGGATGACAACTAAGTAAGTGTCTGAGCAAGCAGTGGCAGCACTATGTCACCTGCTCCTGGTTGACCCAGATGAGATGATGCCCTTTACTGTATGAGGCACTCAAATTTCAAAGGTGTTAAATGTGGGGAAAAAAGAGAAGAATCTTAGAAATGGTGATATAAGCAGAATTTTTTCTTTGTCTTTGGAAGACAAAGCCCCTAATTTTTTATAACCCTTACTAATTATAATAAAATACTGATAAGAAATACAGATATTTTTAATAATACCAATTGCCAAGTCAATAGATCATAATTATAGGAAAATTGGTCAGATATAGTTGAGTATTTGACTCTTAAAGAACATCTTGGGGCCGGCCCAGTGGCGTAGTGGTTAAGTTCACGTGCTACACATCGGTGGCCTGGGGTTTGTGGCCTCGGATCCCAGGCGCAGACCTACACAGTGCTCATCTAGCTGTGCTGTGGTGGCATCCCACATTAAAATAAATAGAGTAAGATTGGCACAGATGTTAGCTCAGTGACAATCTTCCTCACGAACAACAAAAAAACAAAGAACATCTTATTTCTGAGAAAGGCAAAATGTCTTTTAAAAACTGAAATTATGTGAACAACTGGGATATAAAGGTCTGAAGATGAAAAAAACACAACTTTGTGGGGAAAAGGAGTTTGACTAAGTGATCAGTGACACCCAAGTGTCAACTGTTGACAACTTAGATCTACAACTTGGGCCTGTATAAGATGGTATCCTTATGATTTTTGGTTTAAAAATTACTGAAACCCTAGGAATTAAAACAAAATATCTTGTAGAATTACTGAAACTTAGGGAAGTGTTAAGGATAAGGATAGGAAAGCAGTTACATCTAAGGGAATTAGCATTTCATAACTTTTTATTGTAAAGGTGTATCTTTTATAATTAATGTGTTTATGCAAGTTTGTCTGTTGTTTAAGGAATTTGAAGCGTTTAAAAGAGTTAGCCATACTACATTGGTACTTGCAGTTTAAATTTCTAAAGGAATTTTAATTAATCAAATTTGTATCCAGTTTCAAAATGCTCAAGAAAAATTGGCTTTCAAAGCGTTCTATTAGAGATATGATTTTAATAAGCTAAGCATTGAACAAAGTACAAATAATAGTGAACTCCATGCACAAAAGGCTCCTGGACATTAAAAATCTATCAGCTGGGGCCCACCGGTGGCTTAGTGGTTAAGTGTGCGCGCTCCACTACTGGCGGCCTGGGTTTGGATCCCGGGCGCACACCGACGCACTGCTTCTCCGGCCATGCTGAGGCGGCGTCCCACATACAGCAACTGGAAGGATGTGCAACTATGACATACAACTATCTACTGGGGCTTTGGGGAGGAAAAAGAGGGGGGAAAAAAAAAGGAGGAGGATTGGCAATAGATGTTAGCTCAGGGCCGGTCTTCCTCAGCAAAAAGAGGTGGATTGGCATGGATGTTAGCTCAGGGCTGATCTTCCTCACACACACACACACAAAAACCTCTATCAGAGGTAGGGAGTTCTCTACATTGAAAACATCTGGCTTCTCTTCGTATGTGTTCCTTCTGTCAATATGTGTTGGGTGTAGAGTTCAGATTTGCTTCCATTTCTGCTCTTCATCTTTCCCAGGAGTCTTAGCCCACCCCAGAAAATCCTTCACTTTCTTTAGTAAGCATGTCTGTGGTTTTGTCCTGGGGCAAATGCTGCTGCCTGGTGCTCTGTGAGAAGAGGAGGGCTTGAGGAAAGAGCTCACTGACTGACTGGTCCATGCCAAATCCTTTCATTTCTCTCCTTGAGTACAACCCCACAACGTTCTGCTGTTCCTGTTCTGATCACTGCAAACTTGGCACCCCTCTGGGACTCTGCCATTAGCATAGTTCCATCTCTGCAGCAGTCTTCTCCTGTGGCTTTTCAGTCTGCACAGTCTTACCCGCTGTTTTCCTCAAAGTTGCTAAAATTCTCTGGTGCCAGCAATGAGATTGCTCCCATTCCCAATCTCAGTACTGTTCAATGTCTAGTCACTTTTGTTCATATTTATATTATTTTAATGTGATTTTAGGAAGGAGAGAAAGTGAATGTGTACAGTCTGCCGTCTTGAACTAGAAACTCAAAGGATTTTAAAGATGTCAAGAATCAAATTGTACTTTCTAAGAAATTAAGAATTTTTTTTGTGGTTTAGATGCACCTTAAATTTTAAGATGTAAAAGGTTTGATGAGTCTGCAGCTAGGTAGCACATTCAGGTTATGTTCTCATAACATTCAGATATTGTAGGTGCATGCTTCAATTTTGCCAAAAGGTTTGGGTTTACTCTTTAAGTAATCCCAACTTAGTTCTGGATATCCCAGTTGTGCATCTGAAATTTAGAGTTCCTAAGGAACAGATTATGTTTTAATTATTGCAGCTCAGAGTCACAAAATATTCAGTCATTTTTACCACGAGAATATGTTCCATAAGGAAATAAAATCTAAACTGAAGTAGTGTTCCTTCTGTTGCTAAGAGAAAAATGTTCTTAAAAGGCTTACCTAATAGATCTGGATTTACAGACTACTTTCTAAGCAGCTCACCTCACAGCCATCACTGACTTCCATAACTTAAGATAAAGAAAATCTGTTCTTCATAGATTATGGTTGTAAGATTTATTAGTGACTAAAGCATGTAATTCCCATAAATAAGCCAGTTCTGGGTTAGATTCTCCAAGGCCAAAGGGCTCATGTGACATTTTTCATTTGGGTACAGAATGGCCATTTGGGCTTAGAGGATCATTGAGCCTACATTTCTAGTAGTTGACACTGATCCATTCAAAGTCTATAAAAAACAGGAGATGCCTCAGATGCCTTTAAAGTTTTAAAATAAATAATTCAGACACCTTATAATTTTTTGCCTGCAGGCTCTTTGAAACTGGGTGAAGGCAACCTTCGTCAGTATTTAAATGGAAAATAGTCAAAGAATGAAGCAAGGGATGGCTGAAGTATCGGTAATTTTTTTCCCTCTATATTCTTACAATTTTCAGGATCAGTTTCTGGTATATAGTGTTATTATTGTTTTGCTGTGAGTTGTAGTTTTTCAGCTGGGGCTTTTTAGTTCTTAGATCGAAGTAATAATACAAAATAAAGTTGCTTGGACACAAGCTATTTAAACTTTATAGTTAGACTGAAATAGCCTGCTTAATATAAATGTTAAGAATGGGAGTTTTTTTAGAAATTGCATTTCAACATTTTTTCCCCCCATTTTTCTCTTATTCTGTTCACAAGTCTCAGATGAGTAAAGTAGATTAATGCATATTCTAAATATTAAATAGAAAAGTGTAGTAAATTCTGCACTATTTACATATATATTATATATAGGTCAAGATATAGTTCTTCAACAGTTGGGTAAAATTTTCATATGTTGCAGAATACAGGATTTGGGATGCCTCAAATTTTTTTTTTTGCAAAGTGGTGGGATATAAAGAAATATAACAGCATCAGAGCTTTTTATTCAGTAGATACTCATAGTGGAGAAAATCAGCTGTACATACGTGATTGTCAGGTGGAATAAAGCAACGTTAGCTACTTCCTGTCTTG
The DNA here is from genome assembly GCF_020826845.1 of Diceros bicornis minor. Classification (NCBI taxonomy): domain Eukaryota; kingdom Metazoa; phylum Chordata; class Mammalia; order Perissodactyla; family Rhinocerotidae; genus Diceros; species Diceros bicornis. The sequence continues at coordinate 17,846,610 of NC_080740.1, forward strand.
CTCTTTACATTTCCTGCATCTGATCACAGATGATAGAGAAACAAGTGTTAGATTTTCCTTGCTGTTATTTTTTAATATCCTGTATCCAGTTATTTTTTCAATGTTTCTTAATCCTATGTATAATGTTATAAGAATAATATAATGAAATAAATATTTGGTGCCTTGCAGTGGATTAGGTATGGTGTGGTGTCTAAAGGAAGTTTTCCATGGCTTGAGTCATTCTCATGGCTTGAATCATATATTGATGGTCCTCAGTCCTATCTCCAAACATGACATTTCTCCTGAGTTCCAAATTTCTAAGTTTTTGTTCAACTGCCTTAATATATGAGAGGTACTTAAAAATATCTGCTTGTTTTAGGATCCAGGTGTCTGCAAAGAATTTTGGGAAAGGTAGTCCACTGGTATGCCAGGCAGAAGGGGATTCTGGATTTGGTGGACAGTTCCCAGTCTCAGGCATAATGCTCCACCTTTTGTTACCTTAGATTTAGTTAATGGTTTCACTTTTTCTTAGTTTCCAAAGTTAGAAGTCTGGGATATATTATCAATTGTTTCTACTCTTTCCACAATTATTCTAATTTGTTTTTTGGTGAGGGAGATTGGCCCTGAGCTAACATCTGTGCCCCTCTTCCTCTATTTCGTATATGGGACGCCGTCACAGCACAGCTTGATGAGTGGTGTGTAAGTCCACGCCTGGGATCCGAACCTGCGAACCCCAGGCCGCTGAAACCCAGCGTGCGAACTTAATCACTACACCACCAGACCAGTCCCAACACAATTATTCTAAATTGCTCACTAAATTCCACCAATTCTATCTCTTTAATCCACTTTCTCTCCATTCCACTGCTCTCTCATTATTTCTTGTGTGGCCAATTCTCTCCTGCCTACCTCCCATTCACCCAGTCCTTATTCCACACTGGTGGAACAGTTATATTACTCGAAAATTAAATATGAAGAGATCATCTTTCTTCACTTCTAAGAAAAGACCTCATGACTCATTAAATGTAAAATTCAAACAAAATTAGTTTGGTATACGTTGCTCCTTGCAACCTGACCTTTATCAGCATCTACAACTCACCTGCTCACCTCATGCTTGTGATCCAGTAACAACGAGCTCTGTTTATTTACCAAATATATTATGCACTTTGTGTCTTTATGAATGCTATTTCTTCTGCCAGCAATGCTCTTCTCTTACCTTTCCAAGTGGACTAATGCCTACTCATCCTTACACCTAGCTCAAATGTTGGCAGGGATTCTCCTATGTTCCTTTGTGGCCACTATCACATTTTCATGCATTTGTGAATAACACTGATCACATTACTTGGCAGTTTATTTGTTTACATGCATGTGTGTTATGTTAACATTTAGCACGGTACCTGGAACATTATAGATACTCAATAAATCCTTATAAAATTAATAAATCACCTTAAATTGGTATTGCCATGAACTCATCATTGATAGTCATTGTACAGCTGTCCTAAGGCTTTAAGATGCCAGAGGATTAAGTAGGATTAAGTAGTAGGATTTCAGTCCCATGGCTTTGCTCACTTACTCCACTTAATTTCTGGTATATGAATCAACAATGTTTAGTGCTAAAGAGTTAAACTGTGACTCATTCCCAAATCACATGGTCTCCTAGAGAGGACAATTATTGAGAAGACCCACAGTTGAGCCAATTGGGGGTCTGCCAGTACTCCTGGCCTGCTACCTTCCCTATGATTTACAGCACTATCAATCAATGTGGCCTCCAGCCACATCTTTCTGTGTGCCAGAAATAGGACTGCATTAAAAGGAGAGGGTTTTTTTTTTCTTTTTAATTTGAGGCAATGATCTCATGATTGTTCACGATTAGGATCGACTTGTTTAGGCCACCTTGTCTCATCTATTTAAAGCTTGCAAAACCCTAGCCCTCTTCCTTTTCTTCAAATTGGATCAAAAGGCACATGGGGGAACCCTATTGATACCTCTGAATAGAAATATTACTCCCAGTTGGTGAAACCTTGTCTTTCAATATTCAGCATTCAGCAATTTAAAAAGACTGCAAGGAACATTCTCCTTTTTAGAACCACAATTTCCTGCTTCCTACAGTAGTCCTGGTGAAACTTCTGAAGTCCCAGATTCTGGACTCTGTCTTTCTAGTCCTACCTACCTGACTTGATTGACTTCCTACGATTTTTGGATTGATGTTATCAACCTAGTTTCTGACTTCCTGGGCTTTATCCCTGGCCTCTTATGACCATCTCTGCTATTATGTAAAATTTCAGGATACATGTTGTAACCTATATATAGTTGTCTGTATGTAACTCCTTTCTCCACCCCTCTGCAACAGACTGTCTTGAGATGAATTTTTTTATTGTTGTTGTTGTTGTTTTTTTTGTTGAGGAAGATTTGCCCAGAGCTAACATCTGTTCCAGTCTTCCTCTATTTTGTATGTGGGTCACCACCACAGCATGGCCACTGATGAGTGGTGTAGGTCCTCACCTGGAAATCAAACCCTGGGCTGCTGAAGCAGAGAATGCCGAACTTAACCACTATGCCACAGGGCCAGCCCCTTCAGATGAATTTTTAACCTGTCTGGATCCAAATGGAAAGAAAGGAAGTACATGGAATAGGTCTGGAGCCATGAAATACTTTTAATGATTTTGCCAGCAGTGTAAGAGTTGCCATATTTCTCTTTGGCTTTTGAGCATTGGCCAGAGCATAAACAGGGTATTGTGTCTATTTCTAAAAATTTATTTAAACTATGTCGTTTTGTTAAAAGTGAGTGTATAACTCAGAAATCTATGATGATATTTTATCTGTGGAGTGAAAAATGTATTTTTCTGCTCACTATCTCTTTGGGGGGCTACCTATCCTTCATTCTTGGTCAATGTAGCCCAGAAAGACTGAACTCACCATGGCTCCGGGGGTGGGCATGTGATCCAAGTCTTGCCAATCAGTATCACCTGCCCGTGGGCAGAATAAATGGTTCAGAGGTGGGCATGTTACGCAAGCTCAATCTGAGTCAGTTTTGAGACGTTAGCAGAAACTACTGGGGAAGAGACACTCCCCAAAAGGGAGTGTCTCCCATTTGGGTTACTAAACTGTTAGAAAGTTCTCTTGGAGCTATTAGTGGCTATTCTTACCCACTGCATGGGGAAGGCATATTTGACAATTAAGCCAGCACAGAGGAAAATAGAGTTAAGACACAGAAAGACAGAGAGAGTGTTCTGATGAATTTATTGGAGCAACTGAATTCAGCGCAAGATGTAGTCATGTGAGGTAATAGATTCCCTTTTCCTTTCAGGCTGATTTGAGTTGGGTTTTTGTCCTCTGTAACTAAAAGAAGCTTGGCTAATTGAGTCAGTAATTTGAATATAGCACTTAGATGAGAAGTTTAATAGTTTTGTAGTTGATATGCTTACTTTTCTTGTTGGAAATAATGTAAGGCTTTAAAGTCATTTTTCTTCATTTCCTTACATAATATGAAGTTCCTCTGAGAAGACACTATCTTGCTAACAAGACAGTCAATTACATCTTGTTGAATTTTTTAAACACGATAGTTCTCAGTCAAATTCGAAGACAAATTAATTACCTTGTTTTTTACTTGGACTCTATGGATCATAAGCACTGATTTCCTAAACATTATGGAGAAAAACTTTTTTCTTTCTCTTTATTTTCTGTGACTGTACACAGATACTTAATGATCCTTCCAGAATGTACTTAAACAGTAGAAACTGAGCCTGAGATGTTGTATGTCCTATATCAGTTAAACAAATGGTTAACTGAAGGATTTTTCTACCTTCTGTGTCTTGGGAATTTTTATTTCACTTTTTGACCCATGACTGAACTTGAGATGGCACAATGGCGATTTCTTAAGTCAGATCTTGTCCTCTCAAATTGATAAAGCTGCCTTTTGAATTTCTTTGTTGTCTTATGAATATATGGGCTTGTCTCTGAGTAAATTTCCAGAATGAAGGAGAGCTTGGAAAACATCTCATTATCACAAAAACGCGGTTTCTTATGAGCTCAATTCCATATGTAAATACCCACTCATTTGAGTTTCTTTTCAATGTTTAGCATTTCAGTTTGTATACATCTACATATTTATATATAAATTATTCCACACACTTTAGAAGAAACTATTATGGGGGTGGGAAACATTATGTTAAATAATTATAATTTTTACAATTTGAAAGACTTTTTTTCTTTTCTGTTTTAAAAACACTACCCTTTATAGCTTATGTGGTAGTGACATTGAAAGTTTTACAGTTCATATCCCTGGAATTCAGATAGCATATTTTATTCTTGAATAATTAAAGTTTATGGTAATTGGATATTTCTGTAGAAACCATTCAGCATATTTCCATGTTCTCTCTACCTTGCCTGCTCAGTTGATGAGTTACTGTTTCCAAACTTCTCTGAGAGAAGTGCACCTAACAGCCTGTGATACAAATTATGCACATACAGGGTTATATGTTTATACACAAGAGCAGTATTCGCGGTGGCACTTGTGTATGAAAATGATGCTTCCGACCTCTGCTTACTATCCGATCACGTTACGCTGCTGTTTAAAATTATGAGGCGACACTCCACGGTCTGAAAGATGAGTTCCAGGACCCATGCGTGCTGGCGTGCCTGACCCCTTGCATTCCCTGATTCCAATGCTGCTGGCGGGCCCCAGGCTCTCACGTGGTCTCAGACTGCTGGGCTTCTGCACAGGCTGTCGTCTCGATCTGCTGGACTTCCTCTGTCTGCTTTCGTCCCTGGCAAACTCAAGTCTCAGTCGAAGTGCAGCATCTTAGATAAAACTTTTATTGACTGCTTTAAGTCGTCTTTTCTTCTTTGATCCTGGTGTATTTTTTTACACGCTATTATCACAGCAACTATCGTGTTCACCTTTGTTGAGGTGTAGTATTAACACGATGGGCTAAGAACTGAGGCAAACTTTCTCTACCCTTACTTTGCTGAATCTTAAGGCAAAGTGACTTCAAGACGTCATTGTTTCTTTCTTCACCACTGGTGGATGTCGAATACTTTGTGCAAGAAACGTACTTCCAAATGTAGAACTCTTTTACAGGTATAAGTATTGTTTTACAGTTTTATTGATTTGAATCTATTGACCCCTTCCTGATTCATTCAGTTGTACTCCAAGGACCTTCTATCAAAGAATATTCTACTTTATCCTATGATATGGAACCATTAAATTCTCTGTATGTAAATTCAAGGCCTTGGTTTAGGTGTGAGACAGAAAAATTTGAGGTGAGATGATTGGAGGCAGGCTCTAGAGTTGGTCTTTCTGGGCTTTACCCTAAAGTATCTGACCCTGCCAAGGCTAAGAGCAGAGTTAGTGCAGAGTCAACACTCAGATGACTCCATTCTCTGCCTCAGTTACAATCATATAAGACCTGTTCCAAGGAATTATGACGGCTGTCCTTCTCATTGATGTAGGTGATGATTGGCCATGGGATAAAGCCACTGTAATGTGCCTTGACATCTCCTATGCCTAAAGGATGCTCAACCCTGTTTGACTCAATCCACGAGGACAAACGACCTCTTTTTAATAACCCAGGGCAATAGAAAGCCTCAAGAATGGAGGGTGGGTCTGGTATACGGGGACCATAGCCTGCACGGTGTTGGATCATAGCAAAGATGTTGAGGGGAAAAACACCAGCTTTTTCCCTCAATGTTTCTAGAAGGATGAAAATGATCATAATATGTCAATAAACTGGAAATGACCAGATAGGATCAGACATCTCTCCAGATAAAGAGCAAAGGTTGCAGGCCCTCCTGATCATGTTCCCTCTCACCTCCTTGGCTTTGTGTGAATGGTGTCTTGAGAGAATGGTGGAATTGGTAGGAGGAGACTAGAGAAGTTATTGCAATTTGAGAACTGGTCTGAAAGTGGTCTGACTCCTAGATATAGATGATAATAAAATCTCCTAAGATTATGCAGGCCAAATGTCTCTGCCTTCCATACGTCCACTTCCATTATCCCAAGACCAGAGGCCTGACTACAGGGGGAAAGAGTCCTTATTAGCAATATATTATATTTGTCAGTTACATGTCTTTTAAATGTCTTTTCCCCCTTTCATATTAACATCTTGCAGCACACACTTAGTCTTTTCATTACAGTATCCTCAGCACCCAGCATAGCGCCCAGGTCTCCATTAAATAAATGAGTGCTGAATGAATGAATGGTAATGCATGGTTCCCTTTGATTAAAAACATACATGTTGTGAGACTGCTGGTCTGCTTATTGAATCAAACTTATGACTCTCATGAGCACGGCACTCTGTGAAATGTTCCTATATGAATATGTCCATTGCTAACTTTTGTTTTAAAACGCTTTTGAAGTTGTAAACTGACAAGATCAATGCAGGATTCTATGAATGCCATTATTTTCAGCATTCACTCATTTTAGAAGAAAAGGAGGCTTCTTTTCCTCACCTCCCACAGCCTGAAGAAAATTTCCTTTTTGAGAACAAAATTACCATTTGTTTCAAGCTTTCTCTTCAATGATAGCAATTTCCACATGTTTTAAAACTATTCTCAGCAAAAGAAAAACCAACATTTGCACTTTTGATTCATAGGCTAATCTGGTAGACACAGGTTTAAAGGCATCATGGCCGTGACAAGTAATTCGGAAGATTTTAAAAAATTTGCTCTTGGCTATTGCCCATGCTATGAATTCAGAAGCAGGACAAACTGAACTGTTTTTTGAGTGCTGTTAAATGATCCGCAGAAAGTGGACCTTGAAATGTCAGGCTAGCAAACAGCTCGATCTCTTCTTAAGGATAAGACAGCATACCCATTTAGTTGAAGTTTTCCCTGTATATTTTGGTTTCACAAACTTTGGTTGGGAGGACAGCAGGGGAGCATCCACTGCAATCAACCAGCTGTGGCCTACCAATTCCAGCTCCTGACAGGTAACAAGCTGGATTCTTGGCTGTAAAGAATCTCAGACAGTTTCGATATGCTGTAGGAAGGGCAACTGTTTAGCCTAAGCAATTCAAAGAGGCATAATTGTGCTTCGCAGTACACAGAAAGTCACCACATCTGTTTCATATTTTTGGCTTTTAGAACTGAACTCGAACAGAGAAATAAACATACAGCTTTGAAATCGAGTAAAAACAAGTTCATGGTGCACAGATGAGCATATTGTATGTAAGTCAGTGAAAATTTTCTTAATGAGGGTTTCTTTTGGTAAAGTGAGAAATATTTCTGGTGTTAATCAAGGTTTTTTAAAAAAGATTTAATAGAAAATATTATCTATTTAAATGTCAAGGCAGCCTATCATTCCGCCTTAAATCTATTACAGTCAATTGTTGAGATGCCGCGGTGGTGTTCACGTGACCTATTGCAAATATTTGGGGAGTCATCTGCGCTGCATTAGCCTTGCTAGTGGTAGTTATTTAAGAAAAATAATTTGGATGTAGTAGGCTAAAAACATTGAAGGCAATAAATTAGGACTTCATTAACCACTTTCATCTTTTATTTTGGTTCAAATGTAAATGCAGCCATTTGATATCTAAGTGTATATAATATGTGATGACTGTCTTTTAGAAATGTAATCTAGCAGAAAATACATCTTAATTTGAATGTAACACTGTTTTAAATATAATTTTAATATTCTCCAGCATCTGGCGTCTCAAAGAATGAGGTCATTTGAGGTTAAAAATCTTTTCCCTGAAAAAATAGTAATAATAATAATCCTCAGACAAACAGTGAAAAAAGGGAAGTAGTTATCTAAATGATCAGACACCATGGAGAAAAGGGAAGAAAGAAACTAACGTTCACCAAGGTTTTTCTTTTACTAGTGGCTCTACATTATGATACTCCTACATATCCTACAATAACTGTCATATAGATAACATTTTTGGTACCTGACATGAAATAATTAGCTCAAATGTCCTGAGATCTGCCCTAACGGTACTCAGATCCTCTCTTACTCTCTTTCTTTCAACTTGCAATTATGTGCTTTTTTTTGTCTGTCTTCTTAGCAGTCTGTAAGCTCCATGAGGTCAAGAACTATGTCTGTCCTCCTCTGTATACCCAGGGACCTGCTCATATATGAATAGCAGCTAAGTGGTATTTATTGAACAGTGAGAAATGCCTGGCCCTGTTCTAAACTACTTAAATATATTGACCCATTTAATTCTCCAACAAAGCTTTGAATGGATTACTATTATCCCTACCTTATAGATGAATAAAGAGAAGCACAGAGAAGTTAAGTAACTTGTGAACGTCACACAGCTAGTAGGTGGGGAAAGTAGGATTTAAGGCTTGGCACTCTCACTCTATCTAGGTCCACACTTTTAATTACTAAGTGGACTCTTGGCAAAGTGAGAAATGCTCTGAAGTTAATTAAGATGGAAAAAGACCTCACAAGCAAAATTACTCACTTAGATGTTAAGGCAGCCTGTCATTTCCTCTTGTCACAATATTTATTCCTTTAACAAAAAAGCATTGAGTGTTTCTTACGTGCCACTGTGTTAAGCACCTTCTTAGATTGGAACCCTGTGTGTGTGTGTGTGTGTGTGTGTGTGTGTGTGAATCTTATTCTCTTTAGTTTACAGATGAGGGAAATGAGGCTCCAAAAGATTGAGTAATTTGGCCCAGGTAACATGTTCTGTAATTAGGACATGTTTGAAAGCAGGCTTGTTCAACTCCAAACTCAGTGCTCTATGTGATCATGCAGCACTCAGATCTCTTTCCCTTCTCTGGTTATTAATACAATAGAGGTACGTGTTGTTAGCCAAAATGTGGTGACACCTAGAAAGATATTAATCTCCTTAATTTGGGGATACCCTTTTTCTTATTTAATGACTTGGGTGTTGTGAGTAACATGAGGCTGTTTTTTCTTGCCTTGAAGGTAAAGCAACGTGGGGCAGATGCTCATCTTTGTGAGTGATTTGGGCTGAAAAGGAGTTTAGTGGAGCCCTGAAGTTACGGACCAAGAGCCTTCGTGATTCTGTGCTGCAAGCCAGAAAGAATAAATTATTCTGTTCCCTTCTTCTGTCATTTTGAATCTGTAAAGGAATTGTGTGCTATAAAAACTTGAAACGTGCTCCTCTATTGTTAACATCTGATTTTTTCATAGGCTGTCAGAGATTAGGAAGAGAGGCTGCACAGTTCAAGTGTTATTTTCAATCAGGTACCTATCACACATTTTATATCGGAAAACCAAAGAGTATTTATTGATTACAGCCATCATATAATCTTTCAAATGCAAATAGTCTGACTCAAGATTTCAGTTTGTTTGGTACCAAGCGATGATGAAAGAATGATATAGCCTGATCGTTGTTTTATTTCCATCTGTGTGCACCAGGCAATCACCACTTACAGATGGTTGTGATTCAGAGACAGGTTGCCACATGCTAAAAGAGTATGTTTCAGTTACTTTAATAAGATTTATTGCAGTAGTCACAGTTAAATGCTTAAACCTTAATGATAATTGCTGCTAATCTTTCAAGAAAGTGATTAGAGTTTAATAAACCTCAAGAAGGATACTTTGCTGTAAACTTCAGCAAAATTACAAAGGTAAATTTTATGTTTACTCTCTCATCTAGTAAATTTGAACACTGTGTACACCATTTTACATTTTCTGAAATTGGATTTTATATAGACAGACACACGCACCTATTTATATTATATGTATTGGGGACAAATTAAGACCCCTAGTTGCTATGAAAAATGTAATTGGTCAAGTGGCAATGAATGATTCTGAACAAATATACTAAAATGGTTTCTATTAGCCTTGAGCTTTTTTTGTGATAAAATATATGTAACATAGAATTTATCATATTAACTGTTTTTAAGTGTACAACTTAGTGACATTAAGTACACTCACAATGTTGTGTACCCATCATCACTATCCATTTCCAGAACCCTTTCATCTTCCTAAGCAGAAATCTTGTACCCATTAAATAATAACTCCCTATCCCCTCCTTAGCCCAGCCCCTGGGAACCTCTATTCTGCTTTCTGTCTCTATGAATTTGCCTCTTCTAGGGACATGATCTAAGTGGAATCATATAATTTTTGTCCTTTTGTGTCTGGCTTATTTCATTTAGCATAATTATTTCACTTAGCATAATGTTTTTAGTACTCATCCATATATCAGAATTTCATTTGCTTTCATGGCTGAATAATATTTCATGGTATGTATATACCACATTTGGTTTGTCCATTCGTGTATAGAGGGATATTGGCATGGGCACTGAGATGGGCATTGAGACCTTTATGCTACTGGGAATACTGCTGCTGTGAACATGGGTGTACACATATCTGTTTGATTCCCTGCTTTCAGTTCTTTTAGGTGTATACCTAAGAGTGGAATTGCTGGATCGTATAGTAATTCTGCGTTTAACTTTTTGAGGAGCTGGCAAGCTATTTTTAACAGTGGCTGCGCCATTTTATATTTCCATGAGCAGTGCATGCGGGTTCCAATTTCTTCACATGGTTGCTGACATATGGTATTTACCTTTTTTTTTCATAATAACCATCCTAATGGGTGTTAACCTTGAGATTTTTAAGTTAAATTAAATAGATACTTTGAGTAATCATATGAAAATTTTTATTTACTAATTTTATGCAAATTATCATAAAGTTGGCAATTTATAATCTTAATTTGAATCATTTCATTACTTTTATTTGTTTGGTTAATTTCCTTGACTCTGAATAGGAAAGTTACTTTACTTAAAGGAGATGCCAAAAAAGCACATTTAATGATGTTTAACCATTTGTGAAAGCCTAAAGAGAAAAGTAGTTTTATCTTAATGTATAAAATAAGGGCAGTGACAAAATTTGTTAACTGCACAAAAGAGATGAAACAATATAGCTTATAATTCAGGGCATTTCTGATGTTCAGGTAGGATGTTGGGTGTTTGCTAAGTAGGTTGAAATAGGATACACGTACACACATCAGACACACACATACACAAATCTCTGTATTCAGGAGGCTATTGCAAAGGAGGTATGGGTAGATTAAGTGGGATCCTGATCGGTGTCAAAACCTGAGATACCTTAGTTGACCTTGGATTTCAGGATTTGTCTTTCCTGAGGTGCGCTGGCATGCTGGGTCTGGGCTGAGAGAAAGGTATAATCTATTTGGCACATTCTAATTATGGCCAGTTCCTTTTCAACCCAGGAACTAAATCTGCCTCTTGATTTGAATGGACTGTGTGCCTCTTTAAAGCTTGTGCTTGTTAAGTCTGTACTTCTGGCTGGGGGAAATGTTGAGACTGGGTGTTGGGGGAAGAGTTCTACATTAGAAAGGCCATTCAGAGGGGAACTGGGCCTCCCATTTTGGGAAAAAAATCAATGGGTATTGAGTTTTGATTGAAGATGGCTACAAACCATCTGTTAGACACATTTTAAGGTTTAGTATTTCATTTCTTGTACTAAGCACCGGCATTTTATCACCATATAATTCTAGGTTTATATGGCTTTGGAGCTTCAACTTTGGGTTCATGTCTGAAATAAAAGTACTTAAATTATTTATTTGTAGTTTTAAGATGAAATAACTTAGTTGTATTTTTTTCAGAATCAAGTTCAACATGTTTTATGGAACTATTATGTAGAAAAACTCTTTTAAAAAAAGTAGATACAAATGAAATAATTCCTGAGATGCACAATGTTGGTAGCATTTTCATTGAAACCATACAATGTTTATTTATAAGTAAACTAGTTTATAAGAACACTTTGTAAAATATTAGTGCTAAAACAAACGTTTGCAGCTCTGGTTGGGGCACTGTAAAATATAAATCAAATCAATTGTGCCTTTTTCTCAGAATTGAGAAATTGCACAGAATACCCTCCAAATTGCACAGAAGTGCGCTGCCAGTTGGGATATTGTACACATATTTAAAATACAACCATAAATGAGAAACCACATTGTCAGGAATAGCCAATATTCTCATTGTACTGGGAAATGCTCGTTAGCTGGGTAGTTGTGGAAAGGAGTGAATCATAGCCTCTCTTCCCATGAATGAGTCATGGCTGGCTGAATGGAGGTGGGAGTTTCAAGCGCTCTTTCTCTGAGTGATGGAAAGAATTTTTCATCATTTTATATATTATTCAATATCTCTGTCACTATCTCTGTTGATAAATGATATGAAAAATGATCATTTATCATTTAAAATCAATTGAGATATTTACAACTGATACTTTCCTTCCATAGATCTAAAGTGCTTTCCAAAAATCAATTAATTTGCACAATATGCTACTGTAAGGTTAGTCTTATTATCGCCATTTTATGGACAAATTCAAAGCAAGAGAGGTTAATTAACCCATCACAGAGTCCAAAGGGCCAGAGTGGCAAGGCAAAATGGACTGAGCACCAACTTGAAGGCCAGGAACTCTGCTTTTAGCATGGATTTTAATTGATTTAGATCAGTTTCTCTAGCCTAAAAAGCACACACAATAATTCTGAATTATTATGCAGCAATATAGTGTGGATTAAATAATTAATATTCTGAAGCCCTTTATAAATATGAATTATTATTACTCATTCTAGCCTTAGACCACTAAATTGGCCAAGCTACCTTCCAGCACTGGTGACTAAAGTGTAAATTAATTGGTTAAGTGAGAAATTCATCTCACACATTTCCTGCTGAGAGATAAGAGACTCCTCTGTTCTGATTGGAAATCTATATATTCAGTGGTACATTTCACTCTGTTTCCCCTTATGTATATGTTTGCATCCAATCCCCTAATAAACTGGGAATTCATCTTACACAGAGAGACCCATGTCCAAAATACCAGGATAAAATACTCTTGCTTCTATTAGAAAAGCATATCACCCCTTTTCTAGAGATGTACTTTTAGGAATCTTGTCATGTGGCTAGCCAACCAGTAGTTTGCTTTACTAATCTTTCAGATACATGTTTGGAAAGACTACTGAAAATTATATTTTCTCCAAAGGTATACTGTCCTGGGTTATCAAGTGTTTTGCTTATGTTTGATGCTTTTTCAATAAAATATACTTAGGGAACATTGCAATATTGGAAATCCAGGGTTTGCTTTATTGACAGTTTTTTCCCTCTAACCATTTGATTAGGAAAGTTACTGTTAGAGAGGCCAAACCCCCAAACATTCATTTAAAGGAAGAGAGGGCTGGGGGATGAAAGGTATGAAGACTAACCAATTACTAGTTATGCCTTTTCGGAGGGATAAGCAAGTGTGTCTATAGAATACTTGACATATTAATGGATGGGTGACAAAAATAATTTTCAAGATTGTATTAAAACAGCTTTTCAGTCATTTATTCAAGAAATATCTTTTGAGCATCTATTGTATGCCAGGCACAGTTCTAGATGCTGAGAATAAGGACCAGGACTTTGCCCTCTATCGCTTACAGTAGACAAAAGAATAAGAGTATGTTATGTATGTATGTGTTAGATCAGGGCTAGGAAGATATAATGAAACTGAAAGGGGACAGCTGGGAGTGCTGTTTTCGAAGGGATGGTCATGGAAGGAGGAGATTGACAGGTGAGCAGAAGTTTGGATGTAGTAAAGATGCATGCCTTATGAGTATCTTGGGAAAAGCATTCCAGGCATAGGCAATAGTGTGTGCAAGAGCCCCGAGCAGGTGGTATGTGGCAGGAGCAGGTGTGGTGGTGATGCTGAGGGTCATCACAGGCCTTAGATCTTTGGAAGCACACTCAGTTCTCAGAAAACAGCTGAGACACCTTTAGAGAAGGGAATTGTGCATGCGTACATGTAGGAAGACAAACTGGAAACACCTGAACGTTGGTATGGACCATCGAGAGCTAGCAGACACCTATTATAAAGAGCTAGCAGAAGCTTGGCTTATTCATTTCAAGGATATTTAGTGAATAATTCTTTAACTTTCAAGTATCTCATTTTGAAGGCAGAAGAGCAACCATATAATGGAGAAAGGTATATAATTTGAACAACTGCAGATTGGCTCAAAGGCCCACTGGATAAGCTAGTATAAAGATTCATACATCAATAAATCATAATTTTTGCTTTCAATTCTTTTTATTGAGTTAAAAATTACACACATAGAATATACCCTTAAAAGGGTATACTTAAAAGTGTACAATTTAGTGGTTTTTAGTATTATTCACAAAGTTGTGCAAACATCACCACTGTCTAATTCCAGAATGTTTTTATCACACCCAAAAGAAACCCTGTATCCATTAGCAGTCACACTCTTTTTTCTCTTCCCCTAGCCCGTGGCAACCCCAGTCTACTTTCTGTTTCTATGAATTTCCCTATTCTGGACATTTCATACAAATGGAATCATATAATACGTGGTCTTTTGTGTCTACTGTCTTTCATGTAGCATAATGATTTCAAGATTCATCCATGTTGTTGTAGTAAGAGTAAATACTGCATTCCTTTTTATGGTTGAATAGTATTCTATGTTATTGATATATCACATTTTGTTTATCCATTCATCTGTTGATGGACATTTGGATTGTTTCACTTTTTGGCTATTATAAATAATGTTGCTATGAACATACTTGTACAGGTTTTTGTGGACATATGTTTCCAGTTCTCTTGGTTATGTACCTAGGAGTGGAATTGCTCAGTCATATGGGAACTCTATGTAAATCTTTTAGGGGAACTGCCAAACTGTTTTTCAACCTGGCTGCATCATTTTACATTTCTACCAGCGATGTATGAGGGTTCTAATTTTCCCACATCTTCTTCCACACTTTCTGTCTTCTTGATTATAGCCATACTAGTGTGTATGAAGTGGTATCTCACTGTAATTTTTATTTGCACGTCCTTAATGACTGATGATGTTGAGCATATTTTCCTGGGCATAATAGCCATTTGTAATTTTTTTTGGAGAAATTTTTCTTCAAGTCCTTTGCTCATTTTTAAATTGAGTTATTTGTCAATTTATTGTTGAGTTGAAAGTGTTCTTTATATATTCTGGATAGTAAATCCCGATATGTTTACAACTACTTTTTCGCATTCTATGGGAAAGTATCTTTGATAGTATCCTTTGACGCATATACATTTTTAATTTTGACGAAGTAGAATTTATCTTTTTTTTCCTACACTGGATCCCTTGCATTTCCGTATGAATTTGATGATCAGCTTGTCGATTTCCGTGGAAAAAAAAAAGGCAGCTGGGAATTTGATAGAGATTGCATTGAATCTGTAGATCTATTTGGGGAGTATTGCTATCTTAACAATCCATGAACACAATACATATTTCTGTTTATGTAGGTCTTTAATTTCTTTCCACAATGTTTTGTAGTTTTCAGTGTATATCTTGCACTTCTTTTGTTAAATTTATTCCCAAGTAATTTTTTTGATGCTATGGTAAGTGGAATTGTTTTCATAATTTAAATTTTAGATTATTCATTGCTAGTATATAGAAATGTAATTGATTTTGGTGT
Source organism: Diceros bicornis minor (assembly GCF_020826845.1). Lineage (NCBI taxonomy): Eukaryota > Metazoa > Chordata > Mammalia > Perissodactyla > Rhinocerotidae > Diceros > Diceros bicornis. Next base: position 17,861,970 of record NC_080740.1, read on the forward strand.
ATTGATCTTGTATCCTGAAACATTGCTGCAGTTGTTTATTACCTCTAATAGATTTTTAGTGGCTATGTTAGGATTTTCTATAGGCAAGATCTTGTCATCTGCAAATATAGTTTACCTTTTTCCTTTCCATTCTTGATGCCTTTTATTTATTTTCCTTGCCTAGTTGCCTTGGCTAGAACCTTCGTACAATGTTGAATAGAAGTGACTTGAGTAGACATCCTTGTCTTGTTTGTGATATTAGGAGAAAAGTGTTCAGTTTTTCACCCTGAAGTGTGATGTTACCTGTGGATTTTTTTGTAGATAATGGTTGAGGAATTTCTCTTCTAATCCTAGATTCTTGAGTGTTTTTATCATGAAAGGGTGTTGTATTTGCCAAATGTTTTTTCTGAAATTATCATTTTTTTTGTCCTTTATTCTATTTCTATGGTGTATTACACTGATATATTTTCATACGTTGAATGTACCTTTGCATTCCTCAAATAAGTCCTGCTTGGTCATAGTGTATAATCCTTTTTATAAGTTGCTGGATTTGGTTTGTTAGTATTTTGTTGAGGATTTTTGTGCCTATATTCCTGAAGGATATTGGTCTGTAGTTCTCTTTTTCTTATAGTGTCTTTGTCTGTTTTTCATATCAGGGTAATTCTGGCCTGATAGAATGAATTGGAAAGTTTTCCCTCCTCTTCTATTTTTTTTTTGTGAGGAAGATCAGCCCTGAGCTAACATCCATGCTAATCCTCCTCTTTTTGCTGAGGGAGACTGGCTCTGAGCTAACATGTATTGCCAATCTGCCTCCTTTTTATTTTTTTCCCCCCAAAGCCCCAGTAGATAGTTGTATGTCATAGTTGCACATCCTTCTAGTTGCTGTATGTGGGACGTGGCCTCAGCATGGCTGGAGAAGCAGTGCGTCGGTGCGCGTCCGGATCCGAACCCAGGCGGCCAGTAGCGGAGCGCGGGCACTTAACTGCTAAGCCACGGGGCGGCCCCCTCCTCTTCTATTTTTTATTTTTTGGAAAAATTTCTAAAGGATTGGTTATTGGTTAATTTTTCTCTGAATATTTGTCAGAATCACCGGTGAAGATATCTTGTCCTGGGATTTTCTTTGTGGGAAGATTTGTTTGCCGATTCAATCTCTTCACTTGTCATAGACGTATTCAGGTTTTCCATTGCTTCTTGAATAAGTTTTGGTAGTTTATGTCTTTTTAGGTAGTTGTCTATTTTATCTAGGTTGTCTAATTTGTTGGTGTGCAATTATTCAGAGTATTCTCTAATAATTCTTTTTATTTCTGTAAGGTCAGTAGTGATGTTCCCTCTTTCATTCCTGATTTTAGTAATTTGAAACGTCTCTATTTTTCTTGGTCAGTCTAGCTACAGAGTTGTCATTTTTTAAAAAATTTTTTCGAAGAAATACCTTTGGTTTTGTTGATTCTCTTATTTTTTTCTATTCTCTACTTATGTTCCTCTCTAATCTTTATTATCTTCTAAATTTTTTGCTTTGGATTTAGTTTGCTCTTCTTTTTCTAGTTTCTAACAGTGGAATGTTTGGTTATTAATGTGAGATTTTTCTTCTCTATTAATATAGGTGCTTAGAGCTATAAATTTCTCTGTGTTCACTGCTTTACCTGTAAACCATTCCTCCTCCTTCTTTTGTGCTGTTATTGTCATACAAATTTAATCTTTATGAATTATACACCCATGGATATGGATTTATAATTATTGCTTTATGCTGTTGTCTTTTAAATCATATGGGAGAAAAATAGAGTTATAAACAAAAAATACATTTATACTGTCTTAAATTTACTCACATAGTTACCTTTACTAGCTTTTTATTTCTTCATGCAAATTTGAGTTACTGTCTAGTATCCTTTAATTTCAACCTGACGGACTACCTTTTGTTTTTCTTATAAGTCAGGTCTGCTAGCAAGAAATTCTCTCAAATTTTGTTTTTCTGGTAATGTCTTAAATTTTCTTTCATTTTTGGATGATATATTTATTAAATATAGAATTGTTGGTTGTCTAGGAATGGAACTTTGAAGATGTTCCAACCGTGTTTTGCTCCCTCCAGTGGCTGCTAGGCTGATGATTTTTGGGTTTTTGGTTTTTAAGACTACCGTGGATCTGTGGAGGTAGGAGCAAGAATAAAGCAGGTCAAAATGTCACAAAGCTCACCATTCTTAACAAGATTCAGCTGTTTTCTTTTTTTTTTTTTGGTGAGGAAGATTGGTGCTGAGCTAACAACTGTTTCCAATCTTCCTCTTTTTGCTTGAGGAAGATTGTCCCTGAGTTAACATCTGTGCCAATCTCCCTCTATTTTGTATGTAGGATGCTGCCACAGCATGGCTTGGTGAGCGATGTGTAGGTCTGCGCCCAGGATTTGAACCTGCCAACCCCTGGCCACTGAGGTGGAGTGCATGAACTTAACCAGTACACCACCGGGCCGGCCCCTCAGCGGTTTTTTTGAATAAGCACTCCCCAGATTGCTGCAAGCCTTTGGTTAATTTTCAGAGTTCCAAAAAAGTTGAATCTGACAAATTTTGCCTTATGGAGGAAAGGATTTTCAGAGGTCCTTGCTTGCTTATTTTCACTGATGTCACTAGAACACTTACTGTGAATCATTTTAATTTCTCACCTTTTGTTACAGTGTTCCAAATTAAAGCTGGTTGTCTTAGCCTGGGTTTCCCTGAAAATAGAATCTGAGGTAAAGAATTGTGTGCAGGTAGTTTATTTGGGAGGTGATTCTAGGAAGCAGGAAGGAGAAAAAGAATGAGGATGAGAAGAAGGACAGGCAATATCAGAGTGTGTTATTGACATCACTGCTACAAGCAGTGGAGGCTTGGCTGCAGCAGGACCTCCATGAAAGCACACGGAATGCTTCCCAGACCACAGATGAATATATTTATCCATAAATGCTTGTCTTTCGTTGGTTGAGGATAACCCACAAGGTTCTTAACTTCCCAACACTTTTAAGTCTCAAGTTGCCAAGGCCTGAGCAAGTTCCTGTACCGTCCAGACATAGGGGAAGAGGGTAGTACTTGCAGGAGACACCACCAGCACAAGATGAATCAATGCTCTCGCTGGTGTTGTCCTCCCTAGCTGAGACTGCAATCAGAGGTGAGGTCAAGAGGACGTGAGTTGGAGTACCTATGTATGTTAGTCAGGGTTTTCCAGAGAAAAGAATCAGAAACAGAAACAGAACTAATGAGGGTTGTGTATGTGTGTGTATTGTGTGAGCCAATTCCTTATTATATATGTGTTATGATCTATATTATAATATTACAATATACATAAATATATATTATGTATGTAATTATTATAATATTATAATACACACAAATATATAATATATGTAATTATTATAATATTACATTATTATAATATATAATAATGTAATTATTATAATATCACATTATTATAATATATAATAATGTAATTATAATAATTACATTATTATAATATATAATATATTATAATATTACGTTATTATAATATATAATATATCATAATATACATCTATAAAGAGGAATTGGTTCACACTATTGTGGGAGCTGGCAAGTCCCCAAATCTGCAGGGTTAGTGTGCAAGCTGGAGATGCAGAAGTGCTGATGGTGTCGTTCCAGTCCAAGTTCAAAGGCCTGAGAACCAAGGGAACTGATGGTGTAATTCTAGTCTGGAGGCTGGCAGGCTCGAGACCCAGGAAGAGCTGATGTTTTAGTTTGAGTTCAAAGGCAGAAAAAAAGCTCATGTCCCAGTTCAGAGGCAGTCAAGCAAGAAGAACTCTCTCTTACTCAGGGAAGAATCAACCCCTTTTTTCTATTCAGACCTTCAACTGATTGGATGAGGCCCACCACTTAAGGGAGTGCAATCTACTTTAGTAAATCTACTGATGTTAATCTCATCCAAAAATACCCTTGCAGAAACACCCAGAATGATGTTTGACCAAATATCTGAGCACTTTGTGGTGCAGTCAAGTGACATAAAATTAACCATAGTCTTATGACATTTATTAAGCCAGTGTACTAGTCAGGCAATAATAACTGGAACAAACTGCTTAATGATTGCCTTACATGGCAATGTAATGTAGTGTTAGGAAATTCTAAGTCTCAGCTAATCAGCTTCCATAGATAGGAATAGAACTCAAGTACTCAGCTAAGGTACATTACATTCCCAAAGTCATATAATGCATTGGAGGAAAAAATAAGTATAAAATATTGTGTTTTGGTTAAGACAACTCCTTTGTAGTGTAAAGGTAATCTATGAAATCAATAAATTCTAATGAAAGCCATATAAAATTTTTGACTATGAATACCATATACACTATATGTAATGACTGCATCTCAAGTGTATATACTATTATGATATTAATATTAAGATATCCTTTATATGGAATTTATACAGTATATCAATGTTTATTAATTTATGACCCAAGTTTCTCTAAGCAGAGCTATAAGTAAGTTATTTTCCATTTCATTTGATACCATAAATTTTAGGTGTTATTTTATATTAATGCTGCAATTCGTTCAGTTTGTCCTTAGCAGTCTAAGCTTCTTCTATTTTAGTGCTATGTGACAGAATTAGGTTTCTAGCCGCAGGGTATTGAAAGGTGACAGCAAAGTTCTGTTGCATTTTTGCAGTTTATTAAATGTGTTTGGAAAAGAGATACCAGATGTTTAGATTAAGAAGATTTGGGATTTTCTAGGTTCCTTATAGTCCTGAAGAAAAAAGGAAGAAATCTGTGTATTAGTACAGAATATTCAACTTTCCAGTTGTTTTTATAATTTTCTTCTTTTTCTTTTGAATAATAAAAATTTTATGGAGATAAAAGTTACATTACATTGATCTAGATTCTATCAGGTCAGATGTTTATTTTATGCAAATGAAATACTGTCTTTCAGATTATTAAATTATCATCTGTCTATTTGGTAATCTTTATCTGTGATTGAAAAAATGAGTTTCGAATTAATGATCAAAAGGGCAAGGCTTCCTTAAAGGGTCCAGAGGACAGAGCATCAAAACAGAGTTACTCTTGGGTTTTAAAGCCGAATGGAATTTTCTCTGCTGGATTTTGGACTTGTTTGGGAGCTGTGACCCCTTTGTGCTTTCCAATTTCTCCCTTTTGGAATGGGAATATCTATGCTATGCTTATTCCACCATTGCATTTTGGCAGAGGCTTAATTTATTGAAAGGTTTCACAGATTCACAGATGGAGAGGAATTTTGCTTCAGGGTGGACTATACTCAGATCCTCACTCAGACCTGATTTAAATGACCAGATTTAGAACTTTTCCTTTTCATATTTACATTAGATTTTGGATTTAGAGTTAATGCTAAAATGGTTTAAGACTTTTGAGGATGTTGGGATGGGTGAATGTATTTTGCATATAGGATGGAAATAAATTTGGGGAGAGGCAGATGTGGATTCTATTGGGTTGAAAAGTGTCCTTCCAAAATTCATATCTACCCAGAACCTCAGACTGTGATCTTACTTGGAAATAAGGTCTTTGCAGATGTAATTAAAGATGAGGTCATAGTGAATTAGGATGGACCCTAAATCTAGTGTCTTTATAAGATGGCCGCGTGGATACACAGAGGCACACATACACACCGGGGAGAAGCTCATGTGAAGATGGAGGCAGAAATTGGAGGGAGGCGTCTATAAACTGAGGATGCCAAGGATTGCTGACAACTGCCAGAAGATGGAAGAAGTGGAGGAGGATTCTTCCCCAGTGTCTTCCGAGGGAGCGTAGCCCTGCTGACACCTTAATTTCAGACTTCTAGCCTCCATAACCTTGAGAGAATAAATTTCTCTTATTTTAAGCCACCCAGTTTGTGGTACTTGGTCACAGCCGCCCTAGGGAATAATGCAGTTTATGCTCAGGCATGTGAGGAGTGACCAGGTAAACAGTTTGAGCTACTACTTCTTTTATAACACATAGGTATAAGATGATCATGCATTTACATGCCAAATATAGCATTGATGACTGAATTCATACTGTAGTGTTACTAACAAGTTGCCAGGTTTATATATAAAAACTACTACATGCTTTCAACTCTGTAAGAAATTGTGTTATTGAAATATAGTACTTTTTTAGGGACCCAGGACCTAATTCAAAAGAATTTTCCCAAGGATCTCTACCAAATGTATACTCATCAGGTAACCACTAAAGATAGCATCAGATATCTCCTTGGAGTATGCCCAAATGTATCTACTCAATTTGCCACTGCTAAGTTCACTAGATACTAATAATTTTATGTTGCTTTCATATAGCCTTTGCATAGTTCATTATTATGTATACTTTATCCATAAAGCAAAAACACTTAACAATAAAACCTCAAAAGAGAAAAGAGGGGGACTGGCCTGGTGCTGCAAGCGGTTAAGTGTGCTCACTCTGCTGCCGCAGCCCAGGGTTCGCCAGTTTGGATCCCAGGTGCGCACCGACGCGCTGCTTGGCAAGCCATGCTATGGTGGCGTCCCATATAAAGTAGAGGAAGATGGGCACGGATGTTAGCCCAGGGCCAGTCTTCCTCAGCAAAAAAAAGAGGAGGATTGGCAGATGTTAGCACAGGGCTGATCTCCTCACAAAACAAAACAAAAAATAAACAAAATATAAAAAGAGAAAAGGGAATAAATATAGATGTGAAAAGGACACATGTCATTAAACATTTCTCATAAGCAGAAACTGTAGTGGAGGAGACATGATTAAAAATTCCTTTTTAACACTCCTATGATGCTAGCCAACCAAAAAAATCTAATTGTTAGAGGACGCATCCTTCCTCTTTTCTGCTTGATGTTTTCTCTATTGTCATCTCACTTCTAGACATATCAGAGGCATCATTTCTTCCAGGCTGATGTCTTTGAACTCCAATTCTAGATAATTACCCCACAGGTAGTGGCTGGCTCCCCAGTGCTCTTTCAAATCTCTCATTGCAGTGTAATTATTTGTTTACGTGGTTGTCTCCTCCACTTGACTCTCAGCCCGTAAGGAAATTCATTGGACTAGATGGGCTGCTTTTCAGGCCTGAACGTTATTTGTTTTTACAAACAGTTTTAACAGTATAACGGACATACAGTAAAATGCGTTTAAAGTGTACGATCTTATAAGTTTTGACATATGTATACACCCACTGGACCATCACTACAGCAAGAGAGCGAACGTATCCAACACCCCCAAAGTTTCCTCATGTAGATGATGGATTTAAATGAAGCTTTAGAAGAGAAATTGATTCTAGAGAACTTAAAGAATTCTGGCCAGAGATGTTGGTGGGTAGGTGGAAGTTAATGTAATTTGTAGCGGCTAGATGAGAAGCACCAGGCAGGACATTAAGAAAACTTTTTAAGACTCATTCTGGCCTTTTGAAATCCTCTCCCTGCACCATATCTATTCAAGAAATGGTGCCTTGGGTTTGATGTCAACCTTAGTGAGTCTGGAGCTCAATAAGAAGCAGTAAAAGCCAATCCTGTAGTTCATTAATTCTAAGTTGTACATTTTTCACATTTTAACTCTTTGAAATAAGGATGCACCTTGCAATCAATAACATGTGATAGTTTAATTAGCATTTTTCTTTTTATTAGTGTATAAAATAATAGTGAATCTTAATATTCATTTTGTTTTATATTATAAAATCTTCTACTTCTCCATGGTTAAGAGATAGAATGCCCATTATATTTTCTGTGCGCTTACAATTCCCTCTTAAACTCTTCTTGGTTCTGTATTTTTGGTCAGTCTCCTGAGGTTTGGATTGTGGGACTGTTGCCATAGGATGTAGTGACAGTCAGTTGGAAAGACCAGGAAGATCATAGAACCATTCGATGCTAAGATGACCTGATTTACCTAAGAGCGGTTACTCTCTCCAAAAAAATTAAAATCACATTTGCAATTCTTCCAAATCATTATGTAAAGAAAGACCCATTTCAAGGCCCCACCAAAAATAAGCAAATAAATGGGACCAGAGTGAAGGGCTAATCAAAGTGCAGCAAGGAGAACATGAAAAATAAACCTTATTACAAGTTTAATCTGAAGCCACTCTGTCAAAGTAGAGGTATAGATCAGAAATTTTATACTGTTGTTATTATTGAGTGTGTGTGTTTGGGGATGCTGCTCATTTGGGTGGACTGGTTTGTTGCCAGGCAAGTCCCGTACACTGTTGTAATTTGAATGAAAAGCCAGTAGTAAAAAAGTGATACTGATCACATGACTGGCAGGCTGTCCTGATGATGTCAAGATAGAATTTACTGTTTTGTATTAATCACAGTGTGGGGTCTTTTGACCTGCTCTTTAGGATCAGAAAGGTGCTTTTGTTGGACACTGAGAGTAGATCCATTTCTCAGGATCAGAGTTGTGTTAATCAAGCATGTAGAACCAAACTGTTAATCAACAATGAGAATATAACTGTCCAGTGGACTGACCTGTTCATGTTGTCATGACTAACACATTCTCTCATTATAGGCAGAGCTACATGGGAAACTAAATTATAATCAGAAGCCCACTTGATGAGGACAGAATCATTACAAGTAGAGTTAATTGTGTGATAAGTAACAGAGACAGAGTGCATCAATCAGTGATTCAGGACACCCGCTCGCCATGTCTTGCTTGTTCAAAAACCAACCTCTGGTATTTAAGCTTCTTTTATCTGTGCTTCAAAGTTGACCATCTATGTACATTCTATGTCCACAGTCTTTTTTAGGCTACTATGTAACTGGTTATGTTTCAAGTTGACTCAATTGTCATGATATGCCTGTCTTAATTGGCATGTTTATGTACCAAACTCTGCAGTCGTATATCACAGACAATATCTTGTCTGAGGGAATATTTTGATTCACTTGCATTTGAATAACCAATTCTCTATTTGTGACTGTGTAGGTTTACAGGTTTGTATGTATTTAAATATTTAATATTTTAATGGTCTATCTTTCAGATCATGATCTAATTCTTGGACAAGGAGACACTTTATCATTGTTCTCATGCACTTTCATAAGACAGCACACTTCACAGTGCCTACAAATATTTCAGGTCCTTGGAAATGTTTCTGAAGTTTGTGTAGGCCATGTGTAAAATGGAGATTGAAGAGGGTCAAAAACATTGGTTTGTCAGTTTCTTTGAAGCAAGTTTCAGTGTTCTGGTGTAACCAAAAGAGTTGGCTTAAAAGTGAGGTGGATACATCAAGCCTTTCTTGAATATCCATGTTTCCTCCATTGCAGTCACTCTGACAGACGTATTAGTCTCCTTATCTTCCTTCTTTTGTTTCACTGCTTTCTCCTATCAATAATGGAGAATGATTCTCAATTCATGCAAATGAATATTACTATACAGATAAGTGTAGCTGACATTCACTGAATGCTAATTTTATTATTCAGATTTAGCATGTGCATAAATTAGTTGTGTTGTTCAAGTTTCTTTATACAATTGTTATGAAATGAATAGTTCCTTAGCTAAAGTCATTCTCTTACTAACTTTGTTTTTACACTTCTTTATAAATATACCTGTGAAGATTATTTCCCATTCCTATTTTTTAGAAAGGAAGAATTAGAAGTAGAAAGTTAACAATGGGAAGGATGTGCGTTCATTTGCATGAAATTATTGTTAACGTGAAAATTACTATACAAGTATTGTAATGTTGAGATGGCATGCAGTACATAATAATTATGTTATTATACTTTAAAAATTCTGTTATTGGTCAGAATTGTCAACTTTTAAGAGTAACCTTTGAGGAAAAATAAGTTAAGGGAAATGGGTACAGAGTAGACCAATGAGAAATTTTACTGGAGAGGTAGTGGTATGGCAGAGACCAACTAGTTGTTGACCAAACCATACTTCCTCCTCTTCTTGACCACACAGTTCAACTACATTTCTGAGTCTCCCTTGCACTCAGGTGTAGTCATGTGTTGGAGATCTATCCATTGTCATGGTAGTAGAAGTGACAAGCTCCATTTCCAGATTTGGCTCGTAGAACTCTGACAGACAATCCTCCAACCTCTTCTTCCACCAACTTCTCACAGCTGGGCCCTGTGGCCTTGGAAACCGTGTGTTGGAGATACATAGTTACAGAAAGAGAGGACTCTGACTCTCTGAATTGCTACTTGGATAAAAATCCCTTGCTTCTCAGAAAAAAAATAAGTTGGACCTTATATGAGCAAGAAATAAACTTCTATTGTGTTTGAGCCATCATACATTTTTGAGTTTGTTACTGTAGCTAGTATTGCCTTAGCTAACAGAACTGGAAACAAATAACTTCTTGATAATCCTTTCTTAATTTTTAGTATGCTATTTCTAATCCCTCAGAATTATACATAGCCTTAAAAAGACATCATTTTACTTTTTTTTACTCATGAAAGGCTTTATTGCAATGACACAAACAGTTATATTAGTAGGGACTCTATTATTAGTAGGTGACAATAAAAATCAGGAAATCTTTGACATGTAATGAGACTTTAAAATTGTGTAGAGACAAAAGTCATACGTCTTTATTTTTATTGTGTACACTGACTCCTAAAGAGAAAAAAAACCCCACACACCATGAGAAGCATATTGGTTTCTTCATTATTGGGTTGCTTATATATGTTTTCTTCATATTCAGCAGTATGCACAAGATTTCCCTCCCTCCCTCCCCTTCTCTTCCCTCCCCTTCTCCTCCCTCCCTCCCTCGCTTCTCCCTTCCTTCCATTTTCCCTTCCTTCCTTCCTCCCTCCCTCCCTCCCTCCGTTCCTTCCTTCCTTCTTTCACCAGGCAAGCATAGGATGGTTAGGATACACCCATTTTGAGACAAACACATTTTCTGCCTAGAAAGACTGAGTCTATCATTAAAAAAATGACCCCATAATTGACTAATTACATATGACATGTACTGCACAGGAGAATTACATGGTACTTGAGTGAGAATTTATGAGGGGTTCCACATACAAAAAGGGTTAGAGGGAGTTAGAGAAGTCTCCTATGAGAAAGGAACTCTGAAGCTGAGAACTAAAGAATGAGTATGAGCTATCAAGACAAGTGGACGTGGGACGTTCAAGGAATTTGGAAGGCAGAAGAATTGGAGAATGAAGATCCTGCATCAGCAGGGTATGAGGAGAGGCTGCAGAAGGAGATGGGCATTGGATGAGGCAAGGGCTTCCTTAGTAAGCTGAGGACTTGGACTTTATATTAACAATAACAGGATACTTTATGTTTTTAAGCAGATGAAGGGCAGGATGACATTTGTATTTTAAAGTAATCATACTGTCTCCACTGAAGTGAAGGGTTTAGAGATGGGAAACAATGACATGTAGAGTCTACTTTGGAACTGATGTGAGTAGTCCAGGTGAGAGATGATGGTAACTTTGACTAGGGTGATGGCAGTGTGCATGGAGGCCTGCAGACCAATTTGAAAGATATTTAGAAGTAAGAATTATCAAAATTTTGTGATTAATTGGATTTGAGGGTGAGAGAGGAGTCATGGATAATTTCGTGTTTTCTGGGCTATGTCCCTGGGTAGATGACATGATACTTTACCAACTTAGGGAACACTGGCAGAAAAACAGGAAGAAAGACAATGAGTTTATTTTTTATTTATTTTTTTAATTAATTTATTCTTTTTGTGAGGAAGACCAGCCCTGAGCTAACATCCGATGCCAATCATCCTCTTTTTTTGCTGAGGAAGACTGGCCCTGGGCTAACATCCGTGCCCATCTTCCTCTACTTTATATGGGACGCCGCCACAGCATGGCTTGACAAGCGGTGCGTTAGTGCGCGCCTGGGATCCGAACCAGTGAACCCCAGGCCGCCACAGCTGAGCGTGCGCACCTAACCTCTTGCGCCACCGGGCCGGCCCCTGAGTTTATTTTTTAGACATGTTGATTGGGACCTCTGAAATAGCCAAGTGGCTTAAATATTTATATACTTACCTAATGTGTGTCTATAACTAGGCAGTTGGATTAAGGGTCTGAGATTCAGAAGATAGATCTAGGCTAGAGAAAATGTTAGAATTTAATGGATCCTTGGAAATAATTTCATTCATTATATTATAGATGAGGGAATTATTCCTAGGGGGCATGTATTCATATAGTGCTTTATTGTTTACATAGCACTGTATACCATCTCATTTATTTTTTTATTATGATTATTTTTTAATTTTTTGTTTATTGCAGTAACATTGATTTATAACATTGTATAAATTTCAGGTGTACATGATTATACTTCTATTTCTGCATAGATTACATCATGTTCACCACCCGAATACTAACTACAACCCATCACCACACACTTGTGCCGAATTATCCCTTTCGCCCTCCTCCCTCCCCCCTTCCCCTATGGCAGCCACCAATCCAATCTCTGTCTCTATGTGTTTGTTTGTTGTTGTTATTATTTTTTACAACTTATCATCTGAGGAATTATTATCTCCATATTTGTAACTGAGAAGTCCAAACTTGGCATGAACATTTTTAAGGAAGATCATAAACCCTTCAGCAAAGGATTAAAGTGATTTACACTCCTAGTGGCAGGTAAAGACATTGCAAGAGCAAGGATAGAAATTTGGCTGGTTGTCCGAGGTCATTTGCTTATCATGGAGACTGAGTAAAATTGCCGAGTAGAGCAAAATATGGAACTTGTTAACCTGCTCTTGACACAAAGTAACTTCACCTCTTATTCATGGGACGTGCCTAACAGAGAGTCCAGCCTTCATAGCTACGTTTCCGTTGGTCAAAAGAGGAAGGGGTGTGTGTTAGTCTGTTCAGCTGCTTTAACAAGATACCATAAACTGCATGGCTTATAAACAACACAAATTTATTTCTCATAAATAAATGAGAATTCTAGTGGCTGGGAAGTCCAAGATCAAAGCGCTGGCGTATTCCGTGTCTGGTGAGGATCCTCTTCCTGGTTCATAGATGCCATATTCTCCCTGTGTCCTTGCATATTGGAAGGGGCAAGGACGCTCTCTGGAGTCTGTTTTATAAGGGCGCTAATCCCATTCATGAGGGCTCCCCCTTCATGACCTAATCACTTCCCAAAGGTCCCACCTCCAGATACTATCACGTTGGGTGTTACGATTTAGCATATGAATTTTGGGATGGATGGGGCAGGGGAGACACAAACGTTCAGTCTATAGCAGGGTGCAGAGAAGTACAGAAGCTTCCTCTCTCAAGAGAATGGCAGGCTCAGCTGACGTTCTCTTCTCTGTGATCCAAGATAAAGACATGAGGGGAGAGAAGGGTTCTTCCCCACAACAATGACTCTAACTTACAGAATTCAGGACTGGACTTCCATATCTAGAAAAATGGAATACAGAATGGCATGTCTTTAGACATAAATATTAGAGGGAAAGGAATAACTCTTTAAAAATTATTACTATAACTGGTAGCCCTGGGCTTTTTCTCCCTAAAGACCTTGAAAATAGGAACTTCTTCATATTGCCTGAGGACAAGGGAATGAGCTAGCGAATCCCTGGAGAATTACTTCTGCCTAGTGATGCTAAGATTGCCCAATATTGTGTTGTGATTTACAAGTATTATATAAACACTGTAATTGCTTATTATCTTTGCTATTTTAAGTGGCTTCTAGTGAAAGAAATTTTGTACTATTGGAGTAATCTGGAATTTCTAAAATTGTTTCATTTTCTTTGAACTTTAGCAACGCTGTTTCAGTATATAACTTTAAAATGCTTGAACTCATCCGGTCAAGAGACATTGGCCTTTGACTGTAAACTAGAATCCATTTTACCCAATACTAGCACTGATATTTATTGTCTTAAAGAATCATATTTAGGTTCAGATGTGTTGAAGAAAGAGTCTCCCTCAGAAAAAAATGGAAGCATCTTTGAAGAGAAATAGATTAAGGGCATCTTTGAAAAGCTTGGTTTACTTGAAGAAGCATCTATAAGCTTCTGCAATTCACTCATATTCGATGTGACTATGTTGTCATCAGAGAGAGATTTGTACAAGATCTTGCTGAGAGTCTTTATTGGAGGCTCCTAGAGACTCCTTTAGCCTGATTGTATGTGTTAAGTCTAATTGTGATTTAACACTTCTAATCTTAGCCATAAGTGAGTGACCATGAAATATCAGCAAGTTCTTTCATCTTTTGAATCATCAAGGGACCTAAGAAATAAAATTTCCCTTGCCATTCTTCTTTTTAGGAAGAAGAAAATACATTCCATACCAATTAGCCCCAGATAAGCTTCATCATTTGTTCATGGCATATTTCCTCGCTGGTTTTTGATCCTAATGTTACCAGAAATGATGGTCCTTAAATAGTAAAACTGTCATTATATTATATGTAGGTTTAGGACAACCATCAAAATTAACTTGGATTTATTAGATTTCAAGCACTTAGTGACTGCATGTGAAAGGCAAAGGAAATTTTAGAAAAAATTAAAAACACGTCAAAAACTGATATTAAAAATTTTAAGCCTACAGAATGATATGCTTATGAAACACATGATGCTAATATGCTGAATTTGGAAAGAATTGTTAATAGATTTTTCAGGTTATTAAAACTATTAAAAATGCAACTAATCAGTTTCAGAGTCTGAAGTCTCCTAAAATTAGTATGATGCCAGAAAAAGCATGCCTCTCCTAAAAAGTCCTTTTGGTAAGAATTAAGCCAAATGCCATATGATTGCACTCATATGTGGAAGATAAAACGGCAACAACAACCAAACACAGATACAGAGAATAGATTGGTGGTTACCTGAGGGGAAGGGGTATAGGGGGAGGGTGAAAGGGGTAAAGGGGCATGTGTGTACTGTGGTGGAGGGCAACTAGACTATTGGTGGTGAACACAAGGTAGTCTATACAGAAGTCGAAATGTAATGATGTACACCTGAAATGTATACAATGTTATAAACCAATGTTACCTCAATAAAAAAAATTAAAAAAATTCTAAATAATGGTGCTAATAAAATGTTTTATCTTATTTGAAAATAAAAACCATAACTAAAGCCTAAAAAAAGAATTAAGGAAGTGAGTAGAGGCATTAAATTTTTGGTGTAGAGTCTCAAGCTTTGGTAGGCAAAATAATTACCAGATGAGTTTGTAAAAATTAGAGATTTGGGCTTAATCTCTTCCCTCATCCCAGAGTTTCAGATTCTCTAGGTCTAGGGTGGGGCCTGGGATCCTGCCTTTTTAAAAAGGAAGGATCCTTGAGTAATCATAATGCCGGGGGTCATGGGGCTGCTTTAGTGTTTGTTAAAAGTAAGTTTCCTGAAAATTTGGATAAATCTCAATATCATAATATTGATCAAAAGAATCCAGATCCAAATTAGAATGTGCCGTGTTATTCCTTTTTATAAGTTCCAAACAAGCAGAGTTTATTTGTGCCCCGTTAGAAGTCAGAATAGTGATTATTTTTGGTGGGGACTGTGAATATAAAGGGCGCGAGGGGACCTTCTGGGTGCTGGAAATATTTTGTTTCTTGAGAGGTATTGGTTATACAGGTGTGTTTATTTGTGATTAGTGTACTTTCTGTATGTATGTTATATTTCAATTAAACACCAGCTAATTGCCTGAGTGCCTATAGTCTTATAAGTAACTCAGAACATACGCTTTCTTTTGAGAGATAATTCGATATTTCTAAATAGCTGTGCCACCAACTATTGTCTATGATAGATTAGATTTAATAATGAAGCAAACAATAAATTTGGCACTTATGTAAATGGAAGTCTGGAAAACTAAACTTTACTTAAAACAATCCAGTGTTATAGCATCACTGCTTTATAGCCCTAATACGATTTTTATGTAAAGTTGAATATATTTTAAAAAACTGATTTAAAGATTCCGCAAGTATTGAAAGTGATGCCCTTGTAAGTGCATTATTTTATTGTTTTCTTTGTAACATTCATAATGTTGTGGACATTTTGCTTTACTAGGCATGCTTTTATGAATTTCTTTGAATTATCTGCTATTTTTTTATTATAAAAGAGGAATTATGAAGTTTTTATGAAGTCAAATAGATCCTTCTTTTGAATCTTTTAATTTTCTCCCTCCTATTTTCCTCTAGACCTTTAACATGAAAATGGTCTTCCTCATCAAAAATCTGCTGAGGATTCTCATCTCTGTGTTCCCTACCACCTTATTCCTTTCATTTGTTTACCTATAGACTTCAGGCACAGCTTTATTCTTCTACATATTCAATGGGACATCCTGAAACCCACTCCAGTAATTTCCGTTGAACTTTCCTGTGTATTTGTTTCCTTGTGGGTCAGGGTTATGGAGCTGTGGTGTGGATCCTGTCTCTAGGGCCACATACCAGAGCAGACCAAAAATGCAAAGCTGAGGCATGAGCTGCAACAGCTCTGCTTCAAAAGGCACCTGGCTGCCAGGAAGCCTGAGTGGAAGGGGCGTGATAGGGGAGTCACAAAGAAGTGGAAGCCAGAGGAGGTTGGATGGAGAACATCTCTTAAGTGGGAAAATTGTAGAAAATGAAAATGTTTCCCCTGAAGAAGAGAGATTTAATGGGTACATAATATCTACTTTCAAATATTTGTGAACTTGATGAAGAAGATATATTTAATATTTTTCTGCTGCTAAGAGAAAATAATTAGATAAATTGGGTGAAAGTTTTTGGTAGAATAATTTTCATCCAATATGAGAAAGATTTTTCTCGAAATTAGAAGCATCAAACAGTGTGAAGAGTGATCTCAATGTGGTGGTAAGTGATCCACTGCTGGAAGTAGTAAGACATTATTTAGATTACTAGCAGTAAGCAATGTTGTGGAGGGAATTATGATTTAGTTAGAGGCCAGACTATATGACATGTAATGTCTCTTCCAATTCTTAGCTTCTGTGATACCATGAGGAACAATAGAGATGTAGTTATAACTTAATAAAAAAATCACAATCACCGTCTTCCCCCCCAAAAAACAACCTGACTAAACCACTTACAAGAAGACTCAAATTAATCTCTGTAATTTAATGTGATATGAATAATACTATTTATGGTAGACTGTAAAAGATAAAGAGAGACTAAGCAATGACAAGATATATATATATATATATTTTTTTTTTGCAAGGAGATCAGCCCTGTGCTAACATCCGCCAATCCTCCTCTTTTTTTGCCGAGGAAGACGGCCCTGGGCTAACATCCGTGCCCATCCTCCTCCACTTTATATGGGACGCCGCCACAGCATGGCTTGCCAAAGCAGTGTGCCGGTGCGCGCCCGGGATCCGAACCAGCGAGCCCCGGGCCGCCGCAGCGGAGCGCGCGCACCCAACCGCTTGCGCCACCGGGCCGGCCCCAAGATAGATATTTTTGATTGAGATGTCACAAATGGAGGACAATTTACTCAACTGTACTGTAAATATGAATGGTTTTTAAACATTTAATTATTATAAACATAAATCTTCCCTCAAACACAGCATGTATTCATGATGGATTGAATAATTCTGTTATTTCAGTTTACCAAAATTATTAGCACAAGTGACTCTGTGGTGTTAAAAGATATTTTAAAGGAGATATATAAACTAATTTAAGATTCAGATTGGTTGACATAAAATTTTTCCACAGAATTTATTGGGGATGGTTATTTTTACATTATTCTTATCACAAAGCGTGTATTCATTTTCTATTGTGTTCAAAGTATTGTATTTGGTGGAGACATTTATTATGCTGGTGGGGGTTTGTGTCTTAAATTTGTGTTACACTCAATCTTTACTAAGAGAGAGGCACAAAATAACTATAATTGTAAAGGCAGTTAGTGGTAAATTGTGGAAACATTTTCAGTTACGAGGGAGCAATGAAACCTGATAGAGTAAGGGTGTATAAATTTCTAAGTAATTTCTTTTATTTGATTTGATAAGGAATAAGTATTTGTTAATAAAGCTTACAAAAATCAAGTAAGCTTATGATTAGGATGATTTCGTCCTTATTCTTTCTTCCACATGATAGTATTTGAATTATTAGAATAAATACCTGGACCAGGGCTAATCCTAGAAATATTGAGAAACAGGCCATAATTGGTTTAATTTCCTCCCCACAGCACACATACTTTTCTAGGAGTTTAAAGTCCAGTCCTAACTACCTAATGTATATATGAGCCAGACCTGTGCCCCGTGTTTTGAATCCATTCCCCTATGAAGGCTTACCTGTGGTTTCACATCCTTAGAAGCATTCTCTCTGAAGTTAACTAAGTTGATAAATTAGCATGTGATGATACTAAGAGGTTCCCAAGTACCATTTCTGGTCCTGTGCTAAATTCTAAAGTAGATCTCGCTTTCATTGATTCACATACTTTTAGATTTGCAGGGGAGGTCATCTAATTTCAAATACTAATTTCATAGATGAGGAAATTGAGGGCAGGTAATTTGAGTCAGTCAGGCTGAATGATTTTTCTGTTTCCTTTCAAGACATTATCTGCTGATGCTCAAATTAGTTAGTAGTCATAGATTTGCAAACCCCTTTACCTATAAGATGATACTTTATATCCATAATACAGGGAATTATTTAAGAGTATAAGAAAATATGTTGCTGACTGGAATATGAGGACATATCTAGTTACCTACCATACTGATGGAAATTTATGTTCTTACAGATGTCTTGAAAGCAGTTTGACACCTATTAAAAATAAAACTACACGTACCTTTGGCATAGTAATCCCCACTTATATATCTAGCCCATAGAAATGAAATCTTCAGTATGTAAGGACCTATTAGCTATTTATTGTAGCATTATTTACAGTCACAAAAATCTAGAAACAAGTTGAATGCTTTTCATAGGAAAATGATTAATTAATTAATCCAAGAAATATTTATTAAGAACTTACTATGTGCCAAGAACTGCTTTAGATACTTGGAATATATTAGTGGACAAAACAGTTGAAGATAGGGCTTACGTTGTAGTATGGAGGAGAAAAATAAACATAAGAAATAAATCATATAGTGTGATGTAAGGAAGTGTATAGTATGATCAAATGAGTTGGTGGTGATGCAGGTTGACATTTTAAATAGTATCATGATGGCCTATTTGAGAAGTGAAATTTTAGCAAAGAATTGAAAGGAATTATCAGAAGAATATTCCAGACAAAGGGATCAAGTAGAGCAAATGCCCTGAGGAAGAAACATCTCTGATATGTTTTGTGTGAGGAAGTGTTATGAACAAGGAGGAGAAGGGTAGGAGATGCATCAAGCATCATAGTAGAAAATGACACCACCCATGAGACTGGGTGGTATCACCAATGGAGCAAGAAGACCTGGAGAATGGGTCCTAGGACTGCATCCTGGAGTACTCAGATATTAAGATTTGGGGAAGAAGAGTAGAAACCAGCAAAGGAGACTAAGAGCAGCCAGTGAGGTAGATGGGAAAAAGCAAACCAAGTGAGCAAGAAGGAAAACTTGGAAAAAAAAGTGAAGAAAATATATCAAGAAGAAGCAACTGATAAACAGGTTAGAGCAATTTAGAGGATTAGATTAGAGCAATTTTAGAGGAGATACAGGGCAAAAGCCTGACTGGAATGAGTCTGTCTTAGTCAACTCAGGCCGCTATAACAAAATACTATAAACTGAGTGGTTTAAACATACATTTATTTCTCACAGTTCTAGAGATTGGAAGTCTAAGAACAGGGTGCCCACAGGTTAGGTTTTTTGATGAGGGCCCTCTTCCACAGACAGTCATCTTGCTGTGTCTTCACATGGCAGAAAGAGAACTAGCTAGGGGCCGGCCCCGTGGCTTGGCAGTTAAGTGCGCGCGCTCCACTGCTGGCGGCCCAGGTTCGGATCCCGGGCGGGCACTGACGCACCGCTCCTCCGGCCATGCTGAGGCCGCGTCCCACATATGGCAACTAGAAGGATGTGCAACTATGACATACACCTATCTACTGGGGCTTTGGGGAGAAAAAGGAGGAGGACTGGCAATAGATGTTAGCTCAGTGTGGGTCTTCCTCAGCAAAAAGAGGAGGATTGGCATGGATGTTAGCTCAGGGCTGATCTTCCTCACACAATTTAAAAAAAAAAAAAAAAAAAAGAGCTAGCTGGCTCTCTGGCCTCTTATTATAAGGGCACTAATTCCATTCATGACGACTCCACCCTCATGACATAATTACATCCAAAAGGCCCCACCTCCAAATACCATTGCTTTGGGATTAGGGTTTCAACATATGAATTTTGAGGGGATGCCAAGATTCAGCTCATTGTGTTCTGCCCCTGCCCACCCCCAAATTCATGTCCTTCTCAATGCTGAATACATTCATTCCATCCCAACAGCTCCAAAAGTCTTTACTCATTTCAGCGTCAACTCTAAAGTTAAAAGTCTTGTTTAAATATCATCTAAATCAGATATGAAAAAAACTCCAGGTACGATCCATCCTGAGGCAAGTTGCTCTCCAGCTGTGAGCCTGTGAGATCAAACATGTTATGTGCTTCCAAAATACAATGGTGGAACAGACATAGGACAGACAATTTCATTCCAAAAGGGAGAAATAGGAAAGAAGGAAGGAGTGATGGGTCTCAAGCAAGTCCGAAACTTAGCAAGGCAAGCTTGGACCCACTACAGTGGAGGTCCTACCCCGGTACCTCTGGCAGCCAGGGGTCCTAGGCTTCTGCTGGGTGGCCCTGTCCCCATGGCTTTGGGCAGAGATCATCTGGCCTGTTGAAAGTGAGGTGATGGTCCCCCCTTTTAAAACTGAAGAGGCAGCCTTGATCTCTGAATCACCTTCAGAGTCATTCTTCTTTTATCTTGAAGAATAGTGCACATTTGCAGCTGAACAGCTCTTTGGTCCTGTCCTGTAAAATCCAAGGCGAACGCCATTCCTTTCTTCTCATCTCTTTCCCATTCAATTCAATTAAATATATTGAGATCTATATTTACTGACTTACAGAGATGTTTAGGCTATATTATGAGTGAAAACATTCATATCTGGAGCAATATGTATTTAATGATTCTATTTTGGTATAAACAATGAAACCAAAAAATCAAAACTCCTAGCATCATATATATGCTTGTTTATGTGCATATCTATTTATGTATGTCTGTGAACAAGGAGAAATGTGTGAAAGTTACCACACTGAGCTGTTAATGCCAACCACTTGTTATGATAAGGGGGAATGAGGGAATTAGTGGGGGACATGGGCATTGTTGGGAGGGGATGTTCTTTAGCTTTGCCATTAAACATTTTTGTATTTTATAGTTTTGCTTGCCTCAATGAGCATGTATTAGAGTTGAAATCTGAAATTCATTTAAAGAAATAAAATAAGGTTAAGCCAAAGAATTTAGCAATTTTATCACAGTTTTGAGAAATTATTTATTATCAAGAAATTAATTATCGTCATCTTAGGATATCTTAAAGAGAGAGACACCAACATCAACAATTCAAGTTCAGTAGTAGATCTCTTGTCTATGGATTTTGGGGACTGAACTACTACAAAATTATCCGTGGAAAGACCCATTTTTTATAGCTTTATTAGATCTGCATATTATTCAATCATATGTTGCTTTTGTGTTTCCCTCCCTGAGTTCTAACCAGGAAAATGACCCACTCAAGATTTCAGGACCTATGATTGATATACACGTCCAGAACTAAAAGATTTTTAAAGAATGTACCATTTAGCTAAACTGGATGGAGCCACCCATTTGCATGGTTGTACAGTGGTCGGAATTTAGAGGTTGTCAACTTTAAGTGCCTCTAGGGGACTGACAGATAACTTAAGTGAGTCACAAAGATAGGTTTAAGAAAACAGAATGGCAGGTGTCTGTCATCCTGGAGTGCACATGCTCCGTTCAAATTTATTCTGTAACACTGTGAAAGCCAAATATAGCATTATGTACTGGGCTAAAAATGTTCTATTTTTTATTTTAATGGACCCATGTAGTATTTTTAACAGGGTGCTATTGATATTTTGGGCAGACAGTTCTTACTTGTAAAGGACTGTCCCACACATTGCAAGATAATTATCATTGTATCCCCCAACCCCACCCCCTGCAACTAATTGCATATAGTACCTCACTTCCATCCCCACCCCTCACCCCTGGATATTAAAACAACCACTTTCCTCCACATTTTAGTGTGCTTGCTAGAGGGACAGTTCCACACTGGGTTATAAGCCCAATGTTAAGGGTAGAGAATAGAATTATTTTGTAGTAATGTGTATTTTTTCACCTTGATCAAACTCAAAATGTTGAACAAATAATTTTGCCTCTGCCACTGAGGTTTGTGACACTTTGACTCATCTTTCAATGGAAACCTTACCTCTTATATGGATAAAAGTCCTTTAAAAATGTTAGTTTATTACCTTAGCCAAATATTAATTAGGTTTATATATTTCTTATATGTATGAAAATGTTCCAAGAATTCATTAAAGGTTGATGGGTTTTCCTCTCAATTATGCACTCAAAAAACCTTATTGATTAATTTTTTAAAAACCTAATGAATTGAAGAACTGTTTAAGGCACAGGAAGTGAACTAAGTCTGTGACCTTTCTGGCACAGTCTTCACCCCCATCAATAGAGTTTCACGTTTACTATACTATATAAATAATAAATAACATTGGTGACAAACCCAGAGGGAGCACAAAACAGGAGGTGAGGCATTCTGCAGTCTTGCTGTGCATTATCTTCAACACATTTGTTGCATTGTGGTTTTTTGAGGACTAGGCTTCCAGAGTGTTGCTTGCTAATGGATACTAACTAGAAGGTGAGAAATCTCCCTGTCATTTACTGTGGTCAGAGAAGGAAAAGATATTTGTTGAATGGCAAGGCACACATCCAGTAGTCAACTGAGCACATAATGCAAGATTTATCGGAAGGAGTTGAACCTTCCCCACTGGGTAGAACTTTTAAGCATGTGTTGATATTATTCCTAAATCAGAAAGTAGGTGGCAGGAGAAGGTATCGTGGGGATGAGGAATGAACATGGACTTTGGATTCAGCAAAGAGCTGGATTTAAATGCCAGTTCTGTTATATATATTTACCTTGGGAAAGATAATATTTCCAAGCTAGGTTTTTTCATATATAAAATATAGACAATAGTATCTCTCCCTTATAGGGTTCTTATATGAATTGATGAAAGTAATGTCTACAGAATGCTCAGTTCCTTCCAACCTTTCTTCTCTTCATCTCCTCTTCTTCCCTTTCCTTCAATTTCCATTCTTTTCCTTCCAAATGCTACATGTTAAATTTTACTATAATACATTGATGTATTTCCATGCAATAACAAAGATAATGTTGGCACTAGAAATGATTTTCCACATTATTGCATTAGTATTGTTACATAATTTTTAGCAATAGTAAAATAAATTCACAGCAGTGTGGCTCATTTTGTAGTAATACCGAAGTGTACTCAATTCTTAGGAGTCTCTCACCAGATTGACTTAATTTCTTAGCATCAGTTTCTTCATGTTCTTGTATATATTGATATAATCAGTTTCTCTCTTGGGAGCCCCTGTGGCAACCATAGCAGTTTGTGCAGGGCCATGTGTAATAATTACTAACAAATAGTAGTTGAATGGATTGAGTATAAAAAGAAGTAGAGAGGAAACGTATACCTTTTTTTTTTGAGCCTGCTATCTAAATGCTCTGCAGGAAACAATTCTATTGCTTGTACTTTGCCATGGAGTCCGTGAGGTATCTTAAGGCTCTAGTTCAGGGTATACTGTTATCTTTCTCTCTGTATTCCTAGTTTTTGAAGTTTTGGAAATACTTAGCTTCGATTCCATTAGATCGCATTCCATCTTATCAGGCACATGGTACAAGATTAGTGACACATTGCCAGAGTAAGAGTATCTGAAAAGCAATGAAATTCTGGTAAAGGAAATTCCAAATCTGCTTCTTTCTATAAAGCAAATGATGACAAGTGCACAGGCATGTGCATATTTTATATAGACATTTTACACTATGTAATGATGAGTCAGCTTGTTCTCAATAATAAGAATGTTTTATAAACTTTTCAAGAGCAAGTCAGTGGTGTCGAAAGATTTAAGTATCAAAGAGAAAGTAAATAGTAAAGGGAGAAGGTCCTAGAAAATTACTAATTTACAAACATAAGTGTGTATCAGGAAGCTCTTTTTTATTAAGAAAAACTTACTGAAAATAGCAAAAAAGGAGATAATTTAAATATCATGTGTGTTCTATATCATAATAATGTTTAATTATTCTGGGTGATAAGTTTATTCCATTTTAAAAAGGCATCATATTTTATATGAAAAATATTAATCTATTTTATTCTGTAAATACAGATTGGTATTTCAAGTTTGATATATATGTATTGTGTGCCTTAAATAATACCATGCATTCTGTCCCTGCTGTCTTTGTCTCTATTCATCCAGGATTGGCAGGTATAGCATTATGCAGTACTATCTTTTAAACTATGTGCTTTTATTATAAGTAACAGTATTTTCTGAAATTGTATGCTTTTTTTTTTTTTTTTTTCTGAGGAGATCACCCCTGTGCTAACATCTGCCAATCCTCCTCTTTTTATGCTGAGGAAGACTGGCCGTGGGATAACATCTGTGCCCATCTTCCTCCACATTATATGGGACGCCGCCACAGCATGGCTTGACAAGCGGTACGATGGTGCGCGCCAGGGATCCGAACCAGCGAACCCTGGGCAGCCGCAGTGGAGGGCACGCACTTAACCGCTTGCGCCACTGGGCCGGCCCCAGAAATTGTACACTTTTTAAAAATAAAATAGATTTTACTTTTATTTGTCCCCTTTAGCAAATGTATTTAATGTTTTAATGACAAAATATTTGACGCTGAAATTTGGGAAAATTCTTGATGCTTGGAATCAGGTTCACTTGGAAAGTAGAGAAGAAATTTTAATAATTGCAGCAAAGGAAATTTTATCCATATCTAGCAATAAGTTATGCTTATGACAGCATGTTTGCTGCCCCATATCAGGCAAAGGGTGCCACTCATGAATAAGTCATGCCCTGTTCATGCTTCTTTTTCATGCAGTGCATGCAAGTTTTATAGAAAAATCAAGAAATGTGCCCCTTTCTTTTAAGAACATACAACATGAAAAGGGCATGCTCCAATATTACAGGGTGTCTATATCAGTATAATGACAATTTTTTTCAAATTCTTTCCCATGCCATGAAAGTAAGATTCAATTTGTTTTACTATAACAGCTTTATTTTTTAATATAAAAGCTTTATTTATTTTTTTAAAATAGACTTTATTATTTAGAGCAGTTTTAAGTTCACAGGAAAATTGGAAGGAAGGTACAGAGATTTCTCATATATCCCCTGCCTCCACGCATGCATAGTCTCCCCCTCTATCAGCATCCTCCACCAGAGCATACACTGATTACCATTGATGAAGCTACACTGACGCATCATAATCACCCAAAGACCATAGTTTACATTACGGTTTACTCTCAACTTTTGTTTTGAATCAATATGTATAGCATTTTGTTAGATCTCTATGTGCATATTACAGGGATCTGATGTTCACCTGTATATTTGCATCATTGTTATGGCTTTCTTATCTGCATAGGCAAGATGGTGAGTGCAATGGAAGCTACGGAGATAGCTTTTCCAGGGATAGTCTTATTAATTTTGAACATTTTGTGAAAGATAGAAGACTGACTGGTAATCCTTTTTTATTAATGTAAGTAGTAATATGAATATAGAAGAATATTCCTTTGAAGCCTAAAGGAAAATACTCAAATTACATTCTTCTTTACTTTGGATTAAAAAAACAGCTGTATATTTTTCTCAAATTGGAACAACATGCATATGATGTTTGACGTCCAGAATCCCTTCTTTCTTTCTAAACTGAGTCTTAGATGCAATATTCTTTCTATACTTTCACATCTACTGTTAACACTCCGTCTTTTACCACTATTGCTAGTACCAATATTAATGATGACCAATATTTACTGTTTTCTACATGATAGACATTCCGCTAAGTAACTTACGTATAGTTGCTCAATTCCCCCCCCCAAACTGTGAGTTAAATACTATTATTTTACTCTTAAGCAGAGTGAAAAATAAACAGTTAAGACCTATAGAGAGATTTAATATCTTTCCCAAAATTCAATTTGGTGGAGGCTGGACTTGAGTTGGGATTTTTCTGAATAAAAAGCCCATAACCTTCACTTCTGCAGTGATTCTTGGCATCTGGGGCAGGACAGTTCTCCATTGTCTTGCTTCTTGTTGAGTGTGGCAGGACAGGTAGGATCTAGGGTCCGCTCTCTAAATGATGGTAGCGTCCTCCATGAATGTGTTACCAATAAATACCTCCATATTTCCAAACATCCCCTGGAGGAAATGAAGCCCCCCAGTGCTTCACGTGGGGGGAGATCATTGCTGTAGTTAAGTGGCCAAAGAATGAAAAGTTGAAAAAGAAAAAAACAAACCATGGCAGGATTAGTTCATATAGTCATCATGTCTTTGAATCTGACTAGGCTTGGCTGGGGCTCCCTTAGCAGGAGAAGCGATGTGGAAAGGACCAAAATGTTGAACTGGCTCCATATTTGAGAAGCTCAGTGGCTTGAATAAAAACTATACAATGTCCTCAAGATATTGCTGGCAGCTCTAGGTATTTTATGGTTGTAGTCAATAACAGAAGAGTTTTAACAGACAGTCCAAAGCCAAAGCCAAACTCTAGTCCCCAGAAAGGTTACCCTATGGCTATAAAAAGGAATAGAGTTGTCAGAACTATGTACAGGGTAGAGTGTCCTTAGTTTCATTAAAAAGGCTTCAGCGCAGCTATTGGATGTGGGGTGTGAGGTTCAGAACAGTCCCTAGTAGAGAGCGTGACCCACTGCTGAGTACCAGCGAGCAGGCAAGGTAAATTTTTACATCTTCACGTCAGGATTGCTCACAGGGCTTGGGCAGGACTGAGTATACTCAAGAGCCTAGAAACCAGCTAAGACCTGTAAATAATGAGTATGAGAAAGAAGACATACCGAGGAATTTAGCTACCTCTGAGCTTGGGTGGTTTGGTAGCCTGAAGTAGGTTGGAGTGAGGTAAGAAGAAAGTGTACTGAGGTAAGAAGTAAGTGCACAAAGGGAAAATAGTTTAAGCGTCCCCTCAGCTCCTGAGGAGCTCAAAGTCGTCACAGGAAGAGCCAGTGCTCTAGGCAAGTCTGTTACAGAAGCTCTCAACAGTAGCGTTCACATTCACCAGTGGGTCTCTAAACAAAATTCTTAATTTAAAACTGTTTAAGCTTAGGTAGTTAGTGTCTTCACCATATTATATGACACAGTTAAAAGTGAGTTTGGAGGACATTTGTTAGTCTTTTGACCTCTCAGTGTCTGAAGTCTCCTCCTATGTGTGAAGTTTCTTATAAGAGGCGAGCTTGCTTCCTGAAAATGCCAGCTATTTACTGGTGCTGCCAATCAGATCCCTTCACCATAGTCTTTGACAAGAAGCTGGTAAAGGGATGAAGGATAGACCTTGGAGAATCTTCTCAGGAGATGATGATTACAGCTGTGTCGCTACATCCAGTTTACCGAGATAGCCTTCATGGTGTCTCCAGTGGCTGCAACCACAGCTCAATGATGGTTATATCAATGGTCTGAGCTGTGACATCTTGTGCTCAGCGGAAGTGGAAGTGCTGAGCATTGTTTGTGGCTGGAGAGTTTTTGACTTGGTTCTGTAGCTCTTGCAAAAATTCTATAGGTACCTAAAATTGAGGTATAATTTATATACGTTAAATTACACACATCTTAAGTTTTTAGTTCAATCATTTTCGACAATTTTATATACCTGGAGAGCACAACCCCCAAAATGATATAAAATGTTTACATCATCTCATGCTCTTTTCCAATCAATATTACCTGTTCTTCCCACCAAAGAAAAACTCTCTCATTTCTGTTACCGTAAATTAGTTTTGCCTATCCGTGAACTTCATGTAAATGGAATTGTAAAGTACATATTCTTTTGTGTCTGGATTTCTTTGCTTTGAGATTCATCCAGGATAGTGTGTGTGTCTGTAGTTCATTTCTTTCTGTTGCTGAGTAGTATTTTATTGTATAAATATGCCACAATTCATTTAACCATTCTCTTGTTGATGGCTGTTTCCAGTTTTTGACTAAGAGTATCATAATCATTCTTGCAATGTCCTCTGAGCATACACTTTCATTTCTCTTGGGTGAATAACTATAAGTAGAATTTCTGGTTAATATCTGTATCCCCCAAATTTTGACATGTTATGTTTTCATTATGATTCTGTTGAAAACGTTTTTTCAATTTTCCTGGAATTTACTTCTTTGACCTGTGGGTTATTTAGAAGTGTATTGCTTAATTTCCAAATATTTAGAGTTATTTTAGATAACTTTCTATTATTGATTTTTAGTTTAGTTCTACCATAGTCATTGTATTAATTTCCAATGGCTGCTATAACAAATTACAACAAATTTATAGCTTAAAACAACACAAATTTATTATCTTTCAGTTTTGTAGTTCAGAATTTTGAGGTGGGTCTCACTGGGCTAAAATCAAGGTAACAGCAGAGCAGTATTCCTTTCTGGAGGCTTTAGGGGAGAATCCATTTCCTTGCCTTTCCAGCTTCTAGAGTCTCCCTGTAATCCTCGGCTCGTGGACCTCGTCCTCCATCTTTAGAGCTAGCAGTGTTGGGCTGAGTCCCTTTCATGCTGCTATCTTTCTGGTTCTCCCTCTTCTGCCTCCTTCCACTTTTAAGGACATTGTAGATAACATTGGGTCCACCTGAAAAATCCAGGATACTCTCTTTATATTAAAGTCAGTTTGTTAGCAAACTTAATTCCATCAGCAACCTTAATTCCTATTTTCTATTTTTTTTTTTTTGTGAGGAAGATCAGCCCTGTGCTAACATCTGCCAATCCTCCTCTTTACTTTTTTTTTGCTGAGGAAGACTAGCCCTGGACCAACATCCGTGCCCATCCTCCTCCACTCTACATGGGACGCCGCCACAGCATGGCTTGCCATGTAATGTGTTGGTGTGTGCCTTGGATCCAAACCAGCGAACCCCAGGCCGCTGCAGCGGAGCGTGTGCACTTAACCACTTGCGCCGCCGGGCTGGCCCCCTTAATTCCTATTTTCTATGTAACCTAATGTATTTATAGGTTCTAGGGATTAGGACATGGACATCTTCGGGCATCCATTCTACCTGCCACACTCAGAAAACATACTTTGTATGATTTCAATCCCTTTAAATGTTTGAGATTTGTTTTGTCACCAGGAATGTGGTGAATCTTGTTGAGTGCTCTGTGTGCACTTGAAAATAATGTGTTTTCTGCTGTCCTGAAGTGGAGTAATAATAAGTGTCCGTTAGGTCAAGTAGGTCATATCCTTAACTGATTTTTTGTCTGCTTATTTTATTAAGTATTGAAAGTAGAGTGTTGAAATTTCCAACTGTAATTGAGGATTTTCTGTTTCTCCTTTCAGCTCTATCAGTTTTTTCTTCATATACTTTGAAGCTCTGTTGTTAGGTAGATACACATTTAGAATCATTACGTCCTCTTGGTGAACTAACTTTTTTGTCATTATGAAATATTCTTCTTATATGTGGTAATATCCCCTGTTCCGAAAACTACTTTGTCTGACTCTAGCTTTCTTATGATTCATTTTTCATTCTTTTATCCTGTGTCATTATAGTTAAAGTGGATTTCTCATATGTTGTATATGGTTGGGCCTTGCTTTTTAACTACAATCTGACAACTCTGCCTTTTAATTTAGAGCTATTTAGATCATACACATTTTAGACATTTGTGTTTACTAGAATTATCTGTAAGATCAGATTTAAATCTATTATCTTGCTAATTTTTAAAGTAGACTTTATCTTTTTTAGAGCAGTCTTAGGTTTACAGCAAACTGAGCAGGAACTGCAGAGAAAGTTCCCACATACTCCCTGCTCTTCCTCCTCCAACCTTCCCCACTATCAACATCCCATACCAGAAGGTGAGTTTATTACAATTGATGAACCTACATTGACACATCATTATCACCCAAAGTCCGTAGTTTATACCAGGGTTCATTCCTGGTGCCATCCATTCTATGGGTTTTGACAAATGTACAATGAATGTATCCACCATTACAGTATCATATAGAATAGTTTCACTGCCCTAGAAATTCTCTTTTCTCTGCCCACTCATCCCTTCCTTCCTCTCAACCCCTGGTAACCACTGATCCCCCTTGCCATCTCCATAGTTTTACCTTTTCCAGAATATCATATAGTTGGAATCATACAGCACGTAGACTTTCAGATTGGTTTCTTTCACTTAGTAATATGTGTTTAAGGTTCCTCCATGTCTTTTCATGGCTTGATAGCTCATTTATTTTTAGTGCTGTATAATATTCCATTGTCTGGATGTACCACAGTCTATTTGTCTGTTTACCTACTGAAGGATATCTTGGTTGCTTCTAAGTTTTGGCAATTATGAATAAAGCTACTATAAACATTTTTGTACAGGTTTTTGTGTGGCCATAAGTTTTCAACTCCTTTGGGTAAATACCAAGAAGAGTGATGACTAGATCGTATGGTAAGAATATGTTTAGTTTTGTAAGAAACAGCCAAACTGAGTTCCAAAATGGCTGTACCATTTTGCATTCCAACCCGCAATGAACAAGAATTCTTGTTGCTCCACAGCCTTGTCAGCATTTGGTGTTGTCGGTGTCCAGATTTTGGCCATTCTAATAGATATGTAGTGGTATCTCATTGTTATTTTAATTTGCATTTCTCTAATGACATATGATGTGGAGCATCTTTTCATATGCTTATCTGACATCTGTATATCTTCCTTGATGAGGTGTCTGTTCAGGTCTTGTGCCCATTTTTTAATTGTTTTCTTATTGTGTTTTAAGAATTCTTTGTATATTTTAGATAACAGTCCTTTGTCAGATGTGTCTTTTGCAAATATTCTTGCCAGTCTGTGACTTGTCTTCTCGTATTCTTGAGAGGGTCTTTTGCAGATCAGAAGTTTTAAAATTTAATGAAGTCAGCTTATTATTTCTTTCATGGATTGTGCCTTTAGTGTTGTATATAAAAATGCATTGCCATAACTGAGGTCGTGAGATTTCTTGTTATCCTCAGTAGTTTTATAGTTCTGTGTTTTGCACTTGGGTCTATGATCCATTTTGAGTTAATTTTTGTGAAGTGTGTTAGGGCTATTTGTTTTTTATTTATTTGATTTTTTCTTTGTTCCATGTTTTCTACTTTATTTTGAATTAATGGAATATTTTGTATTATTTAGTTTTATCTATGCTATTGGATTATAAGCTGTACTTCTGTTTTGTTTCATCTTGTTTGCACTAGGGTTTATAATATAAATCTTTAATGTATCACAAAGTACCTTCAAATAATATTATACCTCTTCATGTACAGTGAGAGAACTTTATAACAGTATGCTTTCATTTGTGTTCCTATCTTTTGTGCAATCGTCATATATTTTATTTCAACATATTTTACAAACCCTACAATATGTTGTTATTTTTTTCTTTAAAAAGTAAATTATTTTTTAAAAAGATTTAAAAAAACAAGAAAAATACTTTTTATGTCTGCCCACATATTTACCATTCTGGCGCTCTTCATTCCTTTGTGTTTCCACATTTTCATCTGGTATCATTTTTCTTCTTTCTAAAGAACTTCCTTTAAGAATTCTTGTAGTGTAGGTCTAATGGCAATTAATTCTCTCAACTTTTGTTTGTTTGAGAAAGGCTTTATTTCACCTTCATTTTTGAAAGATAGCGTCATTGGGTATAGAATTCTAGCTTTATGGTGTTATTTCAGTATGCAATTCAATTATGATATGCTTTGTTACATATTTCTTTATGTTTATTATTTTGGGGTACATTGATGTTCTTGGACCTGCTTTTATAATTTTTACCAAATTTGGAAAATGTGTGGTCATTCTTTCTTTAAAAATGTTTCTCTCTTTTCTCCTCTCTCTTTGTGAGGCTACAATTACAAGTTTATTAGGACCACTTGCTATTGTCCCATAAGTTGCTGATGTCTGTACATTTCTTTGCTTTTTCCTTTGTGTGCCTCATATATGGTAATTTTTCTTGCTGTGTTTTCAATTTCACAGGTCTTTTCTTCTGCAGTGTATAATCTGTTAATCCCATCTAGTGTATTTTTTGTTTCAGACGTGGTTTTCATCTCTAGGATTCCATTTATTTTTGTTTTGTTCTTTGTTTAGTTTTGATAGTGTCTTTTGTGTCTCTCCTCATCATGCTCATGTTTATCTCTATATTCCACAGCATGTTGAGGATATTTATAGTAGCTGTTTTAAGATCTTTGTTTGCTAATTCTATTATCTCTGTCATTTCTGGATCTGTTTCTGTTGATTTTTCTCCTGGTTATGGGTCATATTTTCCAGCCTCTATATGTAACTGATAATTTAATTGAGTGCCAGACATTGTGGATTTTTTGTTGTAGGTGTAGAATTTTGTTACATTCTTTATAGTATTGAATTTTTAAAAAAAGGTCATGCAGTTAAATTATTTGGGATCAGTTTGATCCATTTGAGTCTTGCTTTTATGCTTTGTTAGTGAGGGTCCAGTGCATCCTTTAGTCTAGAGCTAATTTAATTCTACTTTTAGGAGATACCCTTCTGAGGATTCTAATTCATTGCACCATAAATTAGGAGGTCTTTCCACTCTGAGTGATGGGAACACAAACATTTCCCAGCCTTGTGCAATCTGCGAGAATTATTCTGTCTCCTCTTCTGGGAGTGGAGTAGGGATTGGGCCCCGTTACTCTATCCTGGTCACAAAAGGAATTCCTATAGGATATTTCTGCATTATGAATCCATTTTCTTAAATGGATATAGTGCTATTCAGATTTGCTGTTTGTTGTGTCAGTTTATGTAAGTTTTTTCAAATTTGTTCATTTCATCTAAGTTATCACATTTATTTGCATAAGGTTATTCGTGATGTCTCATTATTATTCTTCCAATGTCCCTAGTATCTGTAATATCTCCTCTTCAATTCCCGCTATTGGTGAATGTGGGGCCCAGAGTGTCTAGAGCGTTTCTCTCAGTTCTCCTCCTCTGCCCTGCCCCCAGCCTTCTGCAGGCCCTGCACACCTATGCCTCAGAGTGAGGTGGGTCTCTCTCACCTCTACTGCTCTCCCCCTGATATTCCTCATGAACACTAGATGAAGGCCTGTGGAAGAAGTGCAGCAGACTCTCTTTTTGTTTAGTTCTCCTAGGGATGCTAAAGTGTCATGCATCCTCTGATTGCTGTTTAAAAATTAGTTAAAATTTCAGTTGTTTTCTTCTTCTCTGTGCCTAAGGCGTCTTCCTCCTACTCCCACTTCTCTACCAAAGATACAGGCAGCCAAGAAGGTCTCATCACTTTCTGGGTTATAACTTTTTGGGCTTCTTTGCATCCTCAGCACACTAATGGGCATAAAAACATCTATGATCTTATGAGTAATCTGACTTGTTATTGTTAGGATGTAAATGATGTTCTCTTTCAAGTTTCTACATTTTTTTTTTTTTACTGCCCATGCTAGAGGTTTCTGTTAACAGAGACCAGTGCTGGCAGCGAGGATGATGAAGAGCAGGGATGATTGGAATGGCTCTGCCCTAGGGTCTGCTTCTCACTGCCAACTGCAACATTGACTCATGTGTTCTTATGGGTTACCTGCTGTTGCATCAGAAGGTGCCTGCAGAGCTCTCTGTTCTATGACCTATAACCTATCATTTTAATAATTTTATTTTCTGTTTAAATTAGTCAGTTGGTTTCTCCTGCCTATATATGATGATATGAGTATTATCAAGACAGGCTTAAAAATAAATGTGTAATATTGAATAAATTTATCTATACTACTTCAACTGTGTTTATGTTTTGTCCTTCATTTCCTTGCAGATTACTGAAAATTAATGCCCAAGTGAGGTGTTTTTCTTCCTCACCTTATAACTAAGGATGATAATGACAGTTATTTAAGATATCTTGTTATTTGTACTATGATATCTCTAGTCAGCATGTTGTTAAGAGGCTTTAGATCACTTTTTATGAGGTGGATTCATTCTGGTCTTATACCACTCAAAAGATGTAGGGTTTTCTTGAAGGATGCCCAAATATCACTTCCTTACCTCTTGCAATTCTGCTAAAATGTGCCACTGAAAAGTCATTGAAACTTAATTGTTTTCTTATTGTTGAATTTTAGTGAATAAAGGAAAAAGTAAGCTTGGTAAAATCTAGAATTTCTCTTGAATTGTTCATGAAGTTTATGAAGTGTTCACATTTCCCTTTATTCTTCATCTTCGTTAATTGAATTTTTATGCAATGAGTCAGTCACTCAAACTGGTTATTCATGACTTCTACCTCTTCCTGCAAATTCGGTTGTCATGAAGTCCTATCTTGTGAATATGTCATCTCCTCTGATCACCTCTCCATGCCATTATCCTCGTCCAAGCCTTCATTGCTTCTCATTTTATGTTTATTGGCTGCAATAGAAGGCTGCTACATGATTTTGTAGGTTTCAAAAAGACTCTCATTACTGATATTTCTTTTGGTTCAGCTTTGCCTGACAAAGAAGGCAATTTTCAAAGTTAACTGAAGAAAGCACACATGAATTTATCAGCAGCTATTGGTACCAAACCACTTTAAGCTTTAGCTATCATTTACGAAGAGAGTAGCCTAGAGGTATAGCACGTTTTAATAGGCAACTCAGATTTTCAGAAAGCTGTTGACAATGGATTATTTCCAGGCAAAGGCAAGAGTATAAATGGGATTCCTGGAGCAAAAACTGTCTGGGAACCTAGAAACCTAGAAGGCTGGCTTGGACTTGGGATGAAGTTCTCCATTGTGAGTTTCAACATGCTGGTATAACTCATGTGATATGAGCAGGGGGAATGTGCTAGATATTTTTCCTTTGCCCTTCCAGAGCCACTCGCCACTCTTCTCCTCTCTGCTTTGTGCCTTCTAGGCAGAAAGAACCTTTAGTTCTGCATCAGTGGATTTTCTTGCTTTTAGCTTCTGGTTGGTCAATGCCAATGAGAGACACTGGCAAAAAATCAAAGGATGAGAGCTCAGTGAGGTCAGGGTATTTATTTATCAGGTTTTGTCCTGCAACATTGACAAAGGATTGGTTCTGTCCCTCTCCTATGGCTCCTTTCCTTGCCTCTTCCATCTTAGGGGTGGTCGCAGCCCCACAACTGCTGGCCCCAAGGCACTACGCTATACCTTGATGCTTTCTCTTACTCCTACCTGCACTTTCTAAATAGTTCTTCTCGTCAATCACCGCGTTTGAGTGTGTCATCTGTTTACTTCTGGGACTGTGGCTAATATAGGTAATACTCAAAAGTTTCAATAACTTGTGTGGCATGGACAACAACTAGTTAAAACAGATGTAGCTGTAAACAATCAGTAAGGCAGCAGCATACGGTGTAAATATCAGTGCTGGTTGTGGAATGTGGAAGAAGTATTTTGTAAGTAATAGCAGGTAGTGTGTCACAGTTCACAATTTTTTAAAAAATAAAGTGGATTCAAGATCTGTAATAACATCTTTCTTACTCTCCTGAATTCCTAAGTGCTACTTAAGTAGCAGAGAGAGGATGACATAGCAGTCAGCCTAGGGAGGGGACCTCATAACCAAAGTGTGGTGACTGCACACTCATGGCTCAGTTGCACATTCCCCTCCATTGGGTAGAACTCCAGGTGTGTTTTTGGCCTATGCCATCCTTGTGAGGCTGAGAAAGGAAACATTCTAGCCTCTTCCTCCCAATCTAGGGTCCTAATTTTAGTGACCAAGACATCTTGTTTTTAAATCCATTAATATATTCTATTTCTGCTTACATAGAAACCATTTTCAAGCATACAGAATCACATAATTATAACTTCAAGACCCTTCAACCAAGTACATCCACTGTATTTATCACCTAACTCACTGTATCTTCCTCTCTCAATAGAATAGTTTTTCCATTTGATTAATACTTCCCATCAGATAGCATTCCATCCTCTCTGTTGGTGAAATGTTCACAATGCCTTGCACAGCTATTGCTATGTCTGAGAGAGAACCTTTCCCGGAAACCACCAGGCAGAATTGATCACTGTTCTCTCTGCTTGAAAGCACTTCTCACTCTGTATTGTGATTAATAGTGTATGTTTCTGTCACCATTGCTAGATTTTGATCTCCTTGAAAACAGGGATCAAATCTTTTTCATCTTTATAACCTTAAGGCTTACAACACTGTAAGCGATGGAACTTGATAAATGCCTGTTGAACTGAATTCAATGAATTCACTTCCTGCAGGTTCGACAGTGAGCATGTGACAGAGCAAGAATTCAAACCCAGTTCTATTGTCACTCCCGGGTCCAAGCTCTGATCCACTATAATGTGCTGTGTT
This sequence comes from Diceros bicornis minor, assembly GCF_020826845.1. Taxonomy (NCBI): domain Eukaryota; kingdom Metazoa; phylum Chordata; class Mammalia; order Perissodactyla; family Rhinocerotidae; genus Diceros; species Diceros bicornis. The sequence continues at coordinate 17,898,141 of NC_080740.1, forward strand.
TCCTAAGTGTTTCACAGCAGTCGTTGCTCTGATAGATGCAAGTTTATTTTTGTTAATATTAAATTTGCCTTATAATTTAGGAAATTGATGATTTCTTATGTGGAATCTCAGCTCTAATTTACATGTGCATTGATTAGTTTTGTGTTCTTTGTACAATAAATCCAAATAATAAGAAGAGTTTCAAAACATGTCATTGAAAATATGATTTTTTTAAAAAGCTTTATTCCTATTTCTTTTCTTTCCTGGGAGCAAGAGCAAAATGAGAGGCAGAGGTATATAAGCTGTTCACATAATACCATCGAGAGCTTGATGTATCGTAATGGGTCCAGGATCGCAAACGTCTCTCTTGGCACCCTTACCACTGTCAGATTATCCCTGTGTTCTCAGATTCAGCTGAATGTGTTCAAGGATCTTCTTTGGTCTGAAAGGTCAGCTGCTTTTAGTTGTGCACTGGTAGAATACTAATATGTCCTTATTCAAATTACCTGCTACAGCACTTATTAAATTGATGGCCTTGTGCTCTAATTTAATACTGGTGTCGTTCAGAGGCGGGCTGCAGCGGTGCTCCGTGCTGAACTGGGTGATGCTGAGGCAAAGTTCAAGCTGAAACCGTGGTTTGGGGCTGCATTTTCCCACTAAATTAGCAGTCAGATGTGGTGTATAATTAATTAGCACAAACCAGGGAAAGCTTGTCATTTAATGAGGCTTTTTTATTTCCACATTACACAAACAGTGGGAATTGATCCATTAAGTGCCTGGCTATTAATGCTGTTTAATGTATGTCTGGTTGTTAAATTGAGATGTCTAGGTACATTTGTCCAGAGTTTAAGAGCTCCGTGCAGTTTGTTCAGTATTTGCTCAGATTTGAAGTCATGTTCCACAGAATCAATAAGAGCTTCATTACTGAATTTGAACCCGATTCAGACATGCATATATGGATTTAAACTGATAATTTCGGCACGATCTCAGAACTAAGTTTTCATATATATCTTTATATGTCTTAAAGTTCAGCTAGTCCTCCTCCCCAGTATTAAATATTGCATTGTGTTTGCAGCATTCTATCTTTACTTTTTTCATATAATCCTTGCTTGCAGTTGCCTAAGGCAGAGAATAACTTTATCTTTGCAGTATTCAGCATAGTATCAGGGAATTGTAGAGTTGGAAGGAGCCTTATGAAACATACAGAATGAGATTTCAGCTGCCCTGCCAAGATATCTGGAAAGGCACGTGGTGTTACCTGTGGTCTAAGAATCTTCCAAAGAGTTGGACGTTTGAAACAGTCCCTAACCTAATGTTTTTTTTCTAAAAATGATTAAGGATGATTTTGCACTTGTTTTGTGAACTGGTTGTTTGTAGTTATGAGGTGATCAACAAATATGTTCTTTAGAATAAGTATCATTACATCTTACGTGCACAAATGAAAACATTAAATGCTTTTTTTTTTACGTTAATGCTCATAGGAAAACTAAAAACCTGAATGTGAAGTTACTTCAAGAACAGGATAATTTGTTTGAACAATGGATGAAGGCCATTTGCCACATGGAGAAATTATTGTATTTTCCAGTGTCAGTCATATTTAAATTAGTGAAATTAGTCCTTGTATAAGTTGTTAAACATCAAAGAAGTTAATTATGTGTGTGTATACCCACACATATGTGAAAAGGTACCTTGAAGACTCTTAAAAAGACCAACAAACGTAATCAGGAAGCTGTGTCAGCGTCTCTGAATATTTTCTTACAAACTGAGAAGACTTTCTGCAGGTTTACATAGGGAATATTAAGGCCCCATTTTTGTTAAAAGATACTACTTGGAATTATTTTTCCTTCTAATAATTAGAAGAAAATTTGAGCTGCAGAATTTATTTGAGCCGTGAAAATTGTGTTTTGAAGAATGCTGAAATAAAATGCCCATGGCTCAGAACACTCATGATTTGGGACCAGTTCAGATCTGTGTTTTGGTTCTTATCTCCTTCTGCTCTGTATTATAATCAGATGTTTCCATGCTCGTATTCTATGCTGGCTGAAAAGTCCTCTAATGCTGGGATGTGTATAAATATGGCATTATATTCTTCATTTTTTAATTTTTCTGCAGGATCAAGAGAAAAGTATAACACATTTAGATGGTACTGAGAGGAAAACTTGTTTAATTGAATGGGCCATTATCTTAAATGGAAAGCAAGTTAGGAAAATATTTTATTTCCCCATGCTTAATCCACATAATGCCAAAAAAGTAATTTATTGTGCTAGTAAATACATAATTTTGGATCTTCCATTAAATTTCCTGCCTCGACAATTTCTCATACAATAATAGAATTACCTTCATGATGTCATTGTCTTTTTCTAAGTGAAAAAAGTTTGTGATTATCTACTTACCTACTCATTCATTCATTCACTCATTCGTTAATTCTCCAGTATTTAAGAAAGGCCTATTTTATGCCAATGACCCAATAATACACAAATATATTGAAAGATTATTACCATTTCCCTATTTTTGGTATACATTGCTTTTTTGTTGACATTATTTATCCCATAAAATGCGTTTTTATCATCTGCTAAGCTTGTTAAGTTTTTGTGGTAGAATTAGAGCCAATCACCCAATATTTCCAGTTCTTCTCTGCCTCCTTAAAGTTAGATATACAAAGTATAGCTTTGGTAAATGGGTTGTGAGAAGTGTGTGATTTGTCACAGTCTCTTCTGTCTGACATTGTGATCATGGAAACCTGTGTTGAGATCATCTTCAGCAGCCTGGGTCCCTGGGTCTCTATAATAAATAGAACCTTTTATCTACCTGTTGACCAGGTAGTGTGAGCTAGAAATAAAGTTTTGTTATGTTAAGCCACTAATATTTGGGTATCGTTAGTTTCTGCTGTATGATCTTGCCTATCCTAATCTATACAATCATTATAAGTTTTCTCCTTGAATTCAATACCTGAAAAGTAAGCTAAGATAAAGGAAAATCTTTGAAATGTATATTCAAAAACACTTTAACTCCATATAATAACATTTGGTGGAGTATCCCAATTTGTCATGATTTTTAGGTTATATATAAAAATAGGAGCTATGGGCTAAAATTTAAACTATGCTGTGACAATTTTTTTTAATTAAACAAAATGGCTACCTATGAAAGGCTATGACTCTTTCTAAACCCCAACAAGACTATAATTTACTTAATTGTGTGAATGGCACGTCTAATTTGTAATACTGGGTCAAAGGAAAGAATGACAAATCTTGTTTTTCTTTCAGTAGGTCTATTTAGTAGTCTTTTTTTATATATTTGGTTAATTTGGATAATTATTGATCTAAAAACAAGCAAATAAAACTCATGAACAATATTATGTTGCAATATAAATAAAATTGACTTCACAGTGATTTCTGTAAACTTTAACTTTTGAATACGTTTGGTATATAGTATTTATTGATATTAAGAACAATTCTAAATTAAATTTTTCATGAGTAATAATATCTAAAAACTACTATCCTCCTGGTTTTTGCATTGTGTATGCATACAGTATGTATGTATATGTCTATATTTGTGTACACACATATACAAAAGACTGGATACATGGATAAATAGGAGATAAGGTTAAAGGTCTTTTTAATTTAATTTTTTTGTGTGAATTTTCTTTTTTAAAATATTTTTCCAGGGCTGGCCTGGTGGCGCAAGCGGTTAAGTGCACACGTTTCGCTGCGGTGGCCCAGGGTTCGCTGGTTTGGATCCCGGGCGCGCACCAGCGCACCGCTTGTCAAGCCACGCTGTGGAGGTGTCCCATATAAAGTAGAGGAAGATGGGCATGGACGTTAGCCCAGGGCCAGTCTTCCTTGGCAAAAAAAGAGGAGGATTGGCAGATGTTAGCACAGGGCTGATCTTCCTCACAAAAAAAAAAAAAATATTTTTCCAGCCTTATTGAGATATAGAGACATACAACATGATTTAAGTTTAAAGTGTACAATGGGATGATCTGATACACTTATATATTGCTAAATGATGACTACAGTAGTGTTAGTTAACACCTCTGTCACCTCACATAATTCTATTTCTTTTTTGTGCTGAGAACATTTAAGATCTATTCTATGAGCAACTTTCAAGTATATAATACAATGTTTTTTGCTATAATCACCATGTTGTACTGAATTTTCTTAATTTTGTAAAATGAATATGTATTGTCTTTGTATTGAGTAAAAAGTAGTAGACTTTATTATCATTTTGTGACCTGTTGGTGAACATTGCTTCATCAGAATATCTGATAACTTCACTACAATAATAGTTTGAACATTTTTTAATTAATATCGTTTTTTATTGAAGTGTAATTGACATACAACATTTTATTAGTTTCAGGTGTACATCATAGTGATTCAATGTTTATATACATTATGACATAATCACCACCATGTCTAGTTACCATCTATCACCATCAAAGCTACTACAATACTATTGGCTATTCCCTATGCTGTACATTACACCCCATGACTTATTTATTTTATAACCACCAGTTTCCTATATCTATGAATCTGTTTCTGTTTTGTTTGTTTGTTTGTTTTGTTTTTTAGATTCCACATATAAATGAAATCACACAGTATTTGTCTTTCTCTGTCTGACTTATTTCATTTAGCATAATATTCTCCAGGTCCATCCATGTTATTGCAAATGGCAAGATTTCATTCTTTTTTATGGCTGAGTAATACTCCATTTTGTGTATGTGTGTGTGTGTGTGTTGCTTTCATATGTTGGCTATTGTAAATGATGCTGCAGTGAACATAGGGGGGCATAAATCTCTTTGAATTATTGCTTTCATTTTCTTTGGATAAATACCCAGAAGTAGAATTGCTGGATCATATGGTAGTTCTATTTTTAATTTTTTGAGGAACATCCATACTGTTTTCCATAGCGGCTGCCCCAATTTACATTCCCACCAACAGTGTACAAGGGTTCCCTTTTCTCTACATCCTCACCAACACTTGTTGTTCCTTATCTTTTTGTGAATAGCCATTCTCACAGGTGTGAGGTGATAGCTCTCTGTGGTTTTGATTTGCATTTTCCTGATGATTAGTGATGTTGAGCATCTTTTCATGTGCCTGTGGCCATCTGTATGTCTTCTTTGGAAAAATATCTATTCAAGTCCTCTGCCAATTTTTTAATTGGGTCATTTGTTTTTTTGATATTAAGTTAATATCCAAAATTTTGGATATTAACCCCTTATCAGAGGTGTGATTTGAAAATATCTTCTCCATTCATTAGATTGACATTTTGTTTTATTGATAGTTTTTTTGTTTTCTATGCAAAAGCTTTTTAGTTTGGTGTAATCCCATTAGTTTACTTTTGCTTTTGTTGCCCTTGCCTGAGGAGACTGGTCCAAAAAAATATTGCTAAGGCCAATGTCAAAGAGCTGACTGCTTATATTTTCTTCTAGAAGTTTTGTAGTTTCAGGTCTCATATTCAAGTCTTTAATCCATTTTGAATTTGTTTTTGTATATGGTGTAAGAGAGTGGTCCAGTTTCATTCTTTTGCATGTATTTGTCTAGTTTTTCCAGCACCATTTATTGAAGAGACTGTCTTTTCCCCATAGTATATTCTTTCCTCCTTTGTCAAAGATTAATTGATCATATATGCGTGGGTTTATTTCTGGGCTCTCTCTTCTATTGCATTGATCTATGTGTCTGTTTTTGTGCGAGTCAAACCATACTGTTTTTATTACTATATCTTTGTAGTATAGTTTGAAATCAGGGAGCATGATACCTCCCAGCTTTGTTCTTCTTTCTCAAGATTGCTTGGGATATTCGGGGTCTTTTGTGGTTCCATACAAATTTTAGGATTCTTTGTTGTATTTCTGCGAAAAATGCCATTGGTATTTTGATGGAGATTATGTTGAATCTGTAGATTGCTTTGGGTAGCACGGACATTTTAACAATATTCTTCCAATCCATGAGCATGGTGTATCTTTCTATTTATTTGTGTAGTCTTCAATTTCTTTCATCAATGTCTTATAGTTTCAGAGTATAGGTCTTCCACATCCTTGGTTAAATTTATTCCTAGGTATGTTATTCTGTTTGATGTAATTGTAAATGGGATTGTTTTCTTAATTTCTCTTTCTGGTGGCTTGTTATTAGTGTATAGAAATACAACTGATTTCTGTATATTAATTTTGTATCCTTCAACTTTACTGAATTTATTTATTAGTTCTAATAGTTTTTTGGTAGAGTCTTTAGTGTTTTCTGTGTATAGTATCCTGTCATCTGCAAATCGGGACAGTTTTATTTCTTTCCAATTTGGATAGATTTTATTTCTTTTTCTTGCCTAATTGCTGTGTTAGAACTTCTAATACTATGTTAGAACTTCTAATACCCACTACTATGAGAGTGGGTTACTTATCTTTTTCCTGATCTTAGAGGAATAGCTTTCAACTTTTCACATATGAGTTTGATATTAGCTGTGGGTTTGTCATATATGGCCTTTATTATGTTGAGGTATGTTCCTTCTATACTCACTTTGTTGGGAGTTTTTATCATAAATGGCTGTTGAGTTTTGTAAAATGCTTTTTCTACATCTATTGAGATGATCATGTGATTTTTATCATTCATTGATTTTTATCATGTTGATTGATCTGCAGCTGTTGAAGCATCCTTTCATCCCTGGAATAAATCCCACTTGATTGTGTTGTAAGATCCTTTTAGTATATTATTGAATTTGGTTTGCTAATATTTTATTGAGGATTTTTGCATCTATGTTCATCAGGGATATTAGCTTGTAATTTTCTTTTTTTATGGCTTCTTTGTTTGGTTTTGGTATCAGGATAATGCTGGCTTCATAAAATGTACTTGGAAGCATTCCTTCCTCTTCAATATTTTGGAATAATTTGAGAATGATGGGTATTAACTTTTCTTTAAATGTTTGGTAGAAATCACCTGTAAAGCCATTTGGTCGTGGACTATTGTTTTTGGGGAGCTTTTAAATTATTGATTCAACTTCGTTACGTGTAACTGGTCTATTCAGACTTTCTATTTCTTCATCATTCAGTCTTCAAAGGTTGTGTTTCTAGGAATTTATCCATTTCTTCTAGGTTTTCTAATTTGTTGGCATATAATTGTTTGTGGTAGTTTCTTATGATTCTTTGTATTTCTGTGGTGTCAGTTGTAACTTCTCCTCTTTTATTTCTGATTTTGTATATTTGGACCTCCTCTCTTTTTTTTCTGGATGAATCTGGCTAAAGGTTTATCAATTTTGTTTATCTTTTCAGACAACTAACTTTTAGTTTTATTGATCTTTTTCAGTTTTTTTTTAGTCTCTGTTTCATTTATTTCCACTCTGATCTTTATTATTTCCTTCCTTCTACTAACTTTAGGCTTTGTTCTTATTTTTCTAGTTCCTTTAGGTGTAAAGTTAGATTGTTTATTTGAGATTTTTTCTTGTGTCTTGAGGTAGGCCTATATTGCTATGAACTTCTGTTTTAGAACTGCTTTTGCTGCATCCCATAGATTTTGGAATGTTGTGTTTCCATTTTCATTTGTCTCCAGGTAGTTTTTGAATTCCTTTTTGATTTCTTTGTTGACTCATTGGTTATTTATAAGTGTGTTGTTTATTCTCCACATGTTTGTGTTTTTTTCCAATTTTCTTCTTGTGATCGATTAATGTTTTCAACCTTTGAATAAAAGTTTCATGAAAACCTTTGACTAATGGTTTTGAAAATATGAAGGATATGTTGTTTTTTTCCTTTTTCTTATTTAGGTATTTTGAAATTGATATATTGAGGGTAGTTAGCTACACATATGTCCCACAACAATTATCAAAAAATCAGCCAATTAAGCTTGCCATACTGACCTGATGATGTTTTTATTGAGAGAAGAATAGTACCCAAGATAATTCCCATATAAGGCAATGAAGTCAGCATTAAAGGGTTTTGAATTACAGCTGATGAGTGTGCAAAGCTGAAAGGAACATTAATTTTTTTTTTTTTTTTGCTGAGGAAGATTAGGCCTGAGCTAACAACTGTTGCCAATCTTCCTCTTTTTGCTGGAGGAAGATTGTCGCTGAGCTACACCTGTGCCAATCTTTCTCTGTTTTGTATGTGGGATGCCACCACAGCATGGCTTGATAAGTGGTGTGTAGGTCCACACCTGGAATCTGAACCTATGATCCCGAGGCCACCAAAGTGCAGTTGTGAACTTAACTGCTATGCCACTGGGTGGGCCTCACATTAATTTTTTTAAAGTTCTAAACAGTGTTTAAATTTTTAAGATAAGACCTGCATTAACAGAGATTCATATGTTTTGTCTTTTTTTTTTTTTTACACACATGAACATATAAAAGAAGAATAGAAAAGACAGTGACCACACAGATTGATTTTTTTATACTTTGGCAGGATTTGAAGAAATACTATTGAAATAAAAAATGCACTCTTGAAAATATTTTTTCTCAGTCATACTGAACCATGAACTATTGTTTATATTTCATACTTATTATGACTATATATATTATGACTAAAATAACAATATAGCACATTTTATTCTGGCCATTATATGTACATTAAATATAATTACTAAATTCAAAGTATGCAAACATTTTATTAGTCATTGAAAATGATCACATTATTTGTAATTTATTTGTAGTATTTGAAGTGCAAATTAGACAGGTGCATACTTTCATTTTAGGCTACTTCTTTTATCCATGTCTGAATTAATTCAACTAAATTTCCTTGTAAATATCTTTAGCCTGAAGGATGATATATGGGAAAGTTATTGTGGAAAAAAAAAACTTTTGGAAGGTACTTGAAACATTCAATCTTATCTACTTAGTGTTTTCTTTGGGGTGCTTAGGTCACTAATGTTATTTTCGCTAGGAATAAGCCAATCTATTTAGTTTGTTTAGTTGCTCTTCTTTTTGCTAATCTTGTCTTATTTTCAAAAGCTCTCATTAATTATTTTTCCTTTTTTTTTCTATAATAGGTCAAGAAATATATGGCCTATAAAATCATTCCCATTGGGAAAGGATTGCAGAAAAGTCATCCTCCTTTGAAGATAAGTTCGATTAAAGGGTAAATTCTAGCCTCTGGACATCACATAGGTGATCGCTGCACAATGACATTGTCGTTCACGTCAAAATTAATGATTGTTACCCAGTTTGTTTTTAAGGCAAACGCTGTCATTGAGGATTAAAAAATAAGTTTTCTTGAATTATACAAATACAAAAAAGTTTATTTTTTAATTCATCTATAACATTTTATATGTACTTTTAAATAATTGTTTAAAATAGTTTGAAGTAGGATTTCTGAATTAATCATTGTTTTAAATAGTTTGGATTAAAAGTTCTGAATACTGCATCTCCTATGAAAAGAGCAAGTAGAAGGCAGAAGATTTATATTAGAGTGCTTTACATCCTAATCATCTGGAATGGGATAGAATAAACTGTTTCAAATATCCTTCCACTTGTAATGATAGGATGTCTTTAGATAAATTTACAGAATTTACTTTATTTTGCTAATTGATTGGTATATTCATCATTCACAGATATATTAGTGAAGGCTGGATTCTAAATGACTTTCCTATGATAAGCTTTCCAATTAATTCTTCTCACACAGTTTTCCTGCTGACATTTGAACTTCTTTCATTATATAAAACACATCTGGAATGAGACATTGCCGAATAATAATCATGGATGCTAACGTGTTAAAGATTGGACCCCTGACATAGTCAAATGTGTTCTGGTTTAAAACAATGACCTCAACTAATGCTGCTTTAAGTGAACCACATTTAGAAAAAATATGTAGGCATGTCTGTTGAGCTCGCCTATCTTGTGCTAGAATTGGTCAAAAAGAGAGAAATCAAATAGCAAACTGTGTCTCCTTTGTGTAATAGAGTTGACTATATTAAGTCATATTTTTCCTCCCACCTGCAAATATTTTTTCCTTTTTCTTGTCTGATATGAAAAATATTGCAATAAGTAAATATTAAAAAAGGATTATCTAAAACATATGTTAAATCATGTATTACTTAACATTTACATTTGTATCATAGGGTTACTGAATTTCTTCTGTGGAGTATTTCATAAAAGAGAAGATGCTGATAAGATCTTGTTTAAATGGCTTGCTAATACAAGAAGCAGATCATTTAAAATGGAACTTACATCTTTACAGGATGTTAGAAATGAAGACATTACCTCAAAATGTAGGTAATTATTGCCTCCTCTTTTATCAGTGCTATTTTCTGAGATATTATCATAAGAGAGCACTTTAGTATTAAGCAGGGCCTTCGAGTGGCTATAAATCAGTCCAACTGAGTCATCATTGTCTAAGGCATCTGAACTACTGCAATGTTGTGGATCCTACCGAGAGTGTGAAATCACTTGACCCTTGGCATTAACCTTTGCTGAATGAATAGACACTGCTTTCCACATCGAGGAACAAAGCAGAAGACTATTGATTAAACACCACATTCACTAGATATTAAATACTGGCTGAACTCACTTCTTCCTTCGAGTTCCAGAGGGAGAAGCCCAGAGAGTTGCTGAGTCTCAAGAGAATGGATGTTTGTAATTCAGAGCAATGTTTTTCCTGCAAAGTACTTTTTTTCTCCTTTGATCGATACCTAGCAGCCATGATCAGCCATGAGTGTGTATTGTCAATTCTGACCTGTGTATTTTATCGCTGAAGGTGAGAGGTCACAGTGCTGTGACTAATATTTCAGTTCTAAGCATGAATTGTTTCCTGACTTCAATATCTGTTTGAAAAAGCAATTTGTTTTACTTTATTTCTTGTTTATGGATCATTGTTTTGGCAATTGATTTGTCTGCATTAATAAAATATATGATTTTTAAAAAAATTCTTTGGTTTAATCACTGTTTTTGCAGATGTTGAATTTTCTAGATCTTGACATTATTAGAAGAAATCATAATAAAAGGACATTTTAGGATTTATGAGTTATATTATTTGGGAAAGACAAATATTGTAGTTAAATTTCTCAAATTAGAAGAAAGCAAAAGCTTTGGAAGAGAATCTAGCAATGAATATGAACATAAAGAGAACAATAAAACATATTTTACAAGAAGTCTTAAGCCACTTAACTTCTGATCCATTGCATGTACCTGCACTATTGACAACAGTTTGACAGCTTCTTTGTAGACTTACTGTATCCAGAAGGAAAACGTGTATTATTGACAGATAAATCAATTCAATTCATGGAACTAGAATTAAATTTAAAATTTTAGCCACAAATGAGAAAATTGTTTTTGTTTTAAATTTAAATAGTTTCATGTGTGCTTATACAACTGGAACTACTTTATTGTAGGAAGCAACGTAAATAGCTACATCTTTCTTCCCTCTCCAAGGTTTCGTATTATTTTGGAACAAATAATTTCATATTATTTGGACTGGATATTGTACCAGTAAAACTCTTTATAAATAATTGTTTTCATCACTAAGGGTTTTGACTGGCTTGTGTTCAACACCAAGAATTCTAGATCAGCTAGTTGTGAATCTGTCATGGTTGACCAAAGATCATTCCTTGCCTAAATAATAGAAAATATTTTCTCTAAGGACATAATGGTGTAATTTAATACACACAGTCTCACACAGTTTGCACAATGTTAGAAGAGGAATATTAGAAGGCTGAGGGAAGTTGATAAAATGAATCACGCTGCTAAACTTAATGGTCAATCCTTTTGATTTGATGCTTTCTACAGGATGGATAGCCCCTGAAATCTTTCTTTGAAAGCTACTGAAGCTTGGGAAAAATATGAAAAACATTCTATTTAAACACTATTTTGGTTGTGTATTATATATTCCTTTTTCTTTATTACTAAGAACATTTGTATAGAAGTCATTTTTATTTCACTATTATCTCGAGCACAGGAATGTTATATGTACGTAAGAACCTTGGGATTTACTATGGCACTTGAGGTCGCCTGTGTATAATTTTTTTGTCTGATATAATACTGTACCAACATTTTTGTGCATGCCAAATAGGATAAAGATATTTGTTTACAAATACTAATATTTTAAATGTTACATTTAATAAAAGCATTTAACTAGAATTTGTTGCTTTAAGATACCAAGTGTGTGTTTTTTATTTTGCTGTGCATGCTGGTGAACAAGTATTTTTGTGATATTTTAGACATAATCAGACTGGATAGAGAAATGGCTGTGTCAAGGTCACGTAGCAAATTTGTGACATAGCTGTGATTAGAATCCATGCAGCACATACCACAGACACTTTCATAATCTCTTTGGTGTCTGTATGTTACTTCCAGCGGCAAATTATTTTAAAATGAGGTTGGTAAGATATAAAACAATGATAAATAATTACAATTGATTGTAACAGAAATATTGGAATTCCATATTCAGAATTGGAAGAAGAAGGCTGAGGAAAAGAGAAAGAGAGGAAGAGGGAAGGAGAAGAGGAAGAGAAAGAAGAAAAAGAGGAAAACGCTCTTGGCTCAGCCTTACAGATTTCAAAAGAAAAGACCAGATGAGAACCTTACTTGAGACATATGCAAAAATAGTGTTTATGCTAACAAGGGTGAGAAGTTTGTAACTTTTTTAATGCTCAAAAAATAAGTAGGTTCTCCTTCAAATTCCTGCTAGATTAAATCCCCCATCCCTAATTTTAGAGATAATCCAGAGATAGGTTAGAACACATCTACGTAGAGTGAAGAATGAATCTTTCTACCCTTTAGAGGAGAGGTCCAGGATGGTTACTCGTGAAGCTATAATGTTTCTATATTAAAAACAAAAGTCCCTGTGGGGGGTTCTTGAAAAACTGAGATAGTAAAAGCTCCAAAATTATTCTGCTGGAGGTAGATTATTCAAAATTGATCTTTTCTGAGAAATGCTCTGACGTGGTTCCCATTTATCTGGTAAGTCATCAGAGATTTCTTTTTAAAAGTTCTCTGTAACAGTTCATATCCAAAAAGGACAGCTCTCAAGGTTTCCATAGCTTGAATATAACAGTCCCCAGCCTGGTTGGAATCTTTTTAGTGAGAGTCTTTTGTTTCTTTGAATTAGCAGAAGACTAAAATTGACTACACATTGTTAAATCTTTGCTTGTGATCCAGTAAAAGCCCATATAGTTTATCTGATACAGTAGAGTTTATCTTTTTACATTTGTCATTCCTCATAAAAAATATCGACCAGAATTTTTGTGACTTTGACCAGCAGAAAACCTTAGCTGACATACTCAAGGCTGAAATGCAGTCAGCGGAAATGGAAACACTTCAACCCTGGCCTTGGGGCAAGAATGGCTTCCCTTTAGACAATCTGGTCAGATTCTTTATGGACCCAAAGGGAGGTACATGTGCTGGGCATTGCATTTATGTTTCTCCTGACCTACCTGCTCCTTAGAGCTACATCCTAAGATAGCTGCTTGTGTAAAACCTTTCAGAACTATGCATCATTGATCTAGCTGTAATCACTGATCTGTTGGCTTTTCACTAAACTTTACTTAAGTGAAAACTAACCCTCTCCTTCCTGTTTGGGGTTATGATTGACTGTATGTCTTTTGAATGGTGTGAAGATGCTGGCTGTGAGACTGGAACACTGCTTTTAAATGTCTTTAAAAGAAGGAAAGAAAAATGTGTCCCCTCAACCAGTGTAGAGCAAGATAAAAGAAAATAATGACGGTACACACTGCGTTGTCAATGTTGACCTTTAGAGAATCTTTTTAGAACATCTCAACACTCGAAAAGACTTTTCTCTTTTTTCCCACGAATTTATTTATTTCATATTTATTGTTTAAAACAAGAATTTCACGAGGGTAAATTTTAATTCATTGATGCAATTTTTCAATTATGCTACACACATATTAGTTGAGAATTCCTCAAATATTTTAATTTCCTGGATAAGAATCAGATGCCGCTTCATGCCCGAGATATAGATCCAGGATAGGTGAAGAAAGGAATAGGAAACAAGGGGCCAGAGGACATGGAAAACTGGTCAGAGAAAAGAATAACACCAGGAAGTTATGGGCATGAGGTCCAGCATAGAATGTTACCAGTTCTTCTTTCCATCTGACCCCTTCCCAAATCACTTCAAATCTGTGGACTTGCTGTATGAAGCTAAGCTTCATACACAATGCATAAGTAACAAGGTATAAAAACGCATAATAAAAACTGTGTTAAATATCTTTTATGTGGGCAGAGTTGATTTTGGATGCTAAGCCTTCACTATAGACATTTATAATTTCATGACATGAGGGTAGTCTAAGTACTTAGTAATATTTATGGTCCTCAGTCATTTCTCCCAATACACTCTATGTAATTTTTCTCCAGTTAATAGCTTATTCTTTTATAAAGAATGGTAATGGGAGTGGGTAATTATCATCTAGTTGCTTAGGGCTGTACTTTTGTGTATGCAAGAGCAGACCTCTTGCCCCACCTTTCAAAATGGCATTCCTAAACATCACAGTGCACCCAGAGCTGCCGAATGGGGGCATGTGTGCTGACCCGGATTATTAATGCATCCATCTAGCCAGCAACACTATGAAATACTTTCCATTTTTCGCATTGCACGTCTTTTATGTGAAAACACACACACACACACACACACACACACACACACACACACTAGCAGCTTTAATCAACAGTGTAGCTCTGGTTAAGAATTAATATTTACAATTATGATTTCCTTTCACATGTTATCCTAGCTCTAAAATTAGTAATAATAAAATAGTGTGGTTGAATAAGCAATATTTTTTAAAATCTTGGTTTCTTTCACATTTTTCTCTAGATTCTAGTTCCGTTTTGTTTTCAATTTTACTATAAAAGTTGTAAAAAAATACTGTCTGATTGGGTATAAAAATGGTCTAATTGGGTGTAAATAAAGGCAAATGAGTCTCTTCACCATTATCCCCAGGTAAGTTAATAAATAGGTAAAAGATCGTGAGGGAATTAAAACAACAGATCTAATACAGTGACTCAGAGAAATTTTTTCCTAACAGTAGATTAGTCTGTTATGCAATAATCAACTGTGGCTCTTGTTAAGGGAAAAAATTTTATCCTGTAATGCGAGGAATGATATCTGATACCCAGAGAAGATGAAGAGAGCTTTGAGAACACATCATTTTAAGGCCTTTTCTGGAAAAAGAACCTGGTGATTGACTGCAGCAAAGAACTGATATTCTTCCATTCCTCCAGTGTTCAAGTTACATTTAATGTTGTTTGATTCCATTTATTTTCTGTTTTGGTAAAAATGTTTTTTATTATTTTTAGAAAGGTCATAGTTCTCAAATCAGGTTACCAAATATTATTAAATTAGGTAATAACAATACCTATTTAGAATTAATGTGAAGTAATGTCCTTTCTAACTTATAGTATCTATTCTAGAAGATACTTCTGGGATATATTATTGTCCTGAGCATAAGTGATAAGGAGTATGAAACAGTTCCTGGCAGAGAAGTTGCCACAAAATATTCAATGAAAAGAAATACCTGGTACTTATCAGCATGTTATAAGGAACTTTAAGTAGAAAAAAAGGCTTGGGATTTTGTGTGAGAGACAGCCTTCCAGATGTGTTTGGGCAGTCCACATGTTGAAGGAACTTTTAACCTCGCTCTCAAATGACATTCTCATCCTGTTTGAGCAGCTATTTAATCCGCTGAAGGGGACTCTATAGCAGATGTACCATCCACATCTTAGCTCATATCACACTTGATTGTAATTGCTTTCCATCTCACCTACTAGGCTGCGACTCCATGAGAGGAAAGAGGAGTAGGTCCGTCAGTATATTTGAATCCCATTCTCAGAAATTGGATGTGTTTGTATATACCTTCAGCATCTTTGAAGGGGCCCTGGAACTTCAAACATACTGGGAAAAGGAAGTCCTAGAACATATGACCTATTTTACATGTGCAGGCATGTCTTTGAGACTTTCTTTTCTTTGTAAAATACCCTCACCGTTCTCAGCTAGTTTTATCAAGAATCTCCAAGTCATTATGAATAAAAGTCTTAGCCAAAGTAAAATCTTTTTTTAAGACACTCACTGAAGGGCATAATAGCTTACTACCAACAAAAAATAAAACGTAAGTTAAAAACGTTATGTGGCTCTAATGAAATTTATTAGCATAAATTGCTAACATAGTTTTTAAATGTTATATTCCTTAAGGCATTAACAATATTTGTCCAGGACGAGTTGATTGTTCATAGTACTAAGGAATCCTTTGTGAATTATTGTTGATGCTAAACACCAGTTTTGACAGTGATCATAGGTTGGCCCTGGGGTCTGGTCTGCTTGCTTGCAAATTAACCGGTGTTCTTGGTGTGCTGGATGAGAATGTGACGTTGACTTCGGAATTGTGATCAATAGTCTTTTATCTCAGAATCCTTTGTCTTCCTTTTCGCAAGTGATAGCTGGCACAAAGCACACTTTCCATCTGCAAGAAGGAATATAAAGGATTTAGAGCTAGAGAGAAGTAAATCACTAATTGGCCAATTTTGCTATGTAAGTAAAGGCTGAAAAAAAAAAACCTATTGTAAAGGTTTAATGCCTGGAGGATAGAGTAGACTGGGCTGTGTATTTTAAAGCTTTAAAAACAAAACAAAAAAAACCAATAAAACTTCTCTTTAATGAGCCCAGTCTTAACGTGACCAAATGGTATGTCATAATTGCCCCCTAGGGTTCCATCTACAAAAATGGATTATCTAGCTGGAGATTAAATCTTTTAGGATGAAATTATAATATCAGACACTTTAGACACCTTTCAAAAAGCAGAGTGAATAAATATGAATAAGAAATTTGGTGTAGAACACTAGATTGCACGTGAAAGATCAGATAACTTACAGGGTGTCTCTATAGGGGTTTACGTCCAAGAAAATGAACTTTTACTAGTACTCCATCCTAGTATTTGTACTTTGACTGACTTTATGAGTCCATATATATATTTTATTGCTATCCACATTTTTTGTCTGTTTTCTATGCAATTTATAATTTATTGAACTCTGTTTTCATCTATAGCTTTTTGTCTTTAGAACAAACTTTTTTCTTCCCTTTGAAACGTACCACTGGCTCTTAATGGAACATCTAGATTCATTACAGATATCTTAAATCAAGTTTTCATAAATAATTCCATTGATGTAATGAAGTTTACCAATATGGAAGTCTTTTTGACTAGAACTCTGGGACTTCCTAATTAACCTATGTCTTCACTGCAGCAAAGGGTATGCATTAATATGAGGATTTGTGGTTTAGGTGCAGATTGGTCAAATAGAGCTACAGTTTGTTAAGGAAATAATGTATACAGACACTATGCCAAACACTTGATGGATATTATATCATTAGTCTTTACAATAACCTCGAGAGGAAAGTGTTATACCTAAACTCTTCACTCCATTTGCAGAGGAATAAACTGAGGCTCTTGATGATCTAGTGGTTATGATTCAACGCTCTCACTGCTGGAGCCTGGGGTTCGTTTCCCAGCCAGGGAACCACACCACCTGTCTGTTGGTTGTCATACTGTGGTGGCTGTGTGTTGCTGTGATGCTGAAAGCTATCCACCAGTATTTCAAATACCAGTAGGGTCACCCATGGTGGACAGGTTTCAGTGGAGCTTCCAGACTAAGACAGACTAGGAAGAAGGACCCGGCCAGCCACTTCTGAAAAAATGGCCCTGAAAACCCTACAAATAGCAGCGGAGATTGTCTGATACAGCACTGGAAGGTGAGACATAAAGTGAGTGGATGGCATAGAAAGCCTGGGCAGGATTCAGCTCAGCTGTACATGGAGTCGCTAGGAGTTGGAATCGACTCCACAGCACTGACAACAAAAAAAAACTGATGCTCTAGCTCAAAGATGATAAGTAACTACCAAGAACACAAAGCTAATAAATGACAGACCCAGGATCTAAGTCCACTCTTAGTCATATTATACTGCCTTCCCCTCACTTTTTATGATCAAGATGAATGTTTGTATCATAAAAGAGTTTATGTGTATCTTTTCTAATTCTGTATATAGTAGTAAAGACATTGCTAGGAAAGAGAAGGTTGAAGAGTTTTTCCATTTCTCAGTTTGGAATATGTTTGCTTACTTAGGCTTTTGGTCACAATCATAGTTTATCTTCTTTTCTTATTTTATTAAAAAACTCTTTTCTGCATCACTCTCAGCTTTGAGTCTGTATCTTATTATAAAGACTGGTTAAATGAATAATCATTAGCAACTTTTTGATAATGTACTTCTATATATTTGGATAAAATTCATTGCAGAATACTAATGTATTAATTTGAAATTTATTATTTCAATTTTCTTTCAAAAAGACCTAAAAAATGAATTATCATTATGAAAGGTGCACCAGTGAACTAATTTGGTTTGAGTAATGATATTATGTGTTTTCAAGGTAAAGATAGGAAAAGCAATGGATCTACAGTGAGCACCAGAACTTTTATACCTGAGATACTTGCCCAGACCTTGTTTATTTTCTTGTCTATCATCATTTGCCCTTTAGATAAATTTTCAAGGTATTGTTTTTTTTTTAACTAAAAAATATCCTTGTATTATTTTTTCTAATTTTACCACTGAAATGAACAAGCACCATATCACAAAGATGATCTATTATTTCACCCACAAGAGAAAAATGTTACTAATTTTAATTAACTAATTCATTCAATAACTTAGCAGTTACTACTATGTGTTAGGCACTGATCTGGCACTGGGAATATAATAGCAAACCAAATAGACAAAAAGTCCTGTTCTCAAGAAACTTATATGACAATAAACAAGATTGATAAATAAAATACATAGTATGATGTACAGTAATGAGTGCTAGGAAATTAATGAAGAGGACAAGTGGCAGAGGGACTATTGGGGATGGTCAGTTTTAGAGACGGTGGCCGAGGAGGGCCTAAAGGAGATGGTGTCATCTGAGTAAAGATTGGAAAGAGATGAGGTAGCAAATCACACAATCTTCTTTTTAAAATTATTTGTCCTATAAAATGTATTTAATAAGTTAATATAGGTGGTTTATTGTTTACTTGACAGTAGGTAACTATTATATTGACATCAGTGTTAAAGCAGCTTGCTATCAGCCCAACTTTAATAATTTTTAGATTATGCTCTTTGTCTGTGTTCTTTAGGCTCCCTTGTCCTTTTACTCATGCCCGGAAAATTTAGAGGCAATTAGTTAAGTTTTTCGAGAAAAGTAGTATCCTTGTCGTTCAACTTGTTGGCTGCAGAATATTGGGATATAAGACAGAATACGGACCACAGTTTCATTTTCCTATTGAAGAAATGCACAATGCCAAAAGACTAGAGAACTCTCCTTTTCTCCAAAGGAGACAGTCCCTAAGTCTCATCTCCTTATTTCATCCAACTTAAAGCCTAGAATTTCTAGATGATGAACAATTCTCTTCATTGGCCAAGATGTGATTTCCCATGACTGAGCTACCTAAAACCAAAACTTATCTGCCCCCTACATGCCCAATACACAATGGTGGAGAAAAATCAGATCTGCAATTTGATTGAAAATACTTTATTTAAAACGTGGTGCTATGTATGTGCATGTCAGTTAAAATATATATCCTATGAATAATTGGTTAACATTTGAAGCACTTTAGTTGGCATTGCATCCACTAGTGCATGTGCAATGCCACATGCACATCCACTAGTATGTGCATGTCAGTTAAAATATATATCCTATGAATAATTGGTTAACATTTGAAGCACTTTAGTTGGCATTGCATCCACTAGAACTCAGCCCACTGCAGCTACGATAAGCCCTTCAATTATCTTTATCTCACCACCAACAAAGGATTTATTAATTAAGATAATCGACTTTAGAAATGATTACTCGTTTGTGAAATAAGTGATGTTTAAGATATGCGAACTGTCTAGGAACGCTATACACTCACCTCCATCCTTGCATGAACAGGGTCTAAGAATCTAATGACTTCACTAGTCTTTCCTTTCTCTTTGTTTCCCATTCTCTTTGGAATGGCACTATAGGCCTGGGGTTTTGTATAGGTCTGTGTTTAGACACAGGTGGAGTGGCCCGTTGACTTAATCCAACTCTAAGTACAGCTGAGTCCTGCTGCTAGAATATTTGTTCATTTGTTTCAGATGATCCTTCCATGCATGGTGTGGTCAGAGCATCTAAAAGAAACTTCCTTGCATTTATAGAAAGTGTTTTGTAGTAACGCATGCAATAAAACTCACATGTGGCAGAATTTGGTCTCAGTCTTGCAAGGTCATGGGAGGTGAACATTTAGCTTTCACTTACCCAATTATTGGAGGCCAAAGATACTTGTGAAAAAGAATCTAATAATTGTGAATGACCATATTGGTTTGGGTCAGTTCACAATTACCACAATGAAAAAGTCCCATTTGAAAAGAGGAGAAGGGAAACACATGGCAGTCACTGGTTTATAGCAATGACAATAAACGAGTGACTGCCGTATGTGATCCTTCCAGCACTCTGGAAGGAGCAGTGGAGCTTCCTTCCTAGCAGCTCCTGGTCCTGCTTTCTCTCTGCGAGGAGCTTCATGCCCACTGTCATGATGGCCACACCTGAGCTGGGCTCTGGAGAGTGTTTCCCCTTGGTAGTTGTGCGCCTTCCCTCCCACATCTTATGGTGCAGACCTGGAGGCCTGGGCTTTCCTTTGCAGAATGCACAGTTACAAGCAGTTCTCAGCCAGCTTGTTTGTTTAATAGCTCAGTTCCCTACAAACCTTAATAGGAATTCAGGCTGTTTCTACCTGTGAGGAAAAACAGCTAAAGATCTTGCCCAGATGTAGCTTTATTTTATTTATTTATTTATCTACGTAATTATGTTTTATTTGTGTGAGTTTTTCAAAATATCTGTTTAGATTTATTTATTTATTTTTATTGAGGTAACACTTGTTTATAATATTATATAAATTTCAGGAGTACATCATTATATGTTGATTTCTGTGTAGATTACAGCATGTTCATCACCCAAAGATTAATTACCATCCATCACCATACACATGTGCCTAGTCACTCCATTCTCCGTCCTCCCTCCCCCCTTCCCCTCTGGTAACCACCAATCCAATCCAAGATGTAGCTTTAAACCTGATAATTTTGACTTTCGGGGACTGGCCTCTATATTCTGACCTTCTTTTCTCCTTTTAAGATCCACAACCTTGAAGCCGATTGGAACAAGAGGATGCTGTGACAAGACTCTTCCTAATCTTTGCTGAGCTGGGCTTTCTCTTATTGTTCAGCAGAGAACTCTTAAGGGAATGTGCTGCTTGACAAAGTTTAGGACGTAATTTTGTCTATTTCTAAGCCTACCATTTTTTTATTTTAGATAAGTTTTAGATTTATTGAGAATTTATGAAGAGAGTACAGAGAATTCCCGTATACCTGGTACCCAGGTTTCTCTATTATTAACTTCTTACCTTAATCTGGTACATTTGTTAACAATTAATGAGCCAATGTTGATACATTATTATTAACTAAAGTGCATACTTTATTCAGACTTCCTTTTTCTTTTCCAGGATCTCATCCAGGACACTACCTTATACTTAGTCCTCATGTCTCCTTAGACTCCTCTTGGCTATGACAGTTTCACAGACTTCCCTAGTTTTTGATGATCTTGACAACTTTGAGGAGTGTTGGTTAGGTATTTTGTAGAATGTCACCCAACTGATAATTTTCTGATGTTTTTCTCATGCCTAGACTTGTGTTACGCATTTTTGGGAGGCAAATCACAGAGGTAAAGTGCTGTTTTCATCACATCACATCATAAAGAGTACTAGCAACAGGAGTTATTATTGTGGAAATTAACCCCAGTCACCTGGCTGAGATGTTTGTTAGATTTCTCCACTGTAAAATTACTATTTTTCCTCTTTTGTTACCGTACTTTTTAGGAGAAAGTTACCACGCACAGCTCACACTTAAGGAGTAGGGAGTTATGCTCCACCTTATGCAAGGTGAAGTATCTACATAAATTATTTGGAATTCTTATGCATTGGAGACTTGTCTATTCTCCCCTGTTTATTTATTAAATCTTTATATCAGAATATTTATTTTATACTTTGTGTTGTAATTCAATACTATTTTATTTATTATGGTGCTCAAATTGTTCCGGCTTGGCCATTGGGAGCTCCAGGCTCATCTTGTATATTTCTTGCCCAGCCCTAGAAATAGCCATTTCTCCAAGGAGCCCTGGTTCCTTTTGTTGAAGGATGGTATTAGAAACTAAGACCTAGGCCCTAGTTATGCTCCTTGTTAATGAGTGTTTTTGCTTCTAGACCCTCTTAGTTGACAGAGCAAGGAAATATATGTGTATATACTAACCATATATACACATATCTATAAATATTTTTATGTGTAGCCATCTGTATATTTAGCTAAATATGAGTTCATACTGATGTGTGCAACTCTAATCTATTACTACATGGATCATTTTAGTCTCCTCTCCTTGTTTATCTGTAACCTCCCACTGCTATAGTGAAAAGCCTAGCTTCCCCCATCCACATTCCATTTACTTAATTGTTCAGTTACAGTGTACGTGTGTTGAGATATCAGAATTGTAAACACATACTACCTTAAGAAAGAATGCTACTAACTACAGTTCAGTGCTCATGTACAGTTTCTTTTACCTTTAGTCTTATAGACTCCACTCATTTCCAAAGTCAGATTGTTGTATACATTTGTAAAACTGTTGGGTCATTGTGTTTGTTTTCCATGCCATCTCCTGACCTGTTAAATGATTTTTTCAAAATTTGCTTACAGTAGGGTTTATTCTTTGTGTTGCACATTCTGAGTTTTGACAAATGGATAGTATCATGTATCCAGCATTATAGTATCACATAGAATAGTTTCACTGCACTAAAAAATCTCCTGTGCTTCACCTGTCCAACCCTTCCCTCATCAAACCCTGGCAATCACTGATCTTTTTACTGACTCTATCATTTTGCTATTCCAGAATTTCATATAATTGGAATCAGACTGGATTCTTTCACTTAGCAATATGTGTTTAAGCTCCACCATTTTTTTGTGGCTTGATAGCTCATTTCTTTTTATCACTAAATAATATTCCATTGTATTGATGTACCACAGTTGGTTTATCCATTCACCTATTGAAGCACTTCTTAATTTCTTCCACCTTTTGGCAATTATGAATAAAGCTCATTTGTGTACAGGTTTCTGTATGAACATAAGTTTTCAAATCAGTTGAATAGATACTTAGCATGATTGCTAGACTGTATGGTAAAACTATTTTTAGCTTTGTAAGAAACTGCCAAACTGTCTTTCAAGTGACTTTACCATTATATCCTCTCACTAGCAATGAGAGTGCCCGTTATTGCTCACCAGCCATTGAGATAGACAGTTTTGGACTTCAGGCATTCTAATAGGTGTGCAGTGCTATCTAATCATTTTAATTTGCAATACCTTAATGACAAATGATGTTGAGCATCTTTTCATATGTGTATTTGCTGTCTATATACCTTCATTGGTAAGGTGTGTGTCTGTTCATATCTTGTGCCCATTTTTTTTAATAGGGTTGTGTGTTTCCTTATTGTTGGGCTTTGAGATCTTTTCTTGTATTTTGAATACAAGCTTTTTATCAGATATGTGTTTTGAAAATATTCTCTCTTAGTTTATTGCTTGTCTTTTTATTCTTTTAACAGAGTCTTTTGCAGAGAAGAAGTTTTTAATTTTAATAAAATCAAACATCAACTTTTTCTTTCATGGATTATGCTTTTGTTGTGATATCTAAAAACTCATTTTGAAACCTGAGGTCACATAGATTTTCTCCTAAGTTCTAGAAGTTTCATAATTTGCATTTTAAATTTAGCTCTGTGACGATTTTGAATTAATTTTTTTGAAAGGTGTAAGATCTGTGTCTAGGTTTATTTATTTTTTTATATTTGGACATCCAATTGTCTCAGCCCCATTTGTTGAAAAGACTATTCTTTCTCCACTGAATTGCATTTGTTTCTTTGTCAAAGATCACTTGACTACATTTGTATAGGTCTATTTCTGGGTTCTGTGTTATGTTTTATTGATATATGTGTCCATTTTTTTTTGCCAATACCATAACGTCTTTTTTTTTTTTTTTAGTTTTTTGTGTATTGCAGTAACATTGGTTTATAACATTGTATAAATTTCAGGTGTACAGCATTATACTTCTATTTCTGCATAGATTACATCATGTTCACCACCCAAATACTAATTACAACCCATCACCACACACCTGTGCTGAATTATCCCTTTCGCCCTCCTCCCTCCCCCCTTCCCCTTTGGTAACCACCAATCCAATCTCTGTCTCTATGTGTTTGTTTATTGTTGTTGTTATCTACTACTTAATGAAGGAAATCATACAGTATTTGACCTTCTCCCTCTGACTTATTTCACTTTGCATAATACCCTCAATGTCCATCCATGTTGTCACAAATGGCTGGATTTCATCGTTTCTTATGGCTGAGTAGTATTCCATTGTGTATATATACCACATCTTCTTTATCCATTTGCCCCTTGATGGGCACTTACGTTGCTTCCAAGTCTTGGCTATTGTGAATAATGCTGCAACTATTATAATTATTATAGCTTTGGTAAGTTTTTAAATTGGGTAGCGCAAATCGCTCATCTTTGTGCCTCTTAAATATTGTCTTGGCTAATATAGGTCTTTTGCTTTTCCACATCAACTTTGGAGTCAGTTCGTAGATATCCACAAAATAACTTGCTGGAATTTTGCTTGAGATTGTGTTGAGCCTATAGAATCTAGTTGGAAAGAATTGACTCTTAATAATATTGTCTTTCTATCCATGAATATGGACTATCTCTCCATTTATTAAGATCTTTGATTTCTTTCATCAGCATTTTGTAGTTTTCCTCCTATAGATCTTGAAATATTTTGTTATATTTTTATCTAAATATTTATTTATTTATTTATTTGGTGCTAATGTAATAGTATTGTGTTTTTAATTTCACATTCCAGTTGTTCATTGTTGGTATATAAGGAAGCATTTGAGTTTTGTATATTGGCCTTGTATCCTACAACCTTGCTATAACCATTTATTAGTTCCAGGAGTTTTTCTGTTGATTCTTTGGGATTTTCTACATAGACAACTTTATCATCTGTGAACAAAGACAGTTTTATTTCTTCCTTTCCAATCTGTATACCTTCCTTTTTCTTTTTTTGTCTTATTGCGTTAGCTAGGATTTCCAGTACAATATTGAATAAGAGTGGTGGTAGTGGCATTCTTGCCTTGTTCCTGATCTCAGAGGGGAAGCAGCTGGTTTATCACCATTAAGTGTGATGTTAGCTGTAGGTTTATAGTAGATGTTCTTTATCAAGTTGAGGAAGTTTTCTTCTATTCCTAATTTGGTGAGGGTTTTTATGATATTTAGCTTTTTTTACCCCTCTTAGGTGAGACAAGAAGTCTAGAGGGGGCTGGAATGAGAGAAATGCCCTTCCCTCCAGCTGTGATAAGGCTCAGGTAAAATATTTTCCATTGGAAAGGAGGTCTTTGTTATGCAGAATGCTTTGGGAATATTTCACAATAATTGACTCATTTTCTTCCTCTGCCACAACCACGAGAGGATTTTTCATCATGAAAACCTACTGGAGCTCCTAGAGGTAAAACTCACAAAACTCTGAGATCCCCCAGGAGTTTCTCACATTCATGCCGGTCCACACTCAGGCTCCAGCAATTCATCAAAAGTACTATTTAAATGTTCCTTCCAGTTTATACTCCAGTGGCTTCTGTGACAGGTAGGCGGATCTTATGTAACTTTGTGGATTCTTCAGTCTCTCCAAATTTTGGAGTGGCAATTTTTCCTGCCAACCTAAGTTCTCTGATGGGTCCAAGAAAAGTCATTGACTAGAAGTCAAGCATGACATTTTTTTCTTTTTTTTGGTGGGGAAGATCAGCGCTGAGCTAACATCCGTGCTAATCCTCCTCTTCTTTGCTGAGGAAGACCGGCTCTGAGCTAACATCTATTGCCAATCCT
Source organism: Diceros bicornis minor (assembly GCF_020826845.1). Taxonomy (NCBI): domain Eukaryota; kingdom Metazoa; phylum Chordata; class Mammalia; order Perissodactyla; family Rhinocerotidae; genus Diceros; species Diceros bicornis. The sequence goes on from NC_080740.1 coordinate 17,924,029, forward strand.
CCTCCTTTTTTTTCCCCCAAAGCCCCAGTAGATAGTTGTATGTCATAGTTGCACATCCTTCTAGTTGCTGTATGTGGGACACGGCCTCAGCATGGCCAGAGAAGCCGTGTGTAGATGCGCCCCCAGGATCCGAACCTGGGCCACCAGTAGCGGAGTGCAGGCACCCAACCACTAAGCCATGGGGCTGGCCCCAAGCATGACATTTTTAATGCTTCTATTAAGACTATAGGAACAACTTATGCATATCCAAAGTAAAGACCTTCAGTCTATTTAGATTTTGCCTTAGGAACTGGAGCTATATTTCAAATCTAAGAAAATGGCAAATCTCATGCTCCCTTCATAATGGGAGTTAGCACAATGTAGCTTCAAAGGTGCTAGGATGCAGGAAAACAGGCCTCAAGTTCTGTTGCTACCCTTTTTTAGCTGTTGGACCTATGACTTTTCAATTAATTTCTATGATTCAGATTTTCCTTGTTGGCAATAAGTTATGGTCAGATAAAATTTCATTACTCATTAAGTACTTTCGTGCTTGTTTGTAGGGCACTGTGTTCGATGTTAGGGAAAGAGAAGTCCTTAAAAAATGAGCCAGATATGAACTTGCCATCAGTCTTAGACTATAACAGTGGAGATGAGATAAATGCCCCAAAGTGGAAGAGATAAAGTGTCATTGGAAAGGTCACTATTGACCAGTAGGAATTGGGAAGAGAGGTATGGAAGAGGTGTCATTTGAATTCATTCTTGAAGAGTAGGTAGGATTTGGGCATGCTGGAAGAAGAAGGAACGGCATACCAGGCAGAGCTATCTGTATGAACAAAAGTAAACATATTAGAGGCAAGTTTAATTTAGCTAGAGAATGGGCTGAATGGAAAAGAGAAAAGGAATAATATCTATTGAGCATCTGCTATATGTTAAGAATTATGCTTTTCAAAACTAATTTCATTTAATG